>NC_136513.1:87997975-88055475 GCF_053919585.1 Euprymna scolopes
TATATGCATATATATATGTTATATATGCATATATATATGTTATATATGCATATATATATATGTTATATATGCATATATATATGTTATATATGCATATATATATATGTTATATATGCATATATATATGTTATATATGCATATATATATGTTATATATGCATATATATATATGTTATATATTCATATATATATATGTTATATATGCATATATATATGTTATATATGCATATATATATGTTATATATGCATATATATATGTTATATATGCATATATATATGTTATATATGCATATATATATATGTTATATATGCATATATATATATGTTATATATGCATATATATATGTTATATATGCATATATATATGTTATATATGCATATATATATATATGTTATAAATGCATATATATATATGTTATATATGCATATATATATATGTTATATATGCATATATATATATGTTATATATGCATATATATATATATATATATATATATTATATATGCATATATAACATATATATATATAAGAAATCTGTGTTTCGTATGTGACTTTTTGCAGCAATAATTTCTGTTCGTTTCTGAAGAGAATTTGGTAAAAAAAATTATTTAAAGAACAAAAAAAATGTGTATTGTTACATTTTTTATTAACAAGCAATAATTAGAAAGAAGGAATAAATACTTCACACTGTAATTCGTAAATGAAAGATTTTATATTCAGAAATGTTCGACAACGATCGGAAATGATCGACAATGATCGGAAATAATCGACAATGATTGGAAATGATCGACAATTATCAGAAATTATCGGAAATTAAGATGTTGCTTCATTTTGGTCGGCGGATGTTTTTGGGGTTTTTTTTTTGGCTCGAATATTTCTTTTTATATGCTGTAAATTTTGTCCAATTAGATGCAATAAATAATAAATTGCTAAAATATACGATATTACTATAGATGATTTCGCACAAACTCTAAAAATATGGGATTCATCAAGTTATAGATTGAATTGAATCGTGCCTGCGAAATGCTGCGAAAAAGATGTCAGGGTTTATTTTACAATCCGAAGAGGTACGAAAAGTTGTCAACAAACAAATATGTAACAAATAAATATCAAAGGCAAAATAAGTTAGTTTTCTATCTAATTAGATAAGTTTTTAGTGTCTTTGTTTTATATAAAATATTTATTCGGTTCGAAAAATAAGTTACATTGAACGCTACCAGAGAACAATAAAAAAAAGTGCCGCGGTGTCTCTTTACATCTTTGAAGTCTTGATAATCACTTCAAAATAAAAAATAAACAAAATTGTGGTAGGACCCCATCCAATAAATGTCACAGTAACAGTTTCAAACACCATTTTGTTTTATTTTTTCTTTATTTTGAAGTCTTTGTCGAGTCTTCAAAGACATCGCGGCCATTTTTCCTTGTTTTCACATAGCACTCAGTATTACTTGTTTTTCGAACCGAATAAACATTTTACATTAAATAAAAATACTAAAATCTTATCCAGTTAGGTAGAAAAATAACTTATCTTACCTTTGATAACATTTATTTGTTATATATTTGTTTTTCTTTTTTTGTTGTTTTTTTTTGTTGTTTTTTTTTTGTTTGTTTTTGTTTTTTTTTTGACAACTTTTTCGCATATCTATGAATTGTATACAAACCCGGATCTCATCATGTTTTTCTTTTAATATGGCCGATATGAATATTATAGTTTCAAAACTGCCCGATTAGAAGAACACATCGGTTTTTCAAGTTAGTAAAGTTAACTTCTTGAGTAAGACGAGTCTTTTTATTTTTATTTTTACAAAACATAAAAAAGAAACGGAAACAACATTATTGTATTTTCAAAACGGATCGATTTGAGGAACGCATCGGTTTTTCAGTTGTAAAAGAAATGAAGAAGAGTAAGTAAATTACCATGAAATACAGAAGAGCGGAGAAAATATGATCGGATACTTATTTCTGATTTGTGTTTCAATGCAGCAAAATTACATTGACACACCGGTTCTCGACAGATCACTGAGGTTAAGCAACAATGAACCTGGCCAGTAGCAGATGGATTACCGTTTGGGAAGACTAGGCGCTGTATGTACCATGCAGAGTCGTAGAAATTTCCAGGTTGGTATCGGGGGGGGCGCGTTTAACTCACTGGGGAAGATGCACCTGCGAATCAAGACGGAAAGCAACTCGTTTTCCCGAGATTAACATGGTTCTATAATTTGGAAAACTGTGGCCGCCTACGCTGTTATAAAACAACAGGCTCGCTAATGGTGGTGGTGGCGATGCAAATGATGCTGATGCAGATGTTGATGCTAATGATGATTCTGATGATGCGGACGACGATAATGATGTTGCTGATGATGATTATGTTGATGATGATGGTAATAATGATATTGATAATGATGATGGTAGTGGTGATGATGATGCGGATGATGCTGATGTTGATGTTGATGATGATTCTGATGATGCGGACGACGATAATGATGCTGCTGCTGCTGCTGATGATGATGATGATGATGATGATGATGATGATGATGATGATGATGATGATGATGATGATGCCGGCGGCGAGTCTCAAGGGTTTCTTATTAACTCAACCCCACGTTATAATTAAACGAAAATAGAAAGTGGGTGTTGGGTTTACTTCCGGCAGCCGCGTAACTCTGGCTTCCATTATTTGGTCCTCACATTCCATGGGGAATGTTTCTGACAAAGAGGGAAGAATTGCTGTTTTCTGGTTCAGAGTCTATTCCATCTAACACTTATCGTTGGTAAGTCTTTGACCTTGAACTACTATTTTCTTACCTCTTTAGATCAAGTGGCCCCATGCCTTGTCTGGCGCGATTTCCACAAAAATAAACATAAATCAAGCATAACGCGAAGTTCGTGATATGCTAGATACGAAATTATCTCTTGCAATATTTTTTATAAAATGAAAAATAAAAAACGTGTTATTTCCATTTTACTATTGACATTTTTATTGTTGCATATTATAAACAAAGTTATTTTCCTTCCGTCCTGCAATTTTAATTTATATCGGCCATATTTAAACAAGTGTCACGTGGTGAGATGGTTTTGCATTTTTCGCGCACAATCCGACTTGCTAAAACTAATAGTTTTTTTTGTTTTTGTTTTTTTTTTTTTTACACAGTGATCACCACTTATCAAGGCCCGGAAGCCACTCAGGGATAAGGGTTATTGCAAGTACATTACGTTAGTGTGGAGATTTGATGAAGTGTTTACTTAAGGGGGCGGTTCATTAGGACTTTGTTAACATTGGACTTGAACACATCCAAGTTGTAGTCCGGAGGGAAGCAGGCAGACGGAGCAGAGTTCCACAGGTGTGCAGTTCTAAGAAAGAAGCTTTGTTCATGGAATCCGCGTTTTGATTTAGGCACAGATATAGAGTGGGGGAAAATTTTTACAGTGGATTCAGCTAGACGGGTGTTTTTTCGTGAAAGATTGGCGAGGGGGGACCAGAGATTGGAGTTCAGACGAGCACCTGCCATGAAAATAATAATAAAACAAGGATAGGCTCGCAACGTCTCTTCTGTGGGAGAGAGGTTGCAGGGTAGAGAAAAGGGCATCCCCCACTAAGCCACGAAGTCGATTTTGTACTCTGTCGTTTTACGCAATAATGAAAAATATATAAACCACGAATTCCTTGATTGCAAAAATAAATAAATAAACATGTAAAACCAATCGTATTAATAATCGATCATATCGATTAGTGAAAATGGCTGCTTGTTTTGGCTTGATAACTATATCCTAATTCATTTAGTAGTTTGAGAGATGCTCTAAAAAGGGCAATTTTATGTACTACTGGTGGTTTCTTCTTCTGATCTCTGAGCTCGACAACTGCCCCCGCAGTCAGATAGGGGAGGTCTCCTGGCGCCTGCCACCTCAAATGATCTATTATCTACTTCCTTCCCACCACAGCAAGATGTGATAAAGGGTCAGGAATATAGTGAAAATTAAGTCAGCGCCCTTAATAGAGGGGCACTATGGCCATTTAAAAATTGCAATGAACTTACTACCCCTCTCCGAAAGACAGAAGGTAAAGCCCCGGGAAAGTGGACCCTCTAGGACTACAGATGATATTTCAGTTTTAACCTTAGTCGACAGGGAATAATTAAGGATCCCCGATTTTTTATACAATACTTTATTTACATTTCATAGAAAGAATAGGGGATCTTGAAACAATGTGTCATGAAGCCAAAGATAATGGAAGGGCGAATCGGGGGGAGGCGAATGGATGTCTGGGAGCATCTACTTTGTTTATTTTTAAGTTAGAATCACTCATCACAAATTATTTAAGAAATGGCGAATACTCTTGTAGTTTGGGAAGTAGAAACATCGGCTGCCATGGGTATTTAGTTCCTTCCCACCGCAAGAATTGCGACATAAGAGTATGGAAGCGAGGTTGAAAAAGTCAGTGAACCTGCAAAAGATGTCTGTGCAGCTCCGTCGGCATTCCCGGCTGAGGCGCCTCAGGTGATTAGCAATAAACTAATCTTTTCTAAAAAAATTAAAAAAGGGGCAAAAAATGGACTTCCTAGAACTGCACAGAATAAGCACTACATCGCAATCAACAGGTTAAAAAAACATGGCCGCGCTATGTTTTGTTTGTTTGTTTTGTCTTTATTTTGTTTTTGTCTTTGTTTTTATATCGATGTCCGTTGAATTTATTTAGTAGAAGGTATAATATAACAGAACTCCCGAGTAGCAACTAGATAACTACAATCAATTAATGACCGAATTTGGTTGCTATCAGAAATATCTAAAGTCCTGTTTGGTTGTATTTACATAATTTTGGGTCAACATTTAGATATTGGTATTTACATAATTTTGGGTCAACATTTAGATATTGGTATTTACATAATTTTGGGTCAACATTTAGATATTGGTATTTACATAATTTTGGGTCAACATTTAGATATTGGTATTTACATAATTTTGGGTCAACATTTAGATATTGGTATTTACATAATTTTGGGTCAACATTTAGATATTGGTATTTACATAATTTTTGGTCAACATTTAGATATTGGTATTTACATAATTTTTGGTCAACATTTAGATATTGGTATTTACATAATTTTGGGTCAACATTTAGATATTGGTATTTACATAATTTTGGGTCAACATTTAGATATTGGTATTTACATAATTTTGGGTCAACATTTAGATATTGGTATTTACATAATTTTGGGTCAACATTTAGATATTGGTATTTACATAATTTTGGGTCAACATTTAGATATTGGTATTTGAATATTGCGTACAAGTTTTGTTTTACTTTAAGCTCTTTGTATCTTCAATCGCTAGTTTGTATTGTTTTGTTTGGTTGTTTTATAGTCGATTTTACCGTTTTTATTTCCTGTCCAGCAGAACAAGAATGGGTTTTGCAATGCGAGAAGGAAAAGGGTTACAGTATTAATGTATGGTACATTTTAATTTAGGAGACCATTCAGGAAGTGGGGGGGGATAAAAAGAGAAAGAAGAAATGGGAAGAAGGATAAAGGGGAAAATGTAGGTTGTTGTTTTTCGTTTTGGTTTTGTCACTTCCATTTCTTGTTCTCTTTCGGTGGAGGATCAGTCCTTCACGACTGAGACAATTTTTTTATTTTTGTACCTTTTCTCCACGTTAAAAAAACAACCCTGGTGTCTAACTCTGTCCCGTGGGGCGGCATAGTAAATAGGAATTTGGCCTTTTTGGTCAAGATCAAAGTTTAGTATCTGTTCTTCAGATGCTGCACTTCCATTTCTTGTTCTCTTTCGGTGGAGGATCAGTCCTTCACGACTGAGACAATTTTTATTTTTGTACCTTTTCTCCACGTTAAAAAACGACCCTGGTGTCTAACTCTGTCCCGTGGGGAGGCATTGTAAATAGGTACAAAAGGAAGTATTCGGTGCATTTATCTCAGGAAGCCAATATCTTCAGACATCCTAATCTACTTTCATTTTCGCCCCCTTTTTGTAAAGCCCTCTTGCTATGACGTCATATATGACGTGATCACACATGTGTCATCATCTATTATATCTGCTCTGACGTCGTAGCAGATTTTTTTTATTTTGTTACAAAGGAATCACCACTTATCAAGGTCCAGAGGTCACTCGAGGATAAAGGTTAAAGAGTGTACAGTGGTCAAAAGGGCGATATAATAGTAATCGTTAGAAGTGTAAATTTGGTGATTGGATTACATAAGGCGACCGGTTCATCAAGAACTTGTTTACATTGGACTTGAAGACGGCCATATTGTAGTCAGCTGGAAAGTAGGTAAACGGAAGAGAGTTCCACAGGTGTGCAGTTCTTAGAAAGAAGCTTTTGTTCATGGAATCTACGCTTAGGTTTAGGCACAGATAAAGAGTATGGTAAATTATTGATAATGTTTTCAGCCAAACGAGTGTTTCTCGTGAATGTGTGGTGTCATAGCTTCACATTTATTATAATATTCTTTTATTGTCTAAAAAAATTCTTTAGTTTGTTTTAGTGTAAAGCGGACATATTTTTTATGACGGCATCATATATGACGTCATCTACTGTGGCTTCACATTTTTTCCTTTTTTTTTTTTTTTTTGTCTAAAAATAATTCTTTAGTTTGTTTTATTGCAAAAGCAGCCATATTTTTTTTTATTATTGAGCCCAAAATATATTTTACTTAATTTTTTTTTTCTACACGAAAAAGAAATCAAGCCCATAAGAATAACGGAATAAACTTTGAATATTCTGTTTGCACTACGAAACAGGTTTTAACGGAATTGAATGAATCTCAAAGTAAAACTGAGAATTTAGAGCAAACATGGTAACCAAATAATGACGGTTGTTTCGTATAAAATTTTATTTTTATATCCGTTGGAAAACAAAGTACAATTTCCTTTCAGGACAAAAAAAATGATTTAAAATCAACGATCAATTTTTATGTAAAGTCAACTGCACCTGACCTTTTGTAGAATAAGCCACCCAGAAAACATAAAATGTGGGTTATAATAAAAATGCAGAAACGTTCATTACTTAATCCCTAGGATAAAACCCATTCATATCATTCAGAGTATTTTTTTTTATATATATAAAGTGTAGTTTATGCAACAACAAAAAAATACAAATATGCAACAAATTACTGTTACCAAAGGCAAGATAAGTAACTTTTCTACGTTCTTGGATATGTTTGTTGTTGTTTGTTTGTTTGTTTGTTTGAACATATTTTAAGCATGTTTTTTGTTCAAAACAAACCGAGCGTTCACTCTGCTCAGTTAGAACAAAACAAATCATTGCTGACATAACCATTACGCAAGAACCCTTGATAATCGCTGAAAAAAAAAATTGAAAATGAAACAAAAATATGTCACCATTCGAGCGAAATTATGTTTTCCAGTGTTTTATTTACGATTAAATACCAAAAACCCTTTCTCTTATATTTCTGCTTCTGCGTCATACCGAAAACGTTATTAGAATCGAATAATTATTTACGTTGATGGATTTTCTTTTCCCGATTAATACAAATCCATTTCACTTTAACACATCCATATACGTTCCAGTGAATGTAATACTGAGTATTTATTCCCTTCTTATCGAAGGAAGATATTGCACAAAGCCGGGCGTTAGGGAGAATCGAACCAGCGCCCCTTAAGAAGAGACATTCTGGCCTATTAAAAATTCTATAGGCAACTTCGTCGATCGCTCTTCCTTCTTACTGTTTTCTTTCTGCTTTTCAAAACTAAGATCAATAAGCGTCTTCTGTTCTTGCTATAACCAGCTTTCGTTCCTGTTAGCTCCTTACATCAAGTGGCTTCATGCTTTGTCCCGAGCGATTTCCATAAAAGGGTGTGCAAGTGTATATTTATTTTGGTTTTGGCTGGCTAAACAAAGAGTTAGCAATAAAATAACGTCGCACTAAAGAGGGAAGGTAAGGCCTGGAAGGGTGGACCTCCTAGTACTACCGAGGACTAATTCCATAGTACGACAGATAAAAGGTCAACGATATGCCCCCGTTTCTGCCAGACTGATTACCAAGAACTAATCCTTAACTGGTATCTTCGAGGTTGGTTGTTTTTGTTTTACAGCATATCAACCCTTTTCAGGTTATTTAATGCCGAATCCAAAGATTTTGAAGAAAAATTTTTTAGTAGAATATATTTGTTGTTTTCAAGTCGGTTTCTATTTAACCCATAGTTGGGACCCTAACAGGTACTACCACTCCGGGTCAGAGTGGACCTAGGAGCAATGGCAATTAAAGGGTAGCTCCACACTCCCCAAAGCCCGCAAGCTGGGGCCTCACCACTGGATATAGTTTAAGGTCATATCCAGGACCTGGTACCTTCGAGTCAAGATTCTTTGATCAACAGAAGCTGCAAGGAAATTTCAATAAATTTTCGACTTGAGAATGTTTCTTGGGTTTTGCTTAAGTATCCATTAAGTGGCTCCCAGCGTCTGGCGATAATATTCCTATAATTATTTTTTTTTTACTCGTTAGTTAAGTGTTCTCCATCTTTTCGTTATTTTAATACCTCATTGTAATGCAGTTTCTTATTCCGGTAGCTTCTTTCCGAAAACTGTAATGTTGTGGAACGCTCTTCCTGCTTACTGTTTTCTTTCTGCTTTTCAAAACTAAGATCAATAAGCGTCTTCTGTTCTTGCTATAACCAGCTTTCGTTCCTGTTAGCTCCTTACATCAAGTGGCTTCATGCTTTGTCCCGAGCGATTTCCATAAAAGGGTGTGCAAGTGTATATTTATTTTGGTTTTGGCTGGCTAAACAATACTTCGTTTGCTGTTCATGATGGAATCAGTGCTATGCTTTATAATATTTTCAAAACATTCCGTTCACTTTCATTTCCCGTCCCTTTCGTTAAAACAAAAATATATGTTCCAGTAAATTTCATATTTATTAAATATCTCATTTGAAAGCTCCTTATAAAGCATTTGTGATACCTGGGGAAACATGAAAGACGAAAGGTATAATTTAACGAGTCCTTAAGTTTATAAGTCTTATAACCCGACACCTGCTCTTTTCAGATGGAACTATGTATGTTTGACTGTGTGTGTGCGCGCGCGCGCATGCGTGTGTGAGAGAGAAAGAGAAGTTGAAAGCACTAGAAGCATAAACACGATGTTTCAGAAATGTGCTGTTAAAATATGATTAACCCTTTATGACCTGAATTATGATGCAGATGATTAAAAAAAACTATTTACTGTTAATTTTAGTCAGTTTAAAGAGTAATGATACTATGATTGTCTTCAAACTGGAAAATTATGAAGTTCAATAGTTAAATTACCACTGAGAATTTTTGCATTTCATAAACTGAAAGCTAGAAGCATAAACACGATGTTTTAGACATGCGCGGTTAGAATATGATTAACATCTTATGACCTGAATTATGATTTAAATTATTTTTTACAAAGAAGTCACCACTTATCAAGGCGCGGAGGCCACTCGAGGACAAGAGTTAATGGGTGTGCTGTAGTCAATGGGATAATATCGTAGTAATCGTTAGTAATGGAAAATTTAGTAAACTGGATTATTTAAGTGGACAGTTCATCAAGAACTTGTTTACATTAGACTTGAAGACGGCCATATTGTAGTCATCTGGAAAGCAAGGAAACGGAAAAGAGTTCTACAGGCGTACAGTTCTAGGAAAGAAGCTTTGTTTATGGAATCTACGTTTAGGTTTAGGCATAGGTAAATAGTGGGGGAAATTATTGATAGTGGTTTCAGATAAACGAGTGTTTTCGTGAAAGTTTGATAATTAAAAATATTTATTGTTAATCTTAGTTAGTTTAAATGATAATGGTGTTATCATTGTCTTCAAGCTAAAAAAATTATGCAGTCCAGTAGTTAAACTACCACCGAGAAGTTTTGCATTTCATTAACTTACCTTGATTATTATCTATAGTGCTTGAAAAAAAAGTGTGTTTATGACAACAAACGAAACCTCCACTCTCTGAGACAGATAGCAGCCATACTGAATGTAAGCGATGGATAGTTGCAATCTGGAAGCATCTGTCATCTATCCAGATACTGGACTAATACGTACAAGGCGTGTTTTAATCAATTCCAACTTTATTTATGCTGTTATATTCATTTATTTACGACTGAACGAATTAGTTCAACCAGATCATAAAGGGTTAAACAGTGACTATAGATCCTTCTATTCTCTCGCATTGGTGATCAGTAGTTTTGAACGAACATCAAGTCAAATAAATCTCCTATATATATATCCTTTTTTAAGATATGGAAGAGCTTATTTGCTATCAGCGTTTCCTCAGTCTGGAAGGACCACAGGTGCAGGTAATAACAAGCATCTAACAATGAATCTCTCTCTCCGTGTTCTCCTTTAAAATCAACGATTTTGAACTAAGATCAAGTCGAATAAATCTCCTTTGTATTTGACCGTGTAATTTGGACTTAATCCAACTTTCAAAGTACGAAAGGGCTTCTTTAGTTTGAGTGTTTGTGAGAACAATTAGCTAACAGATTATGAACCTTGATGTAATATATCTTATCTGAAAGCGCCGAATAAAGTCTTTATGAAACATGAAAGACACAAGGCATGACTAAAGGAGTTCTTAAGTGTATAAGTCGTATAACACGACACCAGCTCTTTTCTGAATACTGCGTCAATTTTTAATTTTGTTCCAACCCAGAGTGTCCCTTTTGGGGAACTGGATTTTTTCCACAGTAAAAACCGGCCTTCTTTGTAACTCTGCTCTCAGTGGGAGACAAGTAGATAGTAATAAAAACGCGAGTTAAATCAGAACCCGAGCTAAAATTTTAAAACAGAACAAAAGGATAAAGAAAGCGAACAAAGCAGGTGGAAAATTTTACAACTGAGAGAAGGCCGAAGAACGAAGCGGCCGAAACATAGTGATAAAAACCACAACGATCAAGATACTCGTCCTAATGGCTCATAGAATTATAAATTGCTTTTGTTTACATTTTGATGACGATTATTATTGTTGTTATTATTGTTACGACAATTCTAAACGCTAAATGTCTGCTACTCTTACTATTCCATCGAGATGGATTTCAAATGCTTATATCATGGAAAAATATCGCTTATATCATGGAAAAATAAGTTTTAAAAAACAAGAAATCAATAAAAAAAAAACATGAAATTATTTGTTATGGGTGGAAGAAGAAACTCTGTGTTTAATATATTAAACAGTTTAAAGGCAATAAAAAACATTCCCCCAACATTATTAAATGTTTTTGTTTTCATTTTTATTCTTATTTCAGGCCCTTAATACGAACAAAGATGGCCGATGGAAACCACCAGAGCGTGAGTGACAGCAGTTAAAACACTAGTTGTCAAATTTGTTGTCTGCGTTTTTTCAGCTGATTTAGGACGAATCTGATGCATTGAACCCAAAAATCAGATTGGTTTTGCGGTTTTATCTAAAAATTCAGTACGCAAAGTTAAGACGCCGGAAGTGGACTCGGTTTACCTAAATATGGAATGGGAGTCACTAAGCATGAGACTAAAAACGAAACCACTTCTTGTTTTATCATAAAACAATTAAAAAAAACAATGATAAACTTTAATTTTTACATTTCTATAAATATTTTTTTAATATTTATAATATATTGATATGGAAATAATTTAAAATTTTCACAAATTTTATCACATAATTTATTATAAATAATTTTCATGAATAAATTTCTAAATATTTTCACATAATTTTATTATAAATAATTTTTATAAATAAATTTCAAAAAATTAATTTAAACTTTCATAATTTATATTTCCGTAGATAATTTCCTAAGTAGTTAAAATATATTCATATTGAAATAATTACAAATTCTCAAATATTTTCACATAATTTTATTATAAATAATTTTCATAAATAAATTTCAAAAAATTATTTTAAACTTTCATAATTTATATTTCTGTAAATAATTTCCTATTTAAAATATATTCATATTGAAATAGTTACAAATTTTCACAAATTTTTTCATATTGTTTTATTATAAATAATTTTCATAAATAAATTTCAAAAAATTAATCTAAACTTGAATAATTTATATTTCTGTAAATAATTTCCTAAGTATTTAAAATATGTTCATATTGAAATAATTAAAAAATTTTCACAAATTTTTCACATTGTTTTATTATAAATAATTTTCATAAATAAATTTTAAAAAATTAATCTAAACTTGAATAATTTATATTTCTGTAAATAATTTCCTAAGTATTTAAAATATATTCATATTGAAATAGTTAAAAAATTTTCACAAATTTTTCACATTGTTTTATTATAAATAATTTTCATAAATAAATTTTAAAAAATTAATCTAAACTTGAATAATTTATATTTCTGTAAATAATTTCCTAAATATTTATTTCATATTGAAATAGTTACAAATTTTCACAAATTTTTCCACATAGTTTTATTATAAATAATTTTCATAAATAAATTTCAAAAAATTAATTTAAACTTTCATAATTTATATTTCTGTAAATAATTTCCTAAGTATTTAAAATGTATACATATTGAAATAATTTCAAAAAATTACAAATTTAATCACATTATGTATTATAAAAAGTAGCTACCTTCAATTGAATTACGAAACCGAAATCTTTTCTATATAAGAAGAAAACTTGATAAAAAACCTTTCATACATTATTTGTGTCAAAATTCCTTTTATTCATTTTAAGAAACATTTTTTATACAAATGTTTAAAATAAGTCTATTTATAACACATTGTCGATAAAAATTTTTGTGCATTATTTATGAAAAAATTCCGTGATAAAACTTGTGAAAAACATAACTATATTATTTCTAAAAGACAATATTTATAGAAATGTAAATAACAAAAATTCTCATTTGTTTTTGTTTTGTTTTGTTTTTCGTGATAACACAAGTTTTAAAACAAAAAAAAAGTTTAAAAAAATGAAAGTTTATTATTTTTTTGTTTCAAGAAGTGTTAAAACTAAAATAATTTTTGTAAATAATTTATTTCCATATGGTTTTGTATTTCGCTCTATGTTTACTGCTTTCCGTTCCATATTTAAGTAAACCGATTCAACTGTAGCGTCTTAACTTTGCATACTAAATTTTTGGGACATAACTGATTTTGCTCACTCATTTTACGTTTTTGTTCACATGTACGCATGTATGAAGCATTTTAGATGAAGCTTGTGGGGATAAAATGTCATGTTGAATAATTTTTGATTGCAAATTGATATTTTAATGACAAGAAGTATTCAGTTCTGGGTGATTATGTTGAAAAAATATAAGTTTGAAGTCATAAAACCTGAAAATCTTCAAAAATTGGTTCTGAGTATACAAGAAGGACTTTTTTCTCTTTTTTTTTTTTTTTTTTTGTTTTACATGGATGTCACGACTTATCAAGGCCCGGAAGCCACTCGAGGATAAGGTTATTGCGTGTATGGTAGTCAATGGGATAGCATCATAGTAATCGTTAGTATTGGATATTTGATAAAGTTTCTTACTGCAGGGGGCGGTCCATCAGGAATTTGTTTATGTTGGACTTGAAGACATCCGAGTTGTAGTCAGAGGGGAAAGCGGCAGACGGAAGAGAGTTCCACTTGCGTGCACTTCTAAGAAAGAAGCTTTGTTCATGGAATCTACGTTTTGGTTTTGGCAGTGGGGAAAATTACTGACAGTGGTTTCAGCTAGACGGGTGATTATCGTGAAAGATTGGCAACGGGGACTAGGGATTGGAGCTCAGACGAGCACGTGCTATGGAAATAACGGTAAAACAAAGACAGACTCGCAACGACTCTTCTGTGGGAGAGAGGTTGCAGGGAAGAGAAAAGGACATCCCCCACTAAGCCACGAAGTCTATTTTGTACTATGTCAAAGCAGGACTTGTCTGTGCGTGAAAGAAAAGAAACGAACGTCATCAACAACCCTCTGGTGGACAGAGGTAGAATACTTTTCTCACATCAAACTCGGCTTAATCAAGCAGTTCACCAAGGTTCTGGACAAGAATGATGACTGCTACATTTACTTGTCATATGCTTTTTTTAGGACTTACCATAGAGAAGTCGAAAGTTAACACTTTCGACGGTCCTCGGTTTGAAAGCACAATAGAACGAAGTGGAACTGGAAGCGTCGGGGGAGGGGGGGGGCATTTTTTCTGATAATGAAGAACTTTCTCGGCAATAATAAGGCCAGAAACTACGCAGAACTTACCAACAACATGCTGATTATTTTCAGAAACCTGAGATGCGACATGAGCCTCAAGATGCACCTATTTTCACATATGTGCTGGTTTCAATGAGCGACGATCAGGAGTAGAGATCCCATCAGGACCTGAAAGAGATGGAAATCAGGTATCAGGGTCGCTGAGATCCAGTCATGATGACAGACTGCTATTTGAATCTGAAGAGAAACCTTCCTACCACTGAGAATTTCAGTTCAAAGAAACAAAAATTCAAACCTTGAAGTTTAAACAATTGTGAAGCAACATGCAATTTCTGTGAACTTATCATTCGGTTTACAGTAATTAATGTTTCTATCAGGTAATTAATTGTTGTTGGCAAAACATTTTTTTTTCTTTTAAAAATGTATTTCGGATGACATGACAAAAATCAGCTGATAATACCACAAAAAATGTAATGGAGAAAAACGGATGCCATTTCCTGATTCAGCGATGCCAAACATGCTCTAAATCAATGAAAAGCAAAAAGTAAAAAGAAAAAAATGTTGCCTAGTGAAACACAACAGCATCATAAACATAAACGAATAGAAAACTGTGAAATGTTTTTGACTTCTGATGGGGGGGGGTATGAGACCAATGATTTAAACGATCGTTTTTATAACCTCAAGTCATGGTGAGCTACTAATGAAAAGCTTCTAAAGTTGCTATGAAAATTGTCCAATTTTGGATTCAATCAGTTTGCCGCCATCTTTGTTACTGGCAATTACACTCAGAATCTGATCTGAACTACACTACTTCTACGCCGCCATCTTTGTTACTCGCAATTACACTCAGGATCGTACTACACTCTGTTCAACATAATGTCTCAACGCTTAACAAAAACTAAATAAAAAGAACAAGAACAGTTAAGACACTATAGAAATATATTGTCTAAACTACTATTTCAGCCTCGTTCACACACATGGATACAATGCATAACACCTTCAAATTTGAGACATATACAATTATCGCCCCTTATTTCCTATATATGTGTTGCATGTTTATATATGTTTGGCGATATCGACTTTACTTTCTCTCTCTCTATCTCTCTTTTCACTTGAACACAACTTGGTATGGACGCACCAAGATTTCTCTCCTATTCTCTGTTCTTTTCTTCTAAAGATATTTATACGATATGATCACGTTGAGGCACACCGATTTCTATTAGGTCACCAAAGTTAAGCAACGTTGAGCCTGATAAGTACCAGATATGAGACCGTTTCGGAATAGCAGGTGTTGTATGTAGGAGGACGTCGACACCTTCCTGTAAGAACTAACGCTGTTATTTTCCCTTACCAGGGTATATATGCAACTGGAGATCGCTTGTGAATTTAATATTCCTTGACACTTTTTCCTTTGGCGGAATGCTGCTACTATGGTGTAGTGTAGTGAACCTCATATTTGTATCGTGCAAATAAAGGAAGAGTTGCTTACATCATGAAAAATTAAAGAAAACAGACATTCATCCAACATTATTAAGGAAGAACTACATGATGTGTGTAATAACAGGTGTCTAAGTAACATATGAAATGTTGTATTGTTGTATCATAAAGGGGGACCCGTTGTGTGTGATCGTCTAATGTTCTATCTATTTGTGATATATTCATATCTAATTGTTCATATGCTTTTGTGTGTGTGTGTGTGTGTGTGTGTGTGTGTGTGTGTGTGTGTGTGTGTGTGTGTGTGGTACATGTATTTTGGACATACCTTCTTCATGCGTTGTTGATCTTGTCCACCTGGAATTCATCTCGTTCTTGGAAGGGAGACTGGAACGAATATTCATTCACTCCAAGACGATGAATGGTTTTATATATTCACCTTCCAGATGTCGATCGCAGAAGAATGGAAAGTGAATGTCTTTGTTTGCATAGGTCGTATTTTCACACACGTCAGCGCCCCCCCCCCCCAGTGAAGGGGAGGGAACGACCTGTTAAGCCGTCTGTTCTTCTCTACGTCCAAACTCAAACTCTCCTATTCCAGCTAACCTGAACACATGACTCACACGCAGATCCGATCAGCTGACCCTCACTTCCAGTAAAACGTGTCTACAATATGATTTAACATATTTATTTCTTATTTTCGATCTACTTCCGAACAGAAAGAGCATATTTTTAAGTACGTTTCCTCGGTCTGGGAAGATCAATATTGGGTGTAATTACAAGCATCAAAACAGTGAATTTCACTTTTTCTCTGCTTTGTTCTTCCTTAAATATTAATGGTTTGGAACGAAGACCAAGTCGAATAAATTTCCTTTGTATTTGACCGTTTACTTTTGACTTAATTCAGCTTTCAACGTATGAAAGGAATTATTGTTGTTTATATTTAACCAAGACTGTTTAGAAAAAATATTTGAAGAAATTAGAATGTTTATACTTTCAAGTATCAACATAAAATTTGTTGTAAAATTAGAATTACATTTATTAAAAAATACAGAAATAAAACTTTATTATGTACATAATCGTCACAGAACGAAGATGTCATATTCCAAAAATCACGTGGGTTTAGCTAGTAACTTTTCTATTTGGCTAGTAAACGAAAATATTTAGTTTTCAAGGGTCAACTAAAGATAAATTTGTCCGTAGAGCCCTGGGGAAGGACATTAATTTCCATTTCACTAATTGACCAAGAGAGGTGTGGTTAATGATTACACAATCTTTGCTTTACAATTACACATGCAGTAGTTACAGGAGTAATCCATTGTCTCTTAAGAGGTCATGATTTCAAAGTTCAAATGAGGTCAAAGTTTGTCAGGGATATGTACATCAAGTGCAACAAGTTCATCAGACACATTCCATTAAAATACTTGTAAAACAGGAACAGAGATGCAACATTGCGGTGATGGGACAGGGGTTGGAGCTTAGTTGACAAAGTGGGATATATTAGATTGAAAACTCTTTTTTAGACCCTATACAAGAGGTAGATGCACCAACCCAGATGTGGCAACAATACTGCATGCATAAGCGAATGGTGGCCTTGTAGAGGTACAGGATACTATCAGAGTAGTCTTCTAGCTCGATAGAGGGAACCCACCTCCTTTGCAGCAACCTTTGCAATGTCCTCACGCATACACCTTTAAATAAATAAAGGACGCATATGCGTTTCTAGCAGTCAGAGTCAAAGAGTTCTTTAGCCTATGGGAACCGAGTTCCACATGCAAGCGAACACACAAACACAAACACAAACCTGTGACTTTAAGGTAATCACAATTTTTGCCTTTTAACTCAGGTAACATCATTCTTTCTTACAAGAGGGCAAGTAATGTTTTCTCATACATCTTTGGTATGAATTGTTAAACATCACATTTGTATCCATTCTGTACAGCGAGACATGATGGAGTATGCAAGTACCTCCACTGGACCATCTGTAAAAAATTAAACATCCAGTGTAGCAGCAAGTCCTGGGAACATCAACCTGAAAGAACAGTCGGAAATGACTTATGTACCATACATTACGACCATGTAATCCCTACAGCCACCTACCTTGAAAATGCTGCTGTGAAACCTGACATAGTTATATGGAATAAGTCAGAGAGAGTTGCAACCTTGGTTGAAGTGAGTGTTCCTAATGATGGCGGTCTGAACAGAGCTGAAAGAGAGAGACAGACTAAATACCAAGGTCTCATGTATTATATGAAAAGAAACTGGAATCTTAAGGAGATATCAATCATACCAGTTATCATAGGTGCCACAGGGCTTATGAAGAAGAACCTGAAGTCCTACCTAACTAATATTCATTGTGAACCACATTCAAAAGAGATCCAAACAATTGCCCTTAAGGGAACAGAGAGGATACTAAAAAGAGCTCTCGGTTGGTTTCAATAAAAAGTGGGGCAATGTTGGCAGCTGGTTTGGCTGACCCATTCCCAGCATAAATGTAGATTGGCTATAAACATAATTTCAGCAAATTCCGTATACTCATTTCTTGGTATTCTTTTTATTTCTCTACTTAACAACAGCAGGCACTATTCGCCCGCTACATATTATTTAAGAAGGCAGTAACAATAAAACTTTTATTTTACATTTGATAAAAATAACGATAAAGCAGAGACAGGCTCGCAACGTTTCTTCTGTGAGAAAGAGTTTGCAGGGAAGAGAAAAGGCATCCCCCCACTAAGCTACGAAGTCTATTCTGAACTCTGTCAAGGCAGGATAGGCTGCTTCTAGCAGCTCCTACCCAAATGTGGCAACAGTACTCCATCGTTGGCTGAACCTGGCTTTTTTATATGTAGAGAATTGCATCAGGAGTGAGATATCTACTGGAACGGTAGAAGGATCCCACCATTTTCCCAGCGATCTTGGCAACGGATTTGATATATGTGTTCCATTTCAGATCAGGAGTAAAGGTCAAGCCCAGAAGCTTGTCAAAACATGGAGCCTCCCCAAGACGAGAACCATTCATTTCAATTGATGCCAGTTGGGGATCAAAGCGTTGATGATGTAAAAATAGGAGCTTGGTTTTAGATGCATTAACAGTAACCAGCCACCGCTTTGCCCATTGTATCACGTCCTCAAGATCAGGGGAGAGAGAGTCAGAGAGAACTTGGTCATTTATGGTCTTTGAAGGCATCCCCCACTAAGCTACAAAGTCTATTTTGAACTCTGTTAAGACAATTGTGATGGATGGCTCTCGTCTGGGTGAGGCCCCCGTGTTTTGACAAGCTTCTGGGTTTGACCTTTACTCCTGATCTGAAATGGAACACGTACATCAAGTCTGTTGCCAAGGTCGCTGGAATGATGGTGGGATCCTTCTACCGCTCCAGAAGATATCTCACTACTGATGCAATTCTCTATCTATATAAAAGCCAAGTACGTCCAAGGATTGAATACTGTTGCCATATCTGGGCAGGAGCTGCTAAAAACAGCCTATCCTGCCTTGACAGAGTACAAAATAGACTTCGTGGCTTAGTGGGGGATGCCCTTTTCTCTACCCTGCAACCTCTCTCCCACAGAAGAGATGTTGCGAGCCTATCCTTGTTTTATCGTTATTTCCATTGCAGATGCTCGTCTGAACTCCAATCTCTGGTCCCCCCTCGCCAATCTTTCACGAAAAACACCCGTCTAGCTGAATCCACTGTGAAAAATTTCCCCCACTCTATATCTGTGCGTAAATCAAAACGCGGATTCCATGAACAAAGCTTCTTTCTTAGAACTGCACGCCTGTGGAACTCTGTTCCGTCTGCCTGCTTCCCACTGGACTACAACTTGGATGTCTTCAAGTCCAACGTTAACAAATTCCTAATGAACAGCCCCCTGAAGTAAACACTTCATCAAATCTCCACACTAACGTAATGTACTTGCAATAACCCTTATCCCTGAGTGGCTTCCGAGCCTTGATAAGTGGTGATCACTGTGTAAAAAAAAAAAAAAAAAAAAAAAAAGGATAAGATGCTTCTAGTAGCTCCTGCTCAGATGTGACGACAGTACTCCATCCTTGGATGTACCTGGCTCTTATACAGGTAGAAAATTGCATCAGCAGGTAAATATCTACTGGATCGATAGAAGGATTCCATCATTTTTCCAGCAACCGTGGCAACAGATTTGATGTATGTGTTCCATTTCAGATCGGAGTAAAAGTCAAGCCCAGAAGCTTTAAAAAACATGGAGCCTCCCATTCGCCTGCTACAGATTATTTAAAAAGGCGGTTAAACAAGAACCTTTTTTACATTTTAATTAAAAAGGATCGTGTGTAGTTAGCTGTGAAGCAAGCCACAGAAGAATGTTTCAAAGACGAGCTGTTCTAAGACATAAACG
The DNA here is from genome assembly GCF_053919585.1 of Euprymna scolopes. Classification (NCBI taxonomy): domain Eukaryota; kingdom Metazoa; phylum Mollusca; class Cephalopoda; order Sepiida; family Sepiolidae; genus Euprymna; species Euprymna scolopes. The sequence continues at coordinate 88,017,891 of NC_136513.1, forward strand.
AAACGTTCACGATGTTATTATTTTAATGTAGTGAGAGAAAGGCTCGTATTAACGTTGGTTAAATAAGTGTTTTCTTGTAAATGCTATAAAGATTAAAGCTCGGTGGGACACCTAACAATAAAGTGAAAAATGTATAAGCAACGTATCTCCTGTGAGAAATATTGAATGAGAATAATCATTGTCTATTAGAACCTCTTGAGTAACCAAATCTAATATATAAAAGGCTATATGTTCGTCTGTCTGTCTCCATATTTTCAAACAAGAAATCAAAGTTCTCAGAAATCATAAAATACATGGATATCCGTGCGTTCAATTAAATTCTTCTTTACCTCTCAAATCTTGATCTTTTTTTTTTACACTTATCAAGGCCCTGAAGCCACTCAGGGATAAGGGTTATTGCGTGTACAGTAATCAATGGGATAGTATCGTAGTAGTCGTTAGTAACGGAGATTTGATAAAGTATCTTACTTAAGGGGGCTGTTTATCAGGAATTTGTTTATGTTGGACTTGAAGACATCCAAGTTGTAGTCAGGTGGGAAACAGGAAAACGGAAGAGAGTTCCACAGGCGTGCACTTCTAAGAAAGAAGCTTTGCTCATGGAATCTACGTTCTGCTTTAGGCACAGATAAAGAGTGGGGAAATTATTGACAGTGGTTTCAGCTAGACTGGTGTTTTTTGTGAAATCTTGGCGAGGGGGGACCAGAGATTGGAGCTCAGACGAGCACTTGCCATAAAAATAACGATAAAACAAAGACAGGCTCGCAACATCTCTTCTGTGGGAGAGAGGTTGCAGGGAAGAGAAAAGGCAATCCTCCACTCAGCCATGAAGTCTATTTTGTACTCTGTCAAGGCAGGATAGGCTGTTTTTAGCAGCTCCTGCCCAGATGTGTCAGCAGTACTCCATCCTTGGACGTACTTGGCTTTTATATAGATAGAGAATTGCACCAGCAGTGAGATATCTTCTGTTTTGTAAAGAAGGAAACAGGGCTTTACATCACGAGTGAAACAGTCGCATATGCGAGTAATTTTTCAAAGTGACGACTAGAAATAATGAAACCTTTATCTTTTGGTGATTGTATTTCTTTCACTGATAATCTTTCAAAGCTCACTACCGAATGAAAAATATCTTTTCAACTTTTTTTTTTTTTTTTTGATAAAATGAACAAAATTAAATTATTTAAACAATAAAAGTTTAATAGAACAATATACTCTTTTTTTTTAACGAAGGCTGTTTAGAAAAAATATCTGAAGAAATTAGAATGTTTATATTACTAAGTATGAACATAAAATTTGTTGTAAATTTAGAATTACACTTATTTAAAAAAAAATAAAGAAAAAACTTTATGATGTACATAATTGTCACAGAACGAAGATGTCATATTCCAAAAATCACATGGGTTTGGCTAGTAACTTTCCTATTTGGCAAGTAAACGAAAATATTTAGTTTTCAAGGGTCAACTAAAGATAAATTTGTCCGTAGAGCCCTGGGGAAGGACATTAATTTCCATCTCACTAATTGACCAATAGAGGTGCAGTTGATGATTGCACAGCCTTTGTTTTACAATGACACATGCAGTAGTTACAGGAAGCATCCATTGTCTCTTAAGAGGTCATGATTTTGTATGCTGTATTCTGTTAGCTAAAATAAGAAGGTCCAACATTTAGCAGAAGTCTATCGTGTTCCCCATGTACACTATCAAAAGAGTCCATGCCGATTATGATGTTTAGATCTTTCTCCTGAGCCCAACGGCTTTTATATATTTATATTTATTTGGTGCCATTTTTTCATGGTTTTGTTAGTATATATGATGTAAAAAAAAAATCACTTTAGGATTTCGCTTTTATTTTGATAAAACCATTTCAGTTAAATTAACTCTCAAATGTTGACTTATAAAGAAGAGAAAGTAGGCCCTGTTTAATATCACACTTGTATCCATTAGAGGAACCTTAAAGAGTGGAACCAACATCAGTGTGCAAAGTATTTTCTGGGGGAACTCTCCCAGAAATACATAGACAAAGAAGGTTCCTTGGACTGGCTCAAAAGGGCAGCCCTCCACCACGATCAGGAAAGGGTTCTAATGGCTACTCAAGACTAGGGATTGATAACCAATGCATTCAAGAAGATGGCAGGTCTCACTAATGACAACAAAGACAGATTCTGCCACACGGAATTGGAAAACGTGAGTCATCTAGTATCAAGTTGCAAGGTTCTTTTAGGGGGTGAAGCAAGACATGATGGAGTATGTAAGTACATCCACTGAACCATCTGTAAAAAATTAAACGTTCAGTGTGGCAGACAATCCTGGAAACATCAACCTGAAAGAACAGTTGGAAATGACTTATATACCATACATTACGACCATGTAATCTCTACAGCCAGCTACCTTGAAAATGCTGCTGTCAAACCTGACATGGTTATATGGAATAAGTCAGAGAGAGTGGCAAACTTGGTTGAAGTGAGTGTTCCTTATGATGGAGGTCTGACCAGAGCTGAAAGAAAGAAACAGACCAAATATCAAGGTCTCATGTATGATATGAAAAGAAACTGGAATCTTAGGGAGATATCAATCATACCAGTTATCATAGGTGCCACAGGGCTTATGAAGAAGAAGCTGAAGTCCTACCTAACTAATATTCCTGGTGAACCAAGTGTAAAAGAGATCCAGACAATTGCACTTAAGGGAACAGCGAGGATATTAAAAAGAGCTCTCGTTGTTTTCAGTAAAAAGCAGGACAATGGTGGCAACTGCTTTCAAGGAAGAAAATTTAAAAAATAGATAAATAAATGTACATTGGCTAGAAATATAATTCCGGCGAATTTCGTGTACTCATTTCTTGTCTCAGAGGAACATGCGACTAATCTCTATATTCCTCTACTTAACAATAGAGGGTGACTTCGTCCGCTACAGGTCAGACAATGATCAGTCAGTCAGAACGTTAGAATATTGCTTTCAAGATGAGGAAACAGAAAAGAAAAAAGAGATCTGAATTAATTCAGCGATGCTGAGACCCTCCTAGGAACGAGGAAAATCCGGAATAAAGGCTGCCTTCCAAGAATAATGCCCAAGTCATGTTTGTTTTAGGGGGGAGGGCATGCATAAATCGTTGACCAAAGAAAGGAGAAAAGATACTGTCTTAAGATCTCTTTATAGACTGTACGTATGTGACACACACACCAACACCTATGACTGCATACACACACGTAGAATATACACGCCAACATCCATGATGTGCTGTATGAGGGGCGTGCAATAATTAATTCCCCTGATCCACTTCCCATAGCAGTAAAGCAACGAAACTTGGTACAGTTATTAGTCTTTCTCTACATAGGAATCACCCAGAATTATACATTTCTCCCATCGTTTGATGCAGCTCTGGAGACCTTTTTTGTAGAACACCACAGGTTGGTCCTCCAACAACGACGTGACTTCAGAAATCAAGGCTGCATCATCTGGGAAACGCTTTCCTTTCCAAAACAACTTCATGGATGGGAAGAGGTGAAAGTCAGAGGGTGCAAGGTAAGGAGAGCAGGGAGGATGGGGAAGGATTTCATAAACACACGCCCGTGACTCTGATCTGGCGACATGCGATTTGTGGACTGGAGCGTTGTCTTGCAGGAGGAGGGTACATTTGTTGATCTTGCCCCGCCTCTTGATTTTGATAGCTTCCCTTAATTTCCTCAAAACTGAAGCATAATAGGCACCTGTAATTGTGGTACACTTTGCCAGGAAATCTGTCATCACTACTCTGTCCTGGTCCCAGAAGACTGTGAGCATGACCTTGCCAGCAGAGGGCTGCACCCGTGTCTTCTTTGGAGGTGGTGAGTCCAAGTGCTTCCACTGAATCCACTGTGAAAAATTTCCCCCACTCTATATCTGTGCCTAAATCAAAACGCGGATTCCATGAACAAGGCTTCTTTCTTAGAACTGCACGCCTGTGGAACTCTGTTCCGTCTGCCTGCTTCCCATCGGACTACAACTTGGATGTGTTCAAGTCCAATGTTAACAAATTCCTAATGAACCACCCCCTTAAGTAAACACTTCAGCAAATCTCCACACAAAGTAATGTACTTGCAATAACCCTTATCCCTGAGTGGCTTCCGGGCCTTGATAAGTTGTGATCACTGTGAAAAAAAACAGCGGCATTCATTTTGCTCGTACTTATTAATAATATTAAGACCTTTATTATCCATTGTATTCTGTATTTTTTTCACTGGTCACTAATAAACGAAAAATCCTTTCTATACGAAGTGTGTGCGTGTTCTCGTCGAGTGATTCTAGGTACTAGTGCCGCGCACTTATTGATCCGTGCTTAAATAATAGCGTCATTATTTAAAAAGCCGTTCTTAACATGGGGAGGGGAGGGTGTTTTGTAACTATTCTATACTTTAATCTTACAATTGAATAAAAAAAAAAACTTTAATTAAACTTGGAAATACGATTTTAAAAAATAGCGCGGATCAGTAAGTGTACTAGCATCTGATTCTAATACGGGGGATCAATTTATTAGAATGTTGTATTAAAAGCTGAGCACCCCTCATAAATATTGAAATTTTTTTTTTTTTAATAATATGGTAGATTAGTGTCCAATTGATAATCCGTTGAAAAAAAGGACGAAAACAAAAAAATACATGAGGAAGGGGTGCATTGTATAAATCCGCCCTAGGCTTTTGTGGTTAGCAACCTTAAAAACGTCAGGAAATAATTAATATTTAACGATGAGACAATGTCAAGGCAAATCTTTTTTTTTTTCTTTTTTAAAAAAAAAAAAAAAAGGAAATTGTGGAGTTATAAATTTTAACTTACTCCCCCCACCCCACACACATACCTTCAATGTTTGAAGTGTTTTTATGTGTTTACTATTTGGGACTCCTTCCTCCTCTGCCACCAGACTTGAAAAAATGTTTACGATTACATGTCTCGTTGATCACTATGTGGCCAATAAGTGGGTACTCATTTTACGTTAACTTTATATTGGAAAGTGATCCCCCATTTAAAGTTTTTATTTATTTTTATTCTTTTTTTTTTTTTTTTTTTTTTAATTCCTTCTTTCGTGTTATCTTTAAAGGCCGTTGAAACGTGTTAGCCAAAAATAGTAGGTTTTGATTTCTTTTTAGGAGGCAAAACTACACTGGGTTAGGTCGTAAAAAATACCAAACTTAAACATTAAATGAAGTAGTTGAAGAAAAAAAATGTTGGTTTTTTTTTTTTTTTTTCTAACAATTCGTTATTTTTTTTTTTTTTTTACTAATGTAAAAATTTCCCACAAATTCTTAGTAAAATAGTTACCTCCCTTAGAACAATTAGTTAATATTTGGAAATGACTTATATACCATATTTACTATGCCTCCCCACGGGACAGAGTTAGACACCAGGGTCGTTTTTTAACGTGGAGAAAAGGTACAAAAATAAGAATTGTCTCAGTCGTGTTGGATTTCTCCTCCACCGAAAGAGAACAAGAAAATGAAGTGCAGCATCTGAAGAACAGATGGTATTTATTTGCTCCCCCACCGAGCAAATTAGGCACAAGGCCGATTTTTAATGTGAGGAGTGAAGGGACGGGGAAGGGAAAAAGGGGACCAGCTCCCGAGAGGTGGGAAATGGGAGCTGGTTAATGGTCAGGCATGTGGGGTTGCCCCCACATCTGGTCTTTGTTAGTCATAGCTAGTCATAGCTAGTCATAGCTTGCAGCATCTGAAGAACAGATACTACACGTTGATCTTGACCAAATTTTTTTTAGCTGAGGACAAAGGGTAGTAAAACCGGGACAAGATCAAAGTGTAGTATCTGTTCTTCAGATGCTGCAGTTGCTGCAATGCTGCACTTCTATTTCTTGTTCTCTAGAGGAGAAATCCTTCACGACTGAGACAATTTTTATTTTTGTACCTTTTCTCCACGTTAAAAAACGATCCTGGTGTCTAACTCTGTCCCGTGGGGAGGCATAGTAAATATGATACACTTTGTTCCTTGCAGATTTGGAAAAAAAAATAAATAAATAAAGTGCGCGAAAGATTTGTTTCGTTCTCTGCCGACCTATATTTGACACATGAAAAAAAAACAGGTTGTTGTTGTTAAAAGCAACAGAAAAGTCGACTTTCTTTTTTTCGTCTACGTGGACTAAAGTATCAGTTTCTGTTTTTTAAATGGATCAAGTAAGTTTGTCTTTCTTTCTCTTCAAGATTTATCCACGTTCAACTTGAAACTTGCGGGAACCGGTTTTCTATACGATCTGTTTGTAGACTAAACAGCTTTGTATGTGTTTGTATTTTTTATTTGCGAATAACTAACGGAGTGTCCAGAATCCCCCCCCCCTTTCTTTTTTGTTTCACTTTAACTGCAACTCCATATTCAGTGAATATATTCACCGTTAAAATGACGACAGTGAAGTTTTCATGCATGCTGCAAACGAATATCGCATTTAAATTTGGGGCAGATAAGTAGTTTTCTAGATATTAAGGCCTTTATTATCCAATGTAATACCTTGTGACATGCTTTTCCAAATTGAACAAGTACTAATGCGCATGCTTGTTGCAAAACATCCCCCTCCCAATGTTAAGAATGGCGACGAACACCGAAATTCATTAAGTGATGATTGGAATATATTTTCCCGCCGCCTTTTCATTTACACGTGAACGATGAAACTAGCTAACGTAATGTTTTTAATGTTAGCAACTTTCGCATTTGGCATCCGGTGTCTGTTGACTGTTCTGTTTCATGGTGAATGCCCGGAAAAAGTCATTTCTGATTAATGTCTACCGGTTTAAAAAATGAGCAAACAAATTGGGCTGAGATTTGGAGCGGGGGGGGGTGCTGAAGATTGCCTCCCTTCTCTATTTTTTCTTTTTTTTTTTTATGTATTTTCGTCTTTTTTCAATTTTTTTTTTTTTTTTTTTTTTTTTAGCGGATTAATATCGAATGGGCACTAGTCTACCAGATTATCAAAGAGTAAAATGAAAAAAGTTAATATTTAAATATTTGTAGGGGGTGCTCAGTTTCTAATGCAACGTTCTAGTAAATCGATCACCCATTTTAGAACCACGCCATGTTTTTAAGATCAAGTTTTACGAATCTAGTCTTTAGTCTTAGTTTGTTTTTTGTTTTTGTTTTTGTTTTTTATTTCGGAAATTATTTTACAAAGCGAAATTTTTAAAAAATTAAAACACACACACACACACACACACACTAATTTAATTTTACTAATTTAATTTTAAAAAAGACTAAATTTGCGAAATTTAGTCTAAAAATGTCAGGTGGTCCTAGATTGGGTAATTGATTTACTAAAACGTTGCATTAGAAACTGAACACCCCTACAAATATTTAAATATTGACTTTTTTGTTAATTTTATTTGATAATCTAGTATACTGGTGTCCATTCGATAATAATCCGCTGAAAAAAATGGTAAATGTTACCTTATGCTACAACAGAACTCCGACCACTCTAATTTGGTTTTTAAGGGGTATTCGAGGTCGCTGACAACGAATCTGATAATCAAACCCGTCGCAAATTTACTGTTTGCCTGGTATGAACCCCCTGCACCCTGGAACTATTTTACGCCATTTCACCGCCTTCAGTAATATTTTCTTATAGTAAAGTGACATCACATCCCCACCCACCCCAATATAAACAGAATTTTTGTGAAATGGTAAACGGTATTCTACTTGGTAAATGTCAGCATTTTACTTACGGAAAAAAACGGTTAATTAAACTGCAGAAGCACCTGTAAAACTACATAAGTTCTATAATTGAATACCCCCCCCCAAAAAAAGAACGTTCTTTTAAATGTAAATCACTCGTGAAAAATTTTTTTTTTTTTTTTGATCAATTAAAAAGCATTAAAAGCTACGTAACGCCTGCAAAAAATGAATCAATTTTTATTTTTATTTATTTATTTTTTTTTTTTTTTTTTTTTTTTTTTTTTAAAAACTCTATTTCAACTTTATTTCAAATGTCTGCTAAAGTTTCCAGCGGTGAAATGGCGCAAAATAGCCCCAGGGTCTAGGGGTTCATACCATGCAACCGGTAAATTTCCGACGGGTTTGATTATCAGATTTGAATACCTCTACAAAAACCAAATTAGAATCGTTAATGTTCTGTTGTAGCGTAAGTTAACATTTACCAATCTATATCTAAAAAAGTGAACATGTCTGTCTGTGTACATTTCCCTAGGCAATAACTCTGTCAATTTTCAGTCTACAGACTCGAAATTTGATATACAGGGTACTGAGATTTGGGAAAATCTGTAATCGGTTTTCGGCCAGAAATTTGGCTGTTTAACGATTTGACCTTTGAGAACTCTACCAAACTCCTCCGACAATTTTGGGTCTAAACACTTGAAATTTTAGATAAAGGTTCCTTGGACATGGAACTAACTTAGTAACTTGATTTGAGCCCAAAACAATAAATTTTAAGGGGTCGTAATAGGGGTCCAAGTTTAAAAAATTGACAACTTTTTTTTTTTTTTTTGCTGCTTAGCATATACCTCCAAACACCCGGGCAACGCCGGGCATCCATGCTAGTAAAATTAAATTAATGAATAGAGAAGGGAGTAAGATTCTTCTGGTCCGCTTCCCCCCCCATCTCCAGAATAATATTTGTTAACTGGTAAATCTCAATCAGAAGGAAACAGAACGGTCAATAGAAACTTGAAGTAAAAATATAAAAACACTCTGGCAAAGTCACTAAAAAAAAAAATCAATCAATTATTTTTCACTAAGAAAATCAAATTTTACCATTTTTACCGATTAATGTATGTCGTAGCCATTACAGATCTTATTTCTGGTGAAGTTTTAAGGGGAGGTAACAATGAATTTTTAAAGATGGCGAGAAAAAATTTGGAATTTTAAAGTTTATTGCACAAAAAAAATAACCTGTGTAAGCATCTTTTTGTATTGTTAAATATTATTGCGTGAGGAATCTTTCCAAGTTAAAATCTATTGAAAAGTACACATTTTAAATATGTAAACCTTTGGTAAAATTATCCAATATCGTCCAAATGAGTCGGCCATTTTGGATAACTTGTATTTCTCAATAGAAAATGTGCGTTCCTCAATAGATTTTAAGGCTAGATGGGCTTTCGTAGGTTGATTAGCTAACATGACCGACTGATGCTGGCGTCACATGGTAATGTAAAATTGCGAAATGAGGATATAGGAACGAAATGTTTTGGGTATTTAGCAGATTAACTGTGAGAAATTCCATGTTAAACCACCATGCTTCTTTTAGACCGCCTACATGGTTTGCTAGCCGGTCTGTGATTGGTTTAAATTTGAATATGTCAGGTGATTTTGACTTGGCGCCCTTTTTGTATTCATGCTTATTTTTCAGTCTAAGAAAAAACACGAAACGGGAAAGACTCAACCCAGTGGCATCTCTGTCGAGGGAGCCAAGATAATTCCTTGATGGACACCAAACAATCAGTGAACAAAGCAAAGTATTTGCTGAACCTATTCAAACCAATGAGGACATTCTACTACCGTTCGGCATGTTGTTATCAGATTATTGGAACTTATCTTATTTCTTCATGAATCCTAAATATAAGCACCATCATTTCTCCATGTATAACATGGATCCAAAGGAATAATGAACTAACATTCCAACAAAAGGAATTCAAACTAAAGACTCCATGCGTATGGAAGCAAATACGGTCACGGTTTTTGCAAAGGACTTAACAGAACCAAAGAACTTTCATTGTGAATAAAATTTGAGTTTAAAGGCATGGCTTTGTTTGTGGAATTCATTTGCTTCGGCAGGGAGGAAAATTGAGCGGGTAGGAAAGAAATTTCTTACACACTCACTTTTATTGCAAAAACAGTGGCCGAGTTTGGTTCCATACGCATGGAGCCTTTAGTTTGAATTCCTTTTGATGGGATGTTAATTCATTGTTCCTTTGGAAGGATCCGTGTTGTTCATGGAGAACACGGGGGGGGGGCATGCATGCTTCACTTGTTTTTATTATTCATTTATCTTATATACATAATTATTTAATTTGATTTAGCTATTTAATTTGACCTAGTTACTAGCAAAAGTACCCGTCGTTGACTGGGTTCAAAAAACAGCCTACAGAAAAATGGACCCTGATTTATGAAAGTATGATAGGTTATGAAAAAGAAGGGTTGTAAAGAGATAGCTTCGAATTTTGGGGTATCGAAACCAAAGAAAAATATGATGAAAGTAAAAATAAAATAGATAAACCCCATAATTTATTATACCATACCTGTTCACACTGATACACTTATCACAATATTCTGTGGATCTATATTAAAAAACCTTGTTAAACTTTGTGATATATTTCCATTCTATGGAGGTCAGGCGCGAACGAACACCCCATAATTTTATTATACCATATTTCTTCAAACTGAAACATAATTATCAAAGTATACTTACGCAGATAGATATGAAAAGTCTTTATTAAAGTTTGTGCCTATTTTCATTCTATGGAGGCCATGCGCGAACGCAGATCCCACAATTTTATTATACCATCCCTATTTAAGTTGAAACATACTTATCAAAGTATTCTTATGTACATCTATATCAAAAACACTTGTAAACGTTCTTTTTTAATTTTTAAACTTTTTATTTCCATATTTTGTGTACCAGGCGCGAACGCAGACCCCACAATTTTAATGAACCATCATTCTGCCAGATCAAACATACCAGTTCCTGTGTCTCGATACATCTATCATTATATGTAATCAGTTTTTTAAAATAGTCAACCATATAGGAGCCTATTCATGACCACACACACACAGACATTCAGCTTTATATTATAGATTTAATTTTATTTAGTTATTTATATTTTTATTATATATATTTATTTACTTGTTACATTTATTTTATTTTTCTTTCTTTTTGATATGAGTGCATCTTAACTTACGAGCTTTCATAACGCCATATGAGCCACTGGGTCGTTAAGTGAGGCAGGAGATGCTGAAATCATTGAACATCCAGTTTTGAGTCTCCTGAACAGTTCAGTTAAATTACAAATCAAGAAGTAGGCTCTGAAATAGTGCATGTTCTCTCCTGATTACCCAACATTATCTGGAGACAGGAATAACTTAACCCACATTAATTTAAAGTTAAAACGTCTGATAAAGTTGATTATATACATGTCTGCAAGGTAAGCTGTTTCTTCCAAACAATATCTTCGGTTGGTCACTTGCTTCATTGCTTCCGGTAGCAAATATTATATATATATATACTAGCGGGGGTACCCGGCGTTGCCCGGGTATTTGTAGGTGTGTGTGTGTGTGTTTGGTAGGGGAGGGGGTGTTAACAAGCTAGGTAGGATCAAACCAGGAGCCTTGAAGCGAAGGTGGAAAATAAAGTGTGGAAAAAACTGAACTGACATACGTTTAAATTTATTTAAGAATTAAAAAATGAGGTCAAATATCACGCCATAGAAATCGTGCAGTTAACTCTTACTTACTTAGATTTTTGGAGTTTTATTTTTTTTTCGGGGGGGGGGGTGTTGTTTACACAAATTAACAGGTGCGTGAATTTGAATTTAATGAGGTCAAAGAGAAATACTGCAGTTAACTTTCACTGCGGGGTAGATTTTGGGGGTTTTGTTTCCCAATGAATAGCAATTGTCTGATATAAGGGGTTTCCCCCACATTGATCAAACTGGACGTTTCCGGCACGGAAGCCGGGTAAGTTGCCTTTGTTTCCGATTAGTTTTGCTTTTATACGAAAAAGCCAAATCAACACGAGAGGGGCCGAAATAGCAAGAATTTTGTAAAGGTCGATGTAAATAAATTTAGATGCGACGTGTGTTCACAAATCCGAGATATTTTAGACAGCATATAAAATGTTCTAAGAAAAAGTACCCCCCCCCCACCGAGAACCCTGGTGAAAAAAGCCTTTGCCGGCAATACATAAAATATGCACACACATTTTGCCTTTTATATATATACTAGCGAGGGGTACACGGCGTTGCCCGGGTGCTTGGAGGTGTGTGTGGAAACTCCGGGGTTGGGGGGGGGGGGGGGGGTTAAAAAAAAAAAAGTAGGTATGAGGATCGAACCCGAACCCTTGAGGCAAAGTTGTAAATTAAAGTGTGAAAAAAAAAAAAAAAAAAAACGTGCGACGTTAACCATTGTCCCACCGCGAGATGCTAATGGAAACACGTTTGAATTTATTTAATTACTTGGATTTGGCAGGTGCTCGTTTTAATGAGTTAATGAGGTCAAGTTTATACTGCGGGATTTTTATTTTCCCCAAGATTTTATAGGAAAAAGACTAACCCACATACGGCGAGCGACAAATGTTGAATATTTATCTTCCCGAAATCGAGCAAATTAAATAGACAGGCGAGCTTCGTTGTTAACTGTGAGATATTACGATTTGTGTGCGATATAAAAAGTTTTAAAAAGTTGTGAAGCGACCGACCGCTTCTCTGAAAAAAAGCCTTTTGTAGACACACAGAAAAAGCGAACACACATACATTTTCGCTTTTATATTTATAGATATATATATATAAAATCAAGAAGTAAAAATTGTTATTCTACAAATACATCATCAAGAAGTGAAAATTAAATTCACAAGCCAAAAGCTTCTATAAACTTAAAGAAATATAAATATTAATATTTACTTAGTAATCCCTATCAAATAAAAAGCTCAATACAACCGAAATAAGAACTAGAGCTTGTCATAAAAAAATACAATAAATAATTGTAAATTATAATTTAGTTTCAAAGAAGGTGTTCATCAGAGGAAAGATATTAGCAAATGAACATTAAAGTGAAGTTATGAATTTGCTATTATTGGCATAAATCGAAAAAGCATTTTTTTTTTTTTTTTTTTTTTTTTTTTTTACATGGGGATCACCACTTATCAAGGCCCAGAGGCCACTCGAGGATAAGGGTTAATGGGTATACATTAGTCATTGTGATTTTAGCGTAGTAGACATTAGTGGGAATTTTGTAACTTGGATCACTTAGGGGGACGGTTCAATAAGAACTTGTTCACATTGGACTTGAAGACAATCAGATTGTAGTCAGCTGGAAAGCAGGCAAACAGAACAGAGTTCCACAGGTGTGCAGTTCTAAGAAAGAAACTTTGTTCATGGAATCTACGTTTAGGTGTAGGCACAGATAAAGAGTGTGGGAAATTGTTGATAGTCTTTTTTTGCTAGATGAGTGTTTTCATGAAAGTATGGCGAGGGGGTACCATAGATTGAAGCTCAGTCGAGCACTTGCCATGAAAATAACGATAAAGCAGAGACAGGCTTCCTACGTCTCTTCTGTGGGAAAGAGGTTGCAGGGAAGAGAAAGCTACAAAGTCTATTTTGAACTCTATCAAGGCAGGATAAGCTGCTTCTAGCAGCTGCTGCCCAGCTGTGGCAACAGTACTCCATCGTTGGCCGAACCTGGCTTTTATATAGGTAGAGAATTGCATCTGGAGTGAGATATCTACTGGAGCGGTAGAAAGATCCCACCATTTTTCTAGCAATTTTGGCAATGGATTTGATATGAGTTCCATTTCAGATCGAGAGTAAAGATCAAGCCCAGAAGCTTGTCAAAGCATGAAGCCTCCCCAAGACGAGAGCCATTTATTTCGATTGGTGGCAGCTGGACAACAGAGCGTTGATGATATAAAGATAGAAGCTTGGTTTTAGATGCATTAAAAGTAACCAGATACTTTTTCCCCATGGTACCACGTGCTCAAGATCAGAGAGAACTTAGTCATTTATGGTCTTTGAAGTGTTACCATAGATGGTAGTGTCGTCAACATAAATGGTCTATGAATGATCTAAGGATGTGGTTTATGAAAAGTTAGTGTAAAAAGTTTATGAAATATAGAAGAGAAGGAGTCGTTGATTGAGGTGGGAGACGCTGAAATCATTAAACGTCCACTTTTGAGTCTATCGAACAGTGTTACATGATAAGGGCTGTCCCCTTTTCATGTAAGTATAAAAATAGGGAATCAGTTAAATGTAAATATGAAATAGGATAGTCAAGGATTCGAACTTGTGAAGCTAGATTTGGAATTGAGAATTCCAATCATAAGTTAAAATAAACACAGAATGTTATAAATGGAATGTCCAGTTAAATTGTTGATTCTGTTAAAATATTTAATAATACAATTTGAATGGAAACTATTTACATTCTTAGAAAGAAAACATAATGGAAATTTGGGTTACAGAATTAGCAAATAGGTTACATTCCTTTATGAAACAAAGAGAATGGAAAATGTTATTGTTAAGTGAGTTACGTAAAATTAGGTTAGAGAAGGATTCATGCTATGGGTCTCATATACACGTGCTCGGTCGTGCAATGACGTCATGAGTTATGAATTTAGTTAGATAAGTGAGAATCGGAATCAGTCAGTGGGGAGAAGCAGAGAGGTTCAGATCGATTCTCCGTTAGAGTCAAGGCACCCTCTAGAAGTGAGAGACTTTTAGAAATAACCATGTAACAACTTTGAATCCCTGAGATAAAATCATGTTCGACCGGTCGAAGAAGAAATAAACGTATCATCATGTGTTTTTGTATCTGCGTCGTCGTGTTGTTATTCAACAGAAAAGGTATTGTCCATTTCTGTCATAAGAACCTTGATAAAATCATCATCTAAAATATGTGTCAGATTATAAATGTTATAGAAACACTCCCGTTCACAGAACTGTCAAAAGTATAAATGTCAAACTATCGGTATATCTGTCTATATATCAAATCTCCTCTCATTGTGTATTGCAAGCTGTCGGCTCTCCTGTATTATATGTATTCTGTCGTTATATATAAATATTAATGTCACCAATATGTTAACATTTCATCCCTCTTAAGACTCTACCACTAAGACTCGCACAAAGAACGATACAAATACATATGTCATCATTTAATAATAATAACACCATATAACAACAGTTTAGCTAAATATAATTCAGATCAGTGAGGGGAGCCGATACTCAAAAAAAAATGTCCAGAGTGGAAGGCCCCTAAACGGTGTGTATTCTCTCCTGAAGACTGGACATTACCTGTATACTAGAATGGATTACCCTTAAAAAAAAAAAAAAAATGATAAACTTTATTATAGTCTACAAGGAGAGTTAGGCTCCAAAATGGTGCATATTCTCTCCTAATGACCCCACATTATCTGGAGACTGGAATGACATGCCCCACGAATTAAAACATCTGCTAAACTTGATTATATAGGTTCTTTATGACAACCGGCAATGCTCAGCTCAGTGGTTAGATGCTGGTGAAGCTCCATGACTTTTCCTAAAGCCAGAGTTGCACCAAAAGAAGGTCATGCTGTTTGGTGGTCTGCGACCGGTCTCATCTATTACAGTTGTTTTTGAATGCAGGCGAAACTATTGCAGCGAAGAAGTAGTACTGTCAACAAATAGATGAAAGGCATCAGAAACTTCGACAACAACACCCAGCATTAGTCAACAGAAAAGGCCTAATTCTCCCGCACGACAATGCCCGACTTAATATTGCTAAACCAACCCTGCAAAAGTTGAACGAATTGGGCTACGAAACTTTGCTTCATCTGCCATACTCTCCAGACCTCTCACCTACCGACTACCACTTTTTCAAGCATCTCGACAACCCTTTGCTTGAGAAATGCTTCAAAAACCTAAGCGATATCAAAAACGTTTTCAACGACTTCATCGCCACCAGAACGCAAGATTTTTACGTTACTGGCATAAATACACTTGTTTTGCATTGGCAAAAGTGTGTTGATTCTGGTGGTGCTCGTCTCGATCAGTAAATTTTTGTTTGAGCCGAGATATTTTCATCTGAATTTTAAAAGTTAAAATCCACAAGAACTTTCTTGTCAACCTGATATTATACATATGCATGCTATAACGTCATTATGAACAAACAGACAGGAATACAGATTTATTATAAATTATATATATATATATATATATATATATATATATATATATATATATATATGAGAGAGAGAGAAAGGGAACAAACCAAGTTATATGATCATAAACGTTTCGTCTTCATTTCAAGACTTCTTTGAAATAAAGGAAAAATTGATGAGTGTAACTTGGTTTGTTTCCTTTTATCTCACACTCTCGTCGGAATGTTATTTCCTTTATTCTCTCTCTCTCTCTCTCTCTCTCTATATATATATATATATATATATATATATATATATATATATATATATATATATATATATATATACACACACACACACACACGGAGAGAACAATATGTATAAAAGGAATCATCTGTGGACAAATTGATACTAAAAAAACACCGACAGTGATAATCTACAGTATTTATACGAGTTATCTCCCTTATACGCTGTGACAGGCAGTTATCTCCCTTGATAAATAAATGCATCACATTTTTTTTACGGAAAGAATCTGTATTTACTAATCTGTCTGATACAGGTGAATAAATAGGAAGTAAAAGATGAATCGTAGACAATCCAAATCAAACACAAGTGGTGACTCCTTTGTTTAAAAAAAAAAAATAGTCAACAACGACTTCTTATGTATAAAGTTGTCCGTTCTGTCTGTCTGTTTGTTAACGAGTTTCGCAGCCCAAATAAGAAATCCTCGCCTTGACTAACCCATACTGGCTTTTACGAGGAGTGGGGCATTTTTCTAAGTGATGTGACCTTGAGTAACAGCATGAAGCTGGACACTCCACCAGACTAGATGACTTCTTGTCCTGGATCCAGTAAGACTAAGAGACCAAAACAGAGATACAATAAGATATTTAAAGAGAAAAAGAAAGAAGAAAATTATGTTACCAGCTTCTTTACTGACTCAGTGTTTGAAATGTAAAAGGAAAACCATAATGAAACATTCAAATATCTCATATAGAGATCAAGTGTTAGACCCAGGTAGTGGTTCCCTGGATTTCTGAGAACTTCGACTGGAGTAAAGAAAAAGATGCGCAAGTACTTAAACAACAAAGCAAACAGAAAAAAAAGAGTAAAATAAGACAGAAGTACTGTTCTCAATCAAGTGACGAAGCTCTCTGGAGACAATATGCAATTTGTTCCATATTTTTTTTTTTTTTTTTTTTTTTTTTTTTTGTCGAATGGTAATCTCGCTACCATCGTAAATTAGATAAATTTTAGTAACATCCTTACAAACCTGATAGGTCCTGAACTGTCATCTAAGCTCCAGCCTCTGTCCCATCGACGAAATGTTGCATCGCTCTGCCTGTTCTACAAGTATTTTAATGGTGAATGCTCTGACGAAGTGCAAGCACTTGTTCCCCCACGACATAAACACCCTCGACAAACCCGACAGCCAGCTAAATCCCACCTCCACACAGTAGAGATCCCTAGATGTAAGAGATCTTTCTACTCCAGTAGTTTCTTCCCCAGAACTGCTAGACTCTGGAATTCCATTCCAGGTTCCTGCTTCCCCAATTGTACTGACAGGCAGAAGTTCAAGTGTAACGTGAACCGACATCTTGCTGTCCAACTCCCTACATAGTACCCCAGTAGTTGTTGCCCCTGATAGTAGCCCTCTACACTAAAGTGGCAATGTGCCTTGTTTGTGGTGAAAATGTAAAAAAGAAAATAAAAATCCATGTCAACACTATTTCAAAACACTTTTTTGTATAAAACCATTATATTTATGGCGAAGCAAAACAGTAAACTGAATTTTTTAGATGAGGATATTTTTTATTATTATTATTATTTATTATTATTTTTTTATTATTTTTTATTATTATTTTTTATTATTATTTTTTATTTTTTATTATTATTTCTATTATTATTTATTTATTATTATTATTATTATTATTATTTTTTATTATTATTTTTTTTTATTATTTTTTTGTTATTTTTTATTATTTTTATTTTTATTATTTTTTTTATTATTTTTTTGTTATTTTTTATTATTATTATTATTTATTATTATTTTTTTATTATTTTTTATTATTATTTTTTATTTTTTTATTATTTTTTATTATTATTTTTTTATTATTTTTTTATTATTTTTTTATTATTTTTTATTATTATTTTTTATTATTATTTTTTATTTTTATTATTATTTCTATTATTATTTATTTATTATTATTATTATTATTATTATTTTTTATTATTATTTTTTTTATTATTTTTTTGTTATTTTTTATTATTATTTTTATTATTATTATTTTTTTTAATTATTTTTATTATTATTTTTTTTGTTATTTTTTTTTTATTATTTTTTATTTTTATTATTATTATTTATTATTTTTATTATTTTTTATTATTTTTTTAGTTATTTTTTTGTTATTTTTTATTTATTATTTATTTTTATTTATTATTTATTATTATTTTTTATTACTATTATTTTTATTATTATTATTTTTATTATTTATTATTATTTTTATTATTATTATTTTTATTATTATTATTTTTATTATTTATTATTATTTTTATTATTATTATTTTTATTTCTACTGTTCTCAGCTTAAGTGGGATTATAACAATGTCTGCAAGGACTCTTGGCATAACAGATAAATTTCTAATGTTATGTCCTGTGGGAGGAGTGTATATATTCTTGTGTATATATATTTCATGTGTATGTGGATCTATATAATTATAAAAATGTGTGTGTGTGTGTGTGTGTGTGTGTGTGTGATATAAGGAGATTTTTAAGACACATACCTTTTTCTCCATTCTTGATCAGTGCCCCCTCGCCACGATTCATGCCTGCTCCCCAAAAACACAACTTGATTTTATTGTTTGCAGAAAGTCTTTATTCCGGATTCTATCGTTGACAGGACCTTAGCATCGCTGAGTCGATTCAGATCTCTTTTCTTTCCCCATTTTCTCATCTTGAATCTTTGATTGTTTGACTGCGATTCCCCTGGCTAACTCTAGACTAACTGCGATTAATTAGACTAGAAACGAATGTGCGTTCCTGTTTATTTTAAGATATATATGTGGGGCAGTAACATCCCATTAACCAGTTTGCACTCTAGAATGCACCCCTTGACCCGTGACGCTTGCCAATCTCTCCGTGCAATGGTTCGCTGAGCTGACTCGGAGTTAACAAGTCTTTTTTGACTTCATTGCGCTCAACTCGACACAAACAAATCGAGTTCAACTCGTACTGCGTTAACCGTGTTATTGGCATAAAACACTAAGTGTAATTCTGTCTTTAATGACACTCTTCTGGAGGTTGAAGGTTCGATCCTCAGTATGAGTAATACTAAAAAATCAACTACAACAACTTTCTACCTGGTCATGGCTGACAGAACGAGAACATGCTGGATTAAATAAAGGGTTCCATTTAAAATTCCATGCAGATTTCCAAGTTAAACAGAAATATGCTTAACTTCAACAAAATACACGTGAATAAGCTCGGAGGTTACATCAACCAACACATAGCAAAAAAAAAAAAAACAATCAAGATGAGAATAGTCATCCAAAAATTACAAATTATGTTATTATTTTTATTAGCCAATGATCGAACCCTGTAGGACAAAGGCCTAACTGCCCTTTGTGCGTTTTATTTTTTAGGGGGGAGGGGGGTACTGCCTTATAATATATTTTTCTGGGGGCAAAATTTAGATTTTTGAAGAGCACATGGTCGAAATATCCGGAAATGATATATCAATTTTGGTTGTTGGTCAAGTGCTCCCCTTTTTTTTTGGGGGGGGGGATACTGCCTTATAATGTTTTTCTGGGGGCAAAATTTAGATTTTTGAAGAGCACATGGTCGAAATATCCGGAATTGATATATCAATTTTCGTTGTTGGTCAAGTGCTCCCCCTTTTTTTTTGGGGGGGGGGATACTGCCTTATAATGTTTTTCTGGGGGCAAAATTTAGATTTGTGAAGAGCACATAGTCGAAATATCCGGAAATGATATATCAATTTTCGTTGTTGGTCAAGTGCTCCCCTTTTTTTGGGGGGGGGGGATACTGCCTTGTAATGTTTTTCTGGGGGCAAAATTTAGATTTTTGAAGAGCACATGGTCGAAATATCCGGAATTGATATATCAATTTTCGTTGTTGGTCAAGTGCTCCCCCTTTTTTTTGGGGGGGGGATACTGCCTTGTAATGTTTTTCTGGGGGGCAAAATTTAGATTTCTGAAGAGCACATGGTCGAAATATTCGGAATTGATATATCAATTTTCGTTGTTTGTCTAGTGCTCCCTTTCTTTTTTTTTGGGGGGGGGGGTCCCAGCATTAAAACATGTTGAACTCATTGAGAGGCAATTACATGTTCACTAGGTAATGAAGTTTGAGAATATATATATATGCTGATGGGCTCCATCTCAAAAACTCTCAAAGAAATTTATTAAAAGACAAACAGGTTGGTGGTTGTTTTTGTTTTACAGCATATCAGCCGTTTTCAGGCTATTTAATGCCGAATCCAGTGATTCGGAAGAAAAATTTGTTTAATAGAATGTTTTTTTTTTTTCAAGTCGGTTTCTATTTAACCCATAGTTGAGATCCTAACAGGTACTACCACTCTAGTTCAGAGCGGACCTGGGAGCAATGGCAATTAAAGACTGGCTCCACACTCCCCAAAGCCCGCAAGCTGGGGCCTCACCATTGGATATAGTTTAAGGTCATATCCAGGACCTAACAGGCAGACAGATAGAAAGGACAACTTTATACATAGGGAAAGGTCGTTGTTTCATTTGGATTGTCTACATTTTATCTTTTATTTTCTACTAGCTGGCAGTCCGGTATTGTCCGGTTATACAATAAGCTTAAACATAAAAAATTTAAAAAATAATAATAATGATAATGTCGTTCACCAAATTCCGTCTGTGTTTGTTTACAATGTCATGTCAGCTGATATTTGGCCTTGATGATGAACGCTCTGGAAAAGTTACTTCTGATTAATGTTTAATTTTAAAATATGTAATCGAAGAAATGATTTGCAATGATTTTAAATGGTACTTTTTCTTTCTTATTAATTAAACTCATTAATAAGAAAAAAATAAAATAAAATGGTGAGATAGTGAAGCACACTCGGGCTGGAACAGGGGATCATTCGATCTGTAGTCGAATATCTCCAGATTATAATGAATCTTTCTTTTTTTAATAAATGATTTGCCGCAATTTTATTATTTCCCTTGGTAGGTGTAACGTAAAATACTCCCTTGTAAAAATTATTCTTTTTTATCTATAGGAGAGAAAAGCTATTTTTAAGATCGGATTTTTTTTTTTTTTTTTTTTTTTTTTTGATTTTTAATACTTATCAGATGACTTTCTGTACAAAACATATCTAAGAACACTGCCAGACATATAAATTAGTTTAGTGTGAAATTCGCAGAAGATAGGTTCAGCCGTCTCGGAATCTATGAGGAAGAATCGCACACACACACACACACACACACACACACTGAAAGTGACTTTTCTATAATAGTAATAATTCACCTATATCAGATTCTTTTCGTTAACACGTTCATTTATTTATCAAGGGAGATAACTGCTGGTCACAGCGTATAAGGTAGATAACTCGTATAAATACTGTAAATTATTACTGTCGAGTGTTTTTTAGTATCAAGCCGTCCAGAGACGTCCTCCTATCCATATATTCATATTGTTTTCTACGTGTGTGTGTGTGTGTGTGTGTGTGTGTGTGTGTGTGTGTGTGTGTGTGTATGTGTGTGTCTCCTTTACGGAGATGGTCCCGACGTCCGCCTCGTTCTGAGTTGTAAAATTCTAATTATTTGAACTGTTTATTTTGTAACATTTCAATTATTTGAACTGTTGAATTATCAAAAATTCTAATTATTTGAACTGTTTATTTTGTAACATTTCAATTATTTGAACTGTTGAATTATCAAAAATTCTAATTATTTGAACTGTTTATTTTGTAAAATTCTAATTATTTGAACTGTTTATTTTGTAAAATTCTAATTATTTAAACTGTTTATTTTGTAAAATTATAATTATTTGAACTGTTTATTTTGTATAATTATAATTATTTGAACTGTTTATTTTGTAAAATTATAATTATTTGAACTGTTTATTTTGTAAAATTATAATTATTTGAACTGTTTATTTTGTATAATTATAATTATTTGAACTGTTTATTTTGTAAAATTATAATTATTTGAACTGTTTATTTTGTAAAATTATAATTATTTGAACTGTTTATTTTGTAAAATTATAATTATTTGAACTGTTTATTTTGTAACATTTCAATTATTTGAACTGTTGAATTATCAAAAATTCTAATTATTTGAACTGTTTATTTTGTAAAATTATAATTATTTGAACTGTTTATTTTGTAACATTTCAATTATTTGAACTGTTGAATTATCAAAAATTCTAATTATTTGAACTGTTTATTTTGTAAAATTATAATTATTTGAACTGTTTATTTTGTAAAATTCTAATTATTTGAACTGTTTATTTTGTAAAATTATAATTATTTGAACTGTTTATTTTGTAAAATTCTAATTATTTGAACTGTTTATTTTGTAAAATTATAATTATTTGAACTGTTTATTTTGTAAAATTATAATTATTTGAACTGTTTATCTTTTTAAATTCTAATTATTTGAACTGTTTAAAATAAAAAAATAAAAATTCTAATTATTAGAACGGGTTTTTTTTTTTTTTTTGTAAAATTCTAATTATTTGAACTGTAATTTTCTGCCTCGACACCGCCTACGTCAGACGGCCTCTCCCCAAACTCAAAACGAGGCGGACGTTGGGGCCATCTCCGTAAAGGTTATCCATATATATATATATATATATATATATATATATATATACCAGATTACCCGCCCGTCACCCGTTGGGTCAGTATGTTATATTAGCTATGGAATTCATGTAGGAGCGTGCACTTGCGACATAAAGAAAATATTTTTTTTTTACATAACAGAAACATTTCTATGAAAGTATGTTAAAATGAAAAAGAATATAGATAGATTTCTATGAGTCGTTCTGTTTATAATGTTTATTTAAAAAAAAAAAAAAAAAAAAAAACTTACAGCCATTAAATAATAAGTGGTTTGCCATACTTATAGGTAAATGTGAACTGAACAGATACTGTAATACTTATTATAGTTAAAGTCAAATTTTGATACATCTTTTAATTCAAACTCGAAAAAAAAAAAAACAATTGGGACGCTGAAAACGTACACAGTAAACAATACGTTTTAGTGTCACGTTTATTATTTATTTGTAACGCAAAATTAAAAAAAAAATATTTTTGGGGTTATTTATTTATGTTGGTAGTGTAGAAGAAAATGTATGAATGTTTTTAAGAAAGGTGTATTAAAAAACGGAGTATAAATTTAAAAAAAAAAAATAGGTGGTGGGTAAATCGCTATTGTAAAATGCTCTTATGGTTGTCAACGGATTGAAGTGGATTTATTTGTAAGAAAATTGAGTTAAAATAAATGTAATACAGAAATGAACAATGTAAAAAAAATGCAGAAAGTATAAACAATTGTTTATTTGGATAATTTAAACGCGAAAAAGAAAACAATTGAGACGCTGAAAACGTAGACAATAAAACAATACGTTTTATTGTCGCATTGAATATTTATTTGTAAATATGTTTTTTTAAATTTGTGTTACAAATAAATAATCAACGTGACAATAAAACGTATTGTTTTACTGTGTACGTTTTCAGCATCCTAATTTATTTTTTCATTTAAATTATCCAAATAAACAATTAATACTTTCTGCTTCTTTTTTTTACATCGTTCATTTCCGTATTGCGTTATGGGTTTATGTTTATGTAAGCATGCATTACAACAACCATTACAAGGTCATTTGAATTTTATAATTATATGGATAATAACAATATAAGAAATAATATTCTGACGAGAGTTAGATAAAAAAGGAACAAACCAAATTGTATAAAATATATATATTTCAAAGAAGTCTTGAAACAAAGACGAAACCTTTATGAATATAACTTGGTTTGTTTTCTTTTTATCTCTACACACACACACACACACATATATATATATATATATATATATATATATATATATATATATATGCGCAGATCGTCATATAATAAGATCACTCTGACTGACGCTAAAAACATTTAATAAGAATAAATGTTTAATTTCAACTAGTATCTCTCGCGTTTTGCGGTAACCTAGTGGTTCGGGTCTTTGCAAATGAAGCCAGACATAACTTCTGTTGCCAGAGTTCGAGTCTCTCGACTAGCGTTAATCATAACACCCTACACTGATGATTCCCAAAAGGATGAAGCACTAGTGTCTGTAGGTATTTAATTATTATTATAGTAAATAATATATATATATATATATATATCCGTATTCCTGTCTGTTTGTTCACAATGATATCATAGCATATATATATATATATATATATATATATTTTACACAGTGATCACCACTTATCAAGGCCCGGAAGCCACTCAGAGATAAAGGTTGTTGCAAGTACATTACGTTAGTGTGAAGATTTCATGAAGTGTTTACTTAAGGGGGCGGTTCATTAGGAATTTGTTAACGTTGGACTTGAAGACATCCAAGTTGTAGTCAGGAGGGAAGCAGGCAGACGGAACAAAGTTCCACAGGCGTGCAGTTCTAAGAAAGAAGCTTTGTTCATGGAATCCGCGTTTTGATTTAGGCACAGATATAGAGTGGGGGAATGATAATAAAGATATATATATATATATATATATATATATATATATATATATAGCTTAATGTGTAAGAGGAATAGAGAGAGTTCAAATCCACAACAGCAGACTTATCTGGATAATGGCAAGCTCAACAATTATTATTGGAGCTTATACAATAAGACAATAGTATGAAATGAAGTCACAAAACTATATATTGGTAGATATAGAATGGATCATTTATTGAATAATGGAATACAAGCAAAATTTGGAGGATAGAAGGGACTCTTTATGCCAGGGCATTTCGAAGCCTAATGCTTCTCATCAGAAGAGTAGAGAAGGTGCTAAGTAGCATGTGGGAGATGCGGCATCTAGCGTAAGGTTCATTAGGGGCGATAAAGATTAAGAGGAATTATAGAATGTTGAGGGCAGCTTTATTGAATTCTAAATAAATAAATAAAGGAGAAGCTTGTTATATATAGTATGATATATAACATTGTATATGGTCTTTAACATAGTGTTGATTTATAGGGGTATATGTTTTAGGGTTGAATTTGGGTTATATTGTGGCTGCGTGGTAATTTATTTTAACGGTTTGTGGTGTGTCTATTATGTATGGAGTGGTATTTCTGACAGGTGCAACCTAACGGTAAATAACGGCTATAAAATCGCCTATAATTTTTTTATGGGGGGAGGGGGTTAAATGCAAGGTTGTAATATCGATTATGTAATATGCGGCAATATTTTAAAGTTTCTTATGTTATGATGTACGGGGTGTGATTTTAAGGGGGCGATCGGAAGATAGGATTGCAATGTCTATTGGTGCGTTTAACTTGATGAAAAAGGTTTAAGAATACATATAGTTGGCAAGGTGGAAAAGTAAGGAGACATTTACTACTTATAAAAGTGGTTATAATAACAATAATAGTAAGGTAATTATAATAATGAGAATGATAATAATAATAGTAATAATAATAAAGATAAAAATAAAAACAATATTACCAATAGCTGTGATAAAAGTAATGTCAATGCTAATAACAATGAAAATGAAGATAATGGTAACGGTTATGGTAGTAATAACGGGGATAGTAACAGGGATTGCTACCATAACCGTTACCATTATCTTCATTTGTGCTTCGAAATGCCCTTGCATAAAGAGTCCCTTCTATCCCCCAAATTTTGCTTGTATTCCATTATTCAATAAATGATCCATTCTATATCTACCAATATATAGTTTTGTGACTTCATTTCATACTCTTGTTGTCCTATTGTATAATATATACATATATATGGCATGATGTCACGTATGACGTCATGTGGGGGAGATGGAAGTAAGGATTCATTGGGCAACGCTGGCCAGCATATATATATATATATATATTAACCCTTATCCCTGAGTGGCTTCCGGGCCTTGATAAGTGGTGATCACTGTGTAAAAAAAAAATATATATATATATATATATATATATATATATATATATGTGCACTCCTTTAAATGTGTTGGGGTTTTTTTGTGTGTATTGATATCATGTTAAAACCCTTTTTTCTATTTATTGAAAACTTTGTTATATATGGGTCGTAGAATTGCATTCATCTGCAAAAGATCTAGTTAATTTGCATATTCTTTAAAACATTCATTTTAATTAATTCCATATTAGTTTGTTTTTTGTTTGTTTTTTTTTGTTTGTCTTTTTTTACAAAGGCATCACCACATTATCAAGGCCCAGAGGCCACTCAAGGATAAGGGTTAAAGAGTGTACAGTAGAAATTGGTCAATATAGTAATCATTAGTAATGAAAATTTGGTAAATTTAATAACTTATATGGAACGGCTCATCAAGAACTTATTTACTTTAGACTTGAACACAACCATATTGTAGTCAGCCGGAAAGCAGGAAAACGGAAGACAATTCCACAGGCGTGCAGTTCTAAGAAAGAAGCTTTGTTCATGGAATCTACGTTTAGGTTTAGGCACAGATAAAGTGTGGGGGGAATTATTGATAGTGTTTACAGCTAGATGAGTGTTTCTTGTCAAAGTTTGGCGAGGGCGGACCATAGATTGAAGCTCAGTTGAACACTTTCCATGAAAATAACGATACATCAGAGACAAACTCGCAACATCTCTTCTGTGAGATAGAGGTTGCAAGGAGGAGAAAAGGACATCTCCTACGAGGCTACGAAGTCTATTTTGAACTCTATCAAGGCAGGACAAGTCCTTTCTAGCAGCTCCTGCCCAGATGTGGCAACAGTATTCCATCCTTGGACGTACCTGGCTCTTTAGTTTTTTTTCTCTTATGGAATGATCATCTTTACTTAACTATTACGTGTAATTATATTTATGCAGATATTCTACATGATTTATACTTGCGTAATATTTGCATAAAAAGGTTATAGTAAACACGAACCTATTTCTATATATGTTTATGTATGCGTATGTATATTTGTTTAAAAAGTTTTTCCTACCAACGTCCTCTTAGAATCTTTGGTCTACAGACATGACACTTCATATATAAGAGATTTGAACTCATGCGAAATTTTATATTTGGCCCAGGAAAAATCGTACAAAAGTGTGAAAATTTAAAAAAAAAATAAAAAATGGAATTTGCCAGGTGAAGGTCGAATGCCGGTATTACGAATATGCATGCATAACGTAGTAACTATTGGTTCATGTTTTAATTTTTACCCTTGCAGCAAACCTGTCTTCATATCTCAGTCATTAACTGCAGAGGCAAAAAATAAATTGTAAGCTAAACGTTTTGGTTTTGATTCTCGGTGGTGGCGCACTAATCCTTTTTTTTTTTTTTTTAATTTTGTAATCATTACTATATATTGAGTCCAATATAATCTTAATCTATAAATATAAAAGCGAAAATGTATGTATGTGTGTTCGCTTTTTCTGTGTGTTTACAAAAGGCTTCTTTCAGAGAAGCTGTCGGTCGTTTCACAACTTTTTGAAACTTTTTATATCACATATAAATCATAATATCTCACAGTTAACAACGAAGCTCGCCTGTCTATTTAATTTGCTCGATTTCGGGAAGATAAATATTCAACATTTGTCGCTCGCCGCATGTGGGTTAGTCTTTTTCCTATAACATCTTGGGGGGAAAAAAAGCGTTCAACAGTAAATGAAATCCCGCAGTCAAACTTGACCTCATTAACTCATTAAAATGAGCACCTGCTAAATCCAAGTAATTAAATAAATTCAAACGTGTTTCTGTAAGCGTGTTGCGGTGGGGCAATGGTTAACGTCGCACCTTTTTTTTTTTTTTTTTTTCACACTTTAATTTACAACTTTGCCTCAAGGGTTCAGATTCGATCCTCATACTTACTTTTTTTTTTTAACCCCCCCCCCCCCACCCCACAGCCCCGGAGTTTCCACACACACATCCAAACACCCAGGCAACGCCGGGTACCCCTCGCTAGTATAATAATAAATACGAAATTTGCATTAATCAAAATATCATATTAAAACCGATTTTATTACTGGGCAATGCCGGGTTCCCAGCTTTTACACACACACACACACACACACATATATATATATATATATATATATATATATATATATATATATATATATAAGCATTTGGTGACAGTGGATGTTTAATTTCAACTGTATCTCTCGTGGTTTACAGTGGCCTAGTGGTTCGGGTCCTCGCTAACACAGCCAAACATGACTTCTGTTGCCGGGATTCAGAATCTCTCGACTGGCGTTAATCATGACATCCTGCACTGATGATTCCCGAAAGGATAAAACACTAGTGTCTGTAGGTATTTAATAATTATTATAGTGAATAATAATGTTGGGCCCTTTTAAGAAACTTGTTTCTTATCGTTGAGCACTTTCAGTTGTAATAAGTCGGTCAACTTAGCTCATACACGTAGATCGTCATATAATGATTAGATCACTCTGACTGACGCTAAAAGCATTTAATAAGAATTAGTGGTTCAGGTCCTTTTTTGTTAAAGCCAGACATGACTTCTGTTGCCGGGGTTCGCATCTCTCAACCGGCGTGAATCGTGACACCCTGCACTGATGATTCCCGAAAGGATGAAACACTAGTGTTTGTAGGTATTTAATAATTATTATAGTAAATAATATATATATATATACTAGTAGCCAGACTAAATATTGAAATGCTCATATTTTTGGTTCTATGGGACGAAATTACATGGAAAGTTGCAGGTTTTTTGAAGATTATAATACTATTCTATGGTTAAAAAAATTTATATAATTGGTAAAAAAGAACCTATATTTTCAAACCAATAAAATATGCCCGATTTTTTTTTTACATTTGTATATATAGTGTTCTAACAAGCCAGCTTTATTTTTGCTGCTTAGGGATAAATTTATTTTTTAGATTAATTTTACTAATTATACACAACTAGAAAAAAAAACGCGATTTTATGTACATTTAATTAAATGCTAAAAGACTGAGACAAATATTTGGCACATTGTATTGGTGATTTTTTTAATTCAAAGATTTTTTTTAATTCAAAGATTTTTTTAATTCAAAGATTTTTTTAATTCAAAGATTTTTTTAATTCAAAGATTTTTTTAATTCAAATATTTTTTAATTCAAATATTCTTTTAATTCAAATATTTTTTAAATTCAAATATTCTTTTAATTCAAATATTCTTTTAATTCAAATATTTTTTAAATTCAAATATTCTTTTAATTCAAATATTCTTTTAATTCAAATATTTTTTAAATTCAAATATTTTTTAAAATTCAAATATTTTTTAAATTCAAATATTTTTTAATTCAAATATTCTTTTAATTCAAATATTTTTTAATTCAAATATTTTTAAATTTTTTAATTCAAATATTTTTAATTTTTTTAATTCAAATATTTTTTAATTCAAATATTTTTAATTTTTTTAATTCAAATATTTTTTAATTCAAATATTTTTAATTTTTTTAATTCAAATATTTTTTTAATTCAAATATTTTTAATTTTTTTAATTCAAATATTTTTTAATTCAAATATTTTTTTAATTCAAATATTTATAATTCAAATATTTTTAATTTTTTTAATTCAAATATTTGGCACATTGTATTGGAGGAAAATTAATTCTCAGTCGTTAAAGGTTTAATTAGTCAAAGCAACTTTGACATTTTCAAGTTTAATTTAACCAAACAAAGAAAAAAAACAAGCAATAGTCAATAATTATGATAAGGATTTCTTCTACTTTTTACAAAGATTTTCTAGTATTACATTGTTATTGCGTTACAAAAAACAGTCACTTGTGAAATTTAATTTGCAAAAAAACAAAAAACTCTTGACTGTTTTTGTTTTTTTATTTATTTCAATAATAAAGAAATAAACTTTTTTTTTTTTTATTTTATTTTGTATTTATTTATTTTTTTTTTTTTTTACAAAGTTTAAAAAGTGCCACACTGGGTTGATAAAAGGGTTGTTTTTAAGAATTTGCTAAAAATAATTGCAACTGTGACTAAAGTCGTTTTAATATTTATTTTAATAACATTTTTGCACTAGATTGCCCGCGGAGAGGGAATATCTAATAAAAATCAGGAGTTTTCTTTAGTAAATATCTTTTTAGAGATAGACTTAAAAATATTTTGCCAAAAAATATTCTCTCAAAACTTCTGAGTAAATTCATTTTATTGTTTATTACAAGAGGTTTTTTTTTTGTTTTTTTTTTAACGATATTTTATGCTGACGAACCCAGTCGATCGGTTGTGTCTAAGTTGCTTTAATCAGCAACAGCGGCAATTAGTCGTACATTGATCGTACATAATTTGTAGTCGTACATATTTAGTAAAACTGACAAATAGGATGTGCGTCAAAACTCAAAGGATGGAAAACCAAAGGTGTCCCTTCTGTCTTGCTTATTTTCTGAGGTCCTTAAAACCTATTTGATCCAGAAGCAGTGAAACTAAGAAAATGAACGAAAAAAAAAAAAAAAAGTAAAGAAAGAAAAAGAGGACCGGAAAAAAGAAAGAAAGAAAAAAAGAAAGGAAAAAAGATTACATATCAGGATATTGCATCAAGGACGGAAAATAGATAATCTGATGATATCCTTGTTTTTTATTTGTTTTTGTTGTTGTTGTTTTTTTGTTTTCTGAACTGCAAAGGCAAACGTGGGCATACCTTGAAACAGCTGCTCTCATTCACTAATGGGGACGGGTTGGAAGTATTACGTAGAATGAAAAATAATACAAAAACTAAAAAAAAAAAAAATCATTCTTAAACCACAAAACCGATCGCCATTACAAATAAAATCCTACCTGAGAGCTCACCTTTTAAACTCCTCAGGCTAAAATTCACAGGCAACATAAATTGAAATAAATACATGGAGGATGTTGCCAAGGCTGCTGCAAAGAAGGTAGGCTCCCTCTACCATGCTAGAAAGTTCCTCACGCCAGAGAGTATTCTACATCTTTATAAAGCCATAATTCGCCCATGCATAAAGTATTGTTGCCACATCTGTGTTGGTGCAGCTACCGCTAGTCTCTCAGCAATTATTTCCTCTTTGTCAGAAACATCGCTCATGGAATGTGAGGACTAAAGGACAAAATAAGGGAAGCAAGAGTTATGCAGCTACCGATAGTAAAACCAAGATCCACTTTCTACCTCTCCTTTAAACTTCTACTCGATCATGTTTTTTTTTTGTTTTTTGTTTTTTTACACAGGCATCACTACTTATCAAGTTCCAGAGGCCACTCGAGGATAAGGGTTAAAAAGTGTACAGTAGTAAAATTAGACAATATAATAATCGTTAGTAATGGAAATTTGGTAAATTTGTTAACTTATATGGAACGGCTCAAGAACTTGTTTACATTGGACTTGAAGACAACCATATTGTAGTCAGCTAGAAAGCAGGAAAACGGAAGACAATTCCACAGGCGTGCAGTTCTAAAAAAGAAACCTTGTTCATGGAATCTACATTTAGGTTTAGGCACAGATAAAGAGTGGGGAGAATTATTGATAGTGTTTTTTAGCTAGACGAGTGTTGCTTGTGAAAGTTTGGCGAGGAGGGACCATAGATTGGAGCTCAGTCGAGCACTTGCCATGAAAATAACGATAAAGCAGAGACAAACTCACAGCATCTCTTCTGTGAGATAGAGGTTGCAAGGAAGAAAAAGGACATCTCCTACAAGGCTACAAAGTCTATTTTGAACTCTATCAAGGCAGGACAAGTCCTTTCTAGCAGCTCCTGCCCAGATGTGGCAACAGTACTCCATCCTTGGACGTACCTGGCTATTATATAGATAAAGAATTGCATCAGCAGTGAGATATCTACTGGATCGATAGAAGGATCCAACCATTTTTCCAGCAGCCTTGGCAACGGATGTGTCCCATTTAAGATCAGGAGTAAAGGTCAAGCCCAGAAGCTTGTCAAACAAACTAAAACAAAAGCAAGCTACCCCCGCATGTGAATTAAGTAAAAGGTTCCGTTCAAAATTCCATACAAATTCCCGAGTTCAACAGAAAGATTAGACTTTGACAATATAAGGCTGAAGAAAGTTGAGAGTTACATCAGCCAAAACGTTCTGAGAATAACATCCGAGGAATGAATATTTCTTGTGCTGTGATTGGTTGACAGAAACTGTTGATTTGATTTTTGTTTTGTCTAATCGATAGTCGATACATTAAAAAATTCAGGATTTTTTTTTTTTTTTTTAATTCGTTCTCTTTATTTTGTATGAATTTATTGATATCAATAGAACTGGAAAGCAACTGTTTTGTTTAATATAAGTTGCCGTTTGCATTCTCTTCCTTAACATTATAATGAAACACATATTTCTTTTAATGTATTTAAATGTCCATCATACTTTAGGACAAATTGTTATGAAACTTGACAATAGGACTGGAAAGACACTCTTCTTTAACATAATGCCATAACTTGCACTAATTTTTTTTTCTTTCTACTATTAAGTTAACCATTTACCGCCAAACTGTACTTCCAAGTCACCTTTCAAAAAGGAAATATTTCTTACTCCTATGCCTTGTCAGCCTAACTGGACTTCAAAAGTCTATGCATGGTTCATCAAGTGAATGAAGGGTTTATTTATTGCATAAAAAAAATTCTGTCGATAAAGGGTTAATGATTATCAAGGCCAAGATCAACTTGAGGATAATTCAATTAATTAATTTGTTATGAATAATAATTCTATCGTTGGCATTCGTTTCCCCAATATCTTTCTAGTTAGAATTCTTTCTAGAAAAACATCGGATAATTACATGAGGGATCATGTGTGCAAGGTGACGTCACAGCAAAGAAGAAGGAAAAAGATTATAAAACGAAGAACGTATGTGCAGAGAAGGGCAGAGATAGGTTTGCCGTGCATGATGGCCGAGGGCGACAGTAAAAGACCTGTAAATAAATGTTTGTAAATGAATGTCGGTCGTTTTACTAAGGAAAAATGGGAGTTAAGTTATTCCTTTCTTAGGTTTTTGCAATGAAGTCTACAACGTGTGTAGTTCATACATATTAAGGACTCCGTTACATGGGAAGTTTGCCAACATCCTAAGTGAAATTGTTTCTATGGAATGAACTGGGTTTGAACTTGTTATCAGTTGTATCGTTAACCACTTAGCCATCGTCACCTCTCTGCTGCTTCTGTTGTTGTTGTTGTTGCTGTTATTGTTGGTGCTGTTGTTGTTTTTTGTTGTTGTGGGTGGACGAGGAGGAGGTCAATATCCAATAATACCAGACAGAACTAACCAATTAGCCACCCTCACCTTCTTGCTGCTGCTGTTGTTGTTGTTGTGGGTGGTGGAGGAACAGGAGGAGATAGAGAGGGAGGAGCAGGTGGAATTTCTGCTGTTGTTATTGTTGTGCTGTTGTTTATTGGTGTTGTTGGTGGTGTGGATGGTGGAGGAAAAGAATGTGATAGAGAGGAGGAGCAGGTTAAATTTCTGCATAAAGCTCACAGAGATTCTGCCTCAGGAGTGTCTTATCTGTATGAAAGTTCTTGTTGATCACAACTATTAAGATTGCAAATTTTTACCTCTGACACCTAGAGCATCAACGCTCAATGGTTGCATACACAGTTGGGGTAGAGTTACCTCAGAATGCACAGTCATACTGTAATGTTGTAGAGTTGTATATATATCTATGAGTATAAACAAGTCGCCTGCTTTTCATCAAACTCGTGAATAAGGTTCTGAATCAGAACACCCTGCTCGGTAAGGATTACCATGATAGCACCTGATCATCATCATCAAACTATTCTCCAACAACCAGCAAAAAAATAACAGGAAAAATCGTGGGTAGAAAAGTAGAGGATGACAGCAAGAAACATACGTTGAAGAGTCTGAACATCCGGGCAACATCCAAAATGAAGCGACAACTTTATCATTCCACCTTGCATATCATAATTCAAATAATAAAGGGTTAAGAGTTGGTACGAATTACGGCGTCAGAATGTTGTCAATTTGTATTCAAATTGCAGTGGTGGCAAACAAAATCGATTATGAATCCTCAAAACTGTCCATTCAAAGCGGCTGATGAAAACAACAAAAAAAGTCATCAGCGACGAATTTTTATTCGTAAACCAACTTATATTAACCAATTATAGTTATAAGGGCAATATTATTTGAGAAGCATGATTAGCTGTAGACGTTAACGTTTTTGACAATGTAATTCATGATGAAAAATCGATAAATAATGATCGTTTCTGTATATTTAGAATGTTAGCCAATGTCAGATATGAAGTAAATTGGGTACTTTTGCAGTTTACTGACTATGCTAAAATAACGTTATTATTTAGAAACCCATTCTTAACATGAGCGAGGGGTGTGGGGCTTTGTTAACTATTATGTACTTTTACCTAACAATTTAATAAACAAGATATCGTAAAAATTGAATTTAACTTGAAAATCCTATCCAAAAAAAAAAAAAAAAATAAATAAATAAAAGTAGTACGGTCTCTAAACTGGTGAAGGATTGTAAAACTGAATTGGATGCTTATATAGGAGGGGACTCGTATTGATCTTATTGTGTCTGATTGCGATTTTTCTTTTTAATGGAACTCCCTCCAGACAAGGCGTAAAGTCACTTGTTCTAGGGAACCAAAAAGAAGAAAAAAAATTAAATTGCATAATAACAAAAGAAGCAAAGAAAGATAAAATTACTTAAAAAAGAAAAAAAAAGTCTTTTAACTTAGTGATAGATTCAGAGGCAAAACAGTCGAGCCTAAAGCCAAAATATTTACAGGGCAGTGGCAGGCCCAGTTTTTTGTAAACTACTGAGGTGATTTGGTTAAAATTTTGTATAGAACTTTGTTATACTAAAGGCCAGCGAATTAAGAATTATGGTATCCGTTAAATCCACAGTTATTGATTAATACAGATTTAACTACCAATTTGGCATACAGCATTCATTCTAAGTCAACAGGCTATAACTTTTTCCCTGTTTTTAACGTGGCAATTATATATATATATATATATATATATATATATATATATATATGTCTAAAGAAGCTTTGAATAAAAAAATGCAAATAAAGAATGCAGTTGAAATTCCCGGAAGAAAAAAAAATTAATTTTAACCTATCGCAGACTAAGCACCTACATAATCCAATTTCTAAAAAGTTTATAGTGACCAAAGAGAATTCATTTATATATGGACGAAACAAAAAAAAAAAAGCCTTAACTAAAATTGTTAAATAGACTTAATACTTGCATAAGCCGATTTCACAAAAGTCTTCAATTTTAAAACAGAATTTAACTACATAAAGATGAAAAGAGAAAACCTTAACTAAAATTTTGTAAATAGAAAACGGGGATCATCAGCTGCTTACCATGAAGCTGTTTCAGAGATTTAAAAACAGGACAGCTGTTTAATACATGGCTCCCCAGTGGATAATAGCACTTCCCCAATAAAAAAAAAAAATGTAAAATAATACGGTTACTATTTTTACTAATATATGAAAAAAATATAGATAAATAAAATATAAAAATATAAAAAGAAAAACTATTAATAAGTAAGTTTCAGATTACAAGATCCATTCTGCGACATGTTAACTAGCATATAAATGCTATGAGAATAAAAATGCATAAAAGCTTAAGTACCTTAGATACCAAAAAGGCAAATAGATAAGAGGAAGGAAACCTAGCCATACATATCTAAAAAAATATATATATATATATCTATAATATAAAGATGAATGTGTGTGTCCGGTCACGAATAGGCTCCTATATGGTTGACTATTTTAAAAAACTGATTACATATAATGATAGATGTATCGAGACACAGGAACTGGTATGTTTGATCTGGCAGAATGGTGGTTCATTAAAATTGTGGGATCTGCATTCACGCCTGGTATACAAAGTATGGAAATAAAAAATTTAAAAATTTAAAAAAAAAAACGTTTACAAGTGTTTTTGATATAGATGTACATAAGAATACTTTTATAAGTATGTTTCAACTTAAATAGGGATGGTATAATAAAATTGTGGGGTCTGCGTTCGCGCCTGGCCTCCATAGAATGGAAATAGGCACAAACTTTAATAAAGACTTTTCATATCTATCTGCGTAAGTATACTTTGATAATTATGTTTCAGTTTGAAGAAATATGGTATAATAAAATTGTGGGGTGTTCGTTTGCGCCTGACCTCCATAGAATAGAAATATGTCACAAAGTTTGACAAGGTTTTTTAATATAGATCCACAGAATATTGTGATAAGTGTTTCAGTGTGAACAGGTATGGTATAATAAATTATGGGGTTTGTCTATTTTATTTTTACTTTCATCATATTTTGCTTTGGTTTTGATACCCCCAAATTCGAAGCTATCTCTTTACAAGCCTTCCTTTTCATAACCTATCATACTTTCATAAATCAGTCCATTTTCTGTAGGCTGCTTTTGAACCCAGTCAACGACGGGTACTTTTGCTAGTATATATATATATATATATATATATATATATATATATATATTAGAAGGCCGGTCATAATATATGCAAAAATATTATATTTTAATTCATGCAGATTTCTTATTCAAATAGGAGTTTGGTAGAGACTTTTTGCACACACATTTTAAAATATCTACATGTGAGATTATATAGGGTACTAAATTCTTCTCATTTACTTTTTAAAGCAACACTTACTCATTAATACCGTAAAAGTGTAATAATATGGCATGCAATTGTGTATTTCACTAATTTAGTAATGATAAAACTCATAACTTTCTTTATTTCTAACTAGCCTGGGTGCCCGGCGTTGCCCGGGTGTTTGGAGGTGTGTGTTAAACAAAAAATAAACCGTGGTAGTAGGCAGGCAGGCTCGAACCCGTACCACGGAGAAGGAAAAGAATGTGAAAAAAAAAAAACATCTTTGTTGTGGCGCCCATCTCCAAACCGGAAGTGACGTATGTTTAAATTAAAGCTAGACAATCGAAATATCGGCGAAAAAAGCGATCCCTCCTTGTAGAAAAGTGCCCAGTTGAGGGTCAAGGTATTAATATTTTAGCCAATTTTTCAATATTTGTCTTCCGAAGGGTTGAGCTTCAAAATGATACTGATCTCGTGAAAATCAATCCCCTCTGTCGAAAGTTTTAGGCAGACATACAAACATACATACATACATTTAAACAGACAGGTGAGATTTATATTATAAACTAGTCTGGGTGCCCGGTATTGCCCGGGTGTTTGGAGGTGTGTGTTGAGCAAAAAAAAAAAAAGTGGTAGTAGGCAGGCAGGCTCGAACCCGTGATGCGAAAGCGGAAACGAAAGTGAAAGAAAACCTGGCATCTTACCCCTATTCTATGACGCGATCGGAAGTTCGGAATGTTGAAATTAGTAAAGTCATTCCAACCGATACAATGACTTGCAAAAATGGTGACGCAGAAAAAGCGCCCCCCCCCCCGCCTCCTTGTAGAAAATTGCTCAGATGAGGATGAAGGAATTGATATTTTTAACCAATTTTTCGGTATTTGTCATCCAAAGGGTCAAGCTTCAAAACGATACCGGTCTGGTGGAAATCCGTTACCTCAACATCAAGTTTTAAGCAGACATGCATACATACGTATGTGTATACATACATACATACATACATTTAAACAGACAGCTGAGATTGTTATAATAGATTGTGCTTTTTTTATCGCTATAACAGAATTC
>NC_136513.1:88060475-88127975 GCF_053919585.1 Euprymna scolopes
TTTTCATGGAAATCACACCAGACAAGACATAAAGCACCTTGATATAAAGAGCTTAAAAAATAGCTTCAAGATCATAAACTAACCAACAATAAGTGTTAGTTGGAATAGATTCCGGCCCAGAAGACAATTCCTGTCCTCCTTTGTCAGAAATATCGCTCATGGAATGAGTGGACTAAAGGATAAAATGGAAACCCAATCTAAAAATCCGTTTGTAGAAACAGGATAAAGGGATGGGTCAGGAAGGATCCCTCCAAATTTGTTTGCTGATATTAACCAGGGCGGGTTAGGGTTAGGTAAGTTTTTAGTGTTTACAATTTCGATTCTCATGGTGCTAAGTGAAAAAATGTTTAAAGTGTTTGTCATGTCGAACTAATTGAGTTGTCTGCACAAATGTTTGAAGAAGAAGAATTCAAATATACCAGGAGGAGGAGTGGTGGTGGTGGAGGGTAGGTGTGTTAAAATTGGAAAGGTATACATTATTCATGGAAGGTATGTAGGTAATTGGTTTACATTTCTTAACACATGCGCGCACACGTACACATATATACATACACATGTGTGTGTGAGTGTGTGTATTTATATCATATGTATGTGTATATATATTTATATCATATCATGTATATGTGTGTATATATATATATATATCATATCATATGTATGTGTGTATATATTTATCACAGCATATGTATGTGTGTATATATATATATATTTGTATCATATGTATGTGTGTGTATATATATATATATATATCATGTATGTGTGTATACAGGGCTCTACATTGCGAGTGAAACAGTCGCATTTGCGAGTGGTTTTTCAAAGTGGCGACTAGAAATAATGAAACGCTTATCTTTTAGCGATTGTATTTCTTTCACTGACAGTCTTCCAAAGCTAACTACTAAGAGAAAAATATCTTGTCAATTTTTTTTTAAAATAAAACAAAGACAAATTAGTTAAACCATAAAAGTTTAATAGAACAATATACTCTTTTTTTAACGAAGGCTGTTGAAAAAATACCTGCAGAAATTAGAATGTTTATACCTTCAAGTATTAACATAAAATTTGTGTATATTTAGAATTGCACTTATTAAAAAAAAATACAAAAAAAACTTTATTATGTACATAATCGTCACAGAACAAAGATGTCATATTCCAAAAATCACGTGGGTTTAGCTAGTAACTTTTCTATTTGGCTAGTAAACGAAAATATTTAGTTGTCAAAAGTCAACTAAAGATATATTTGTCTATAGAGCCCCGTTTATATCATATTTTTGTATGTATATATGTATGTATATATATATATATATATATATATATATATATTTATATCATGTATATATATATATATATATATTTATATCATGTATATATATATATATATATATATATATATATTTATATCATGTATATATATATATATATATATATTTATATCATGTATATATATATATATATATATATATATTTATATCATGTATATATATATATATATATATATATATATTTATATCATGTATATATATATATATATATATATATATATATTTATTTATATCATGTATATATATATATATATATATATATATATTTATTTATATCATGTATATATATATATATATATATATATATATATATTTATTTATATCATGTATATATATATATATATATATATATATATATTTATATCATGTATATATATATATATATATATATATATATATATATATTTATTTATATCATGTATATATATATATATATATATATATATATATATATATTTATTTATATCATGTATATATATATATATATATATATATATATATTTATATCATGTATATATATATATATATATATATATATATTTATATCATGTATATATATATATATATATATATATATTTATATCATGTATATATATATATATATATATTTATATCATGTATATATATATATATATATATATATTTATATCATGTATATATATATATATATATATATATTTATATCATGTATATATATATATATATATATATATATATTTATATCATGTATATATATATATATATATATTTATATCATGTATATATATATATATATATATTTATATCATGTATATATATATATATATATATTTATATCATGTATATATATATATATATATATATTTATATCATGTATATATATATATATATATATATATATTTATATCATGTATATATATATATATATATATATATATATTTATATCATGTATATATATATATATATATATATATATATTTATATCATGTATATATATATATATATATATATATATACATATTTATATCATGTATATATATATATATATATATATATATATATATTTATATCATGTATATATATATATATATATATATATATATTTATATCATGTATATATATATATATATATATATATATTTATATCATGTATATATATATATATATATATATATTTATATCATGTATATATATATATATATATATATTTATATCATGTATATATATATATATATATATATTTATATCATGTATATATATATATATATATATATATTTATATCATGTATATATATATATATATTTATATCATGTATATATATATATATATATATATTTATATCATGTATATATATATATATATATATTTATATCATGTATATATATATATATATATATATATATATATTTATATCATGTATATATATATATATATATATTTATATCATGTATATATTTATATATATATATTTATATCATGTATATATGTATATATATATATATATATATATATATTTATATCATGTATATATGTATATATATATATATATATATATATTTATATCATGTATATATGTATATATATATATATATATATATATTTATATCATGTATATATGTATATATATATATATATATATATATTTATATCATGTATATATGTATATATATATATATATATATATTTATATCATGTATATATGTATATATATATATTTATATCATGTATATATGTATATATATATATTTATATCATGTATATATGTATATATATATATTTATATCATGTATATATGTATATATATATATTTATATCATGTATATATGTATATATATATATTTATATCATGTATATATATATATATATATATATATATTTATATCATGTATATATATATATATATATATATATATATATTTATATCATGTATATATGTATATATATATATTTATATCATGTATATATATATATATATATTTATATCATGTATATATATATATATATATATATATATTTATATCATGTATATATATATATATATATATATATATTTATATCATGTATATATATATATATATATATATATATATATATTTATATCATGTATATATATATATATATATATATATTTATATCATGTATATATATATATATATATATTTATATCATGTATATATATATATATATATATATATATATATTTATATCATGTATATATATATATATATATATATTTATATCATGTATATATATATATATATTTATATCATGTATATATATATATATATTTATATCATGTATATATATATATTTATATCATGTATATATATATATATATATATATATTTATATCATGTATATATATATATATATTTATATCATGTATATATATATATATATTTATATCATGTATATATATATATATATTTATATCATGTATATATATATATATATATTTATATCATGTATATATATATATATATATTTATATCATGTATATATATATATATATATATATATTTATATCATGTATATATATATATATATATATATTTATATCATGTATATATGTATATATATATATATATATATATATTTATATCATGTATATATGTATATATATATATATATATATTTATATCATGTATATATGTATATATATATATATATATATATTTATATCATGTATATATGTATATATATATATATATATATTTATATCATGTATATATATATATATATATATATATTTATATCATGTATATATGTATATATATATATATATATATATTTATATCATGTATATATGTATATATATATATATATATATTTATATCATGTATATATATATATATATATATATATTTATATCATGTATATATGTATATATATATATATATATATTTATATCATGTATATATATATATATATATATATATTTATATCATGTATATATGTATATATATATATATATATATATTTATATCATGTATATATGTATATATATATATTTATATCATGTATATATATATATATATATATTTATATCATGTATATATATATATATATATTTATATCATGTATATATATATATATATATTTATATCATGTATATATATATATATATATATTTATATCATGTATATATATATATATATATTTATATCATGTATATATATATATATATATATTTATATCATGTATATATATATATATATATATTTATATCATGTATATATATATATATATATATTTATATCATGTATATATATATATATATATATTTATATCATGTATATATATATATATATATATTTATATCATGTATATATGTATATATATATATATTTATATCATGTATATATGTATATATATATATATATATATATTTATATCATGTATATATGTATATATATATATATATATATTTATATCATGTATATATGTATATATATATATATATATATTTATATCATGTATATATGTATATATATATATATATATATTTATATCATGTATATATGTATATATATATATATATTTATATCATGTATATATGTATATATATATATATATATATAGATTTATATCATATGTATGTGCGTATATATATATTTATATCATATGTATGTGTATATATATCATATGTATGTGTGTATATATATATATCATATGTATGTGTATATATGTGTATATATATATTTTTTTTATATCATGTGTATGTGTATATATATATTTTTTATATCATGTGTATGTGTATATATATCTATATCATATGTATGTGTATATATATATCTATATCATATGTATGTGTATATATATATTTATATCATATATATGTGTATATATATATATTTATATCATATATGTGTGTATATATATATTTATATCATATATATGTGTATATATATATTTATATCATATATATGTGTATATATATATTTATATCATATATATGTGTATATATATATTTATATCATATATATGTGTATATATATTTATATCATATGTATGTGTATATATATATATTTATATCATATGTATGTGTATATATATATATTTATATCATATCTATGTGTATATATATATTTATATCATATCTATGTGCATATATATATATTTATATCATATGTATGTGTATATATATATATTTATATCATATCTATGTGTATATATATATATATCATATCTATGTGTATATATATATTTATATCATATGTATGTGTATATATATATATATTTATATCATATCTATGTATATATATATATTTATATCATATCTATGTGTGTATATACATATTTATATCATATGTATGTGTATATATATATATTCATATCATATCTATGTGTATATATATATATATCATATCTATGTGTATATGTATATATATATCATATCTATGTGTATATATATATATATTTATACCATATGTATGTGTATATATATATATTTATATCAGATCTATGTATATATATATATTTATATCATATCTATGTGTATATATATATATTTATATCATATCTATGTGTATATATATATATTTATATCATATGTATGTGTGTATATATATATTTATATCATATCTATGTGTATATATATATGTGTGGCTTTCGAGCGGGCCGCGGGACGACTGATATGATCTTTGCTGCACGCCAACTGCAGGAGAAGTGTGTCGAGCAGCATCGGGGCCTCTACACCACGTTCGTCGACCTGACCAAGGCCTTCGACACTGTTTGCCGAAATGGCCTCTGGCGGATCATGAAAAAATTTGGTTGTCCAGACAGGTTCATCGCCATTGTCAGGCAGTTGCATGAGGGCATGACCGCTCGTGTCTTGGATGACGGCGATCCCTCAGAGCCCTTCCCTGTGACCAACGGGGTCAAGCAGGGCTGTGTCTTAGCCCCGACGCTCTTCAGCATGGGTTTCTCTGCCATGCTCCAGGACGCTTTCAAAGACAGTCACTCTGGCATTGCAATCAAGTACAGATGTGACAGGGAATTGTTTAACATCAGGCGAATGCAGGCAGTCACGAAAGTGAGGGAAACCATCATCAGAGACCTTCTCTTTGCCGATGACTGTGCCCTTAATGCCCCAAATGAGATAGAGATGCAACGTCAAATGGACGACTTTTCCACCAGTTGTGACAACTTTGGTCTCACCATCAGTACAAAGAAGACAGAAGTTATGTACCAACCCGCCCCAGGAGATGCATACCATGAACCCGGCATCACTGTCAAAGGGCAGAAGATCCATGCTGTGGAGCAATTCACCTACCTTGGCAGCACCCTCTCTCGCACCGCCAACATTGACATTGAGGTTAACCATAGGATCTCCACAGCGAGTAGTGCATTTGGAAGACTTAGAGACAATGTGTGGAAGAGGAGAGGCATTACACTCGCAACCAAACTGAAAGTATACCAAGCGGTCGTCCTGACAACCCTACTCTACGCATGTGAAACTTGGACGCCATATAAAAGACATGAAAAACAGTTGAATGGCTTCCACCTCAGATGCCTCCGTAATCTTCTCAACATCCGCTGGCAAGACAGAATTCCTGACACAGAAGTCTTGAAGCGCGCGGGGCTCCATACCATCACCACCATAATCCGCAAAACCCAGCTCCGGTAGGCAGGCCATGTCTATCGCATGCACGACAGCCGAATCCCCAAACAACTTTTCTATGGGGAACTCAGCCAGGGAAAGCGGAATGCACGGGGCCAAAAGAAACGATATAAAGACTGTCTGAGAACGTCCCTAAAAGACTTTGACATCAGCCCCCAGTCTTGGGAGAGTCGCGCTGCTAAACGTTCGGCCTGGCGTTGCGTCATCAGCCTAGGAGCCGACAGGGCAGAGAATCAACGCATGACACACGACCAGCAGAAGCGCAAGAGGAGGAAGAAGAGAGCTGCCGGTTCACAGCCTGCCGATACCGCCTTCACGTGTCCAGAGTGTGGAAGA
Source organism: Euprymna scolopes (assembly GCF_053919585.1). NCBI lineage: Eukaryota > Metazoa > Mollusca > Cephalopoda > Sepiida > Sepiolidae > Euprymna > Euprymna scolopes. The sequence goes on from NC_136513.1 coordinate 88,067,735, forward strand.
GTCTGCCGAGTACGGATTGGCCTCATCAGCCATCTCAGGACCCACAAACCCCTGACGCCGAACTGATTGATACCTTAGTCATCGTCGATTTCGACGGACGAGCAAGAAAATATCATATGTATGTGTATATATATATATTTATATCATATGTATGTGTATATATATATTTATATCATATGTATGTGTATATATATATATTTATATCATATGTATGTGTATATATATATATATATCGTATATATATATTTATATCATATGTATGTGTGTATATATATATATTTATATCATATGTATGTGTATATATATATATTTATATCATATGTATGTGTATATATATATATTTATATCATATGTATGTGTATATATATATATTTATATCATGTATGTGTATATATATATATTTATATCATATGTATGTGTGTATATATATATATTTATTTCATGTATGTGTATATATATATATTTATATCATGTATGTGTATATATATATATTTATATCATATGTATGTGTGTATATATATATATTTATATCATGTATGTGTATATATATATATATTTATATCATATGTATGTGTGTATATATATATATATATATATTTATATCATATGTATGTGTGTATATATATATATATATTTATATCATATATATGTGTATATATATATATATATTTATATCATATATATGTGTATATATATATATATATTTATATCATATATATGTGTATATATATATATCATATATCATATATATGTGTATATATATATTTATATCATATATATGTGTATATATATATTTATATCATATGTATGTGTGTATATATATTTATATCATGTGTGTGTATATATATATATATTCATATCATATGTATGTGTATATATATATATTTATATCATATATATATAAATTTATATGATATATATATATATATACACACACACTCATGCATAATATATATATACACACATACATGATATAAATATATATATATACACACATACATTATATAAATATATATATATAAACACACATGCATTATATAAATATATATAGACACATGTCTACATGATATATATATACACGCATACATATATATATATATATACACACATACATCATATATATATATATATTATACACATACATATGATATATATATTATACACATACATATGATATATATATATATACACATACATATGATATATATATATATATACACATACATATGACATATATACACACACGTACGTATGATACGATATAAATATATTTTAAACATATATGTAAAAAAATAAATAAATAAAAACAAACCGCACATATTATGCGCAGTTTATTTTTATATATTTTTTTACATATAATAACCTTGAAATGAAAGTAAGACGTTACTAAGTTACAAAAGATAGTAAAAAAAAAAAAATTACAATTGAATGACGGTACCCTATTTTATATCTAAACTTTTCTCACCCTCCCTGAAATATCGTCTTGCACTCCTAGGACCTTAGGTTGGGTACCCCGGGGATAACACTTGGATTTTTTTTTTTTTTTTAAAATTACATTTTCACCCCAAACAAGGCACATTGCCACTTTGGTGTAGAGGGCTAATATCAGGGGCAGCAACTACTGGGGCACTATGTTGGGATTTGGGCAGCAAGATGTTGGTTCACGTTACACTTGAACTTCTGCATGTCAGTACAGTTAGGGAAGCAGGGACCTGGAATGGAATTCCAGAGTCTAGCGATTCTGGGGAAGAAACTGCTGGAGTAGAAAGATCTTTTACATCTAGGGATCTCTAGTGTGAAGGGATGGGATTTAGCTGCCTGTCGGGTTTGTCGAGGGTGTCTACGTCGTGGGGGTACAAGTGTCTGCAGTTCGTCAGAGCATTCACCATTAAAATACTTGTAGAACATGCAGAGGGATGCAACGTTTCTTCGATGGGACAGAGGCTGAAGCTTAGATGCCAGTTCAGGGCCTATCAGATTGGCGACTCTCTTTTGAACCTTGTCTAGGAGCGAGAGAATAGCAGCAGATGCACCAGCCCAAATGTGACAACAATACTCCATACATGGGCGAATGGTGGCCTTATAGAGGTACAGGATACTTTCAGGTGTCAGTAGTTTTCTAGCATGGTAGAGAGAGCCTACCTTTTTCGCAGCGGCCCTGGCAATGTTTTCAATATAATTGTTCCAACTCATGTTTCCTGTGAACGTTAGGCCAAGCAGTTTGAAAGATGTACTCTCAGACAGGGAGTCACTGGCCATTGCTATTGGTGGCAGAGAAGGTTTCTTGTAATTATTGAAGGAAACAAGTTTTTTCTTGGCAGCATTGAATGTGACCATCCATTTATGTCCCCATTCCACTACAGATCGGAGGTCATCCTCTAGTGCTTCTGCCATTTCTTTAGATATGTGTTCATTTGTTTTCCTGTCGTGTCTGTTATAGAGTGTGGTGTTGTCAGCATATATACCCATCTCACAGGCAATTTTTTCAGGGAGGTAATTTATGAATATTAGGAATAACAGAGGTCCCAGGATAGACCCCTGAGGCACTCCCACATTTATATCACACTGTTTAGATGTACGATCGTCGAGGACAACCTGGATTTTTCTCTTATCTAAGAAGGATTTAATTAAGTATTCTACCAGTGATACCGTATGATTTAATTTTCTTGAGAAGACCCTTGTGTCATACCCTGTCAAAAGCCTTAGATATATCTAGAGCTACCGCTCTGCCCTCCCCCGCTTTGTCCAGTGAATGGTATATACGTTCAGAGATTACAGTGAGGATGTCAGCTGTGGAACGGGCGTGTCTAAATCCATATTGTTTGTCAATCAGAAGTTTAGCATCTGTAAGGTGCCAGACTAGAGCATGGTCAATTATGGTCTCAAATATTTTGGCGAAAAGTGGGAGGAGGCTAATGGGGCGATAATTTGATGGGTCAGTTCTTTCACCAGAATTCTTGAATACTAGTACCACAGAAGCAGTTTTCCAACAACCCGGAAAGCATGATTCATTAAGGCATTTGTTGTAGTGTTTGGAGAGAACTGGAGCTACTTCGGCTGAGCAGTTTTTTATTATTAAATTGGGGGAAAATATTCATTTTCCTCTCCAGTTATGGCATATTTTTCTTGTGGTCGGATTCACAGTTAATAATTCATCTAGTCTGTTGGACTATCCTGTTAAGTGCTGTTACTTGAGGTAACATCACTAGAAGATGCCTCATATATTATATTGTTTTACTCTTCTTTGATGCTTCTATCTTATCTTTCTTTGTGTCACTTCGATCTATACTTAGTTCGACTCTTGTCAAGGTTTTATGTAGGGTTCTTTATTTTTCTTTTTTATAAAAGAAGTCACCACTTATCAAGGCCAGAAGGACACTCGAGGATAAGGGTTAATAAGTGAACAATAGTCAATGGGACAATATCGCAATAATCGTTAGTAGTGAAAATTTTGTAAATTGGATTACCTAAGGGGACGGCTCATTAAGAATTTGTTTACATTGGACTTGAAGACGATGATATTGAAGTCAGCTGGAAAGCAGGTGAATGGAACAGCATTCCACAGGTGTGCAGTTCTAGCGAAGAAGCATCGTTCATGAAATCCCCGTTTAAGTTTACGCACAGGTAAACATTAGGGGAAATTATTGATAGTGGTTTTAGCTAGACGAGTGTTTTTCATGAAAGTTTGGCGAGGGGGGGACTGTAGATTGGAGCTCAGAGGAAGACTTATCATAAAAATAACGATAAAGCAGAAACAGGCTCGTGGAAAAGGGATGGCAAGAAAGAGAAAAGGGCACCCCCCACTAGGCAACAAATTCTATTTTCAACTCTGTCATGGCAGATAAGATGTTTCTAGCAGCTCCTATCCAGATGTGGCAACAGTACTCCATCCTTAGACGTGCGTGGCTCTTATACAGGTAGAGAATTGAATTAGCAGTGAGATATCTGTTGGAGCAGTAGAAGGTTCCCACCATTTTTTTTCAGCGACTTCTCTACTTTTGAAGCTTTCATTAAGGAAACTACTGAAGACCATACAACTACATCACAGCTTATCTTTCTCATGGTCTTTGTCTGGTTTTGCCTGATTCCAAGACAAGAATTCATCTAGTCTGATGCCGCATCCAGCCTAGTGCTTTTACTTCAAGTAAAATCACTTAGAGAAAGCGCGCCATTCTTCCATATGAGTCAGTGCGTAGTTCTGTTAAGATTATATTTGGTCTGCGAATACTATGTTATTTTGAACATTTCGTCAGGGTTTACTTGCAGGGTAAAGGGTTACCCCAATACAACATAATCATGTTGACACACCAGTTCTCGTCAGATCAACGAAGTTAAGCAACGTTCAGACAGATGGGTGATCATTTGGAAATTCTAGGCGCTGCATGTGCTCTCTGCTTATCTCGGCATTTGTTTCTAGTCATCCTGTACATATACTTCACTTACTACTGGTATTAAACAATGTCAACTCAGGAGAGGTGTGGTTGGAGATCTGGCAACTCTTGCTACAAAACTTTCATGTACAGGCACCCCTACGTTGGTATCCATAGTCTGTTAAATATTGAAGGAGCCTGTGTAAAGCGTTGCCATGACAAACTCTTGTACAGAAAGATCTTAGAACTGCACGCCTGTGGAACTCTGTTCCGTCTGCCTGCTTCCCACAGGACTACAACTTGGATGTCTTCAAGTCCAATGTTAAAAAATTCCTAATGAACCGCCCCCTTAAGTAAACACTTCATCAAATCTCCACACTAATGTAATGTATTTGCAATAACCCTTATCCCTGAGTGGCTTCCGGGCCTTGATAAGTGGTGATCACTGTGTAAAAAAAAAAAAAAAAAAAAAAAAAAGGACCAGTTGGTATTTTGAGTGCAGTTTTTTGTGCAGTATGTTGTTTAACATGTTCATGGTCTTTGCCTGGTTTTGCCAGATTCCAGGACAAAAATTCATCTAGTCTGATGCCGCATCCAGTCGTATGATTTAACTTTAAGTAGCATCACTTAGAGAAAATGCACCATTCTTCCATCTGAGCCAGTGCGTAGTGCTGTTGAGATTACATTTGGTATGCGAATACTACGTTATTTTGAACATTTCGTCAGAGTTTACTTGTAAGGCAAATAATTTCTCTGAAAAACTCTTGTACAGGAGATCTCAGACAATTGAGGACCAGTTGGCATTTTGAGTGCAGTTTCTTGTGCAGCACGTTGCTTAACATGTTCATTGCATATCTGTCTACGTCATCGCATGTGCAAGTGTGTGGGAAGGGGAATCTACACCAAGCTGAGATGTAAGTTTGTTTTAATAAGTTGTACATCCACCCATCCTTAAAATGCAAGCGTCTACATAAAATGACCTTCCCCTGCACCCTTCACAAGTTTTACTTATATCTCTGATCTGTTTACAGTGCACAGACCTCGCGACGGACGCTACTACAACTTCGAATCCACTTCAAAGCGGGTGCGGCAATCCAACGCCAACAAGCAAAAAGTCTAACAGGTATGTCACTATTCTGTAACAGGCACTTGGTATTAACAAGGATATAAAGTTTAACAATGTTTGTTTAAATGAAAAAAGCTGCCTAAATGCACACACAATATATATATGCACACACCCACACACACACACACACACACACACATATATATATATATATATATATATATATATATATATATATATATATATTCAAAATAAAAAAGATATATATAGATTTATTTGTCAGTTCGATAAGGAAAACACATCAAACAACTTTTTTATATGACGTTTTTCCTTATTGAACTGACAAATAAATCATATATATATATATATATATATATATATATATATATACGGCATAATCGCGTTGGCAAACCGGTTCTCCTCGGATCATCGAAGTTAAGCAACATTGAGCCTGGTTAGTACCAGATGGGTGACCATTTTGGAATTCTAGGCGCTGTATGTGCTCTCCGCTTATCTCGGCATTTGTTTTCAGTTGTCCTATACATACACTTCACTTGCCACTGGTATTTAACAATGTCGACTCAGGAGAGGTGTGGTTGGAGATTGTGCACCACCTGTCAAAAGATTTCATGTGCAGGCACCTCTACATGAGTATCCATAGTCTGTCAAAGACAGAAGGTAGCCTGTTGTGTGTATATAATATATATATATATACATATATATATATATAAATTCCAAAGTCTAGCAGTTTGAAGAAATAAATTATTAGAGTATAAGGGTTTCTGACATTTAGGGACCTCAACAGTGAAGGGGTAAGATTTTGCTGTCGTCAGATTAGTCATGGTTATGTACATCGAGGGAACACAAGTGCTATGAGTTCATCAGAGCACATTCCCTCAAAGTGTTTGTAAAACAGGCACAGGTATGTCACATTGCGGTGATGGGACAGAGGTTTAAGCTTGGCTGACAATATTAGATTTGAGACTCCTTTTTTTTTTCTTTTTTCTTTTTTTTTTTTTTTTGACCCTGTCTAAGAGTGATAGATATGACAATAATACTTCATGCATGGGTGAATTGTGGCTTTGTAAAGACATAGGATGCTCTCTGGCATACATAATTTTCTAGCACAGTAGAGGGAGCCCACCTTCTTTACAGCAGCTTTGGCAATGTCCTCGATGTATTTGTTCCAATTCATATGCTAAAATAATGGGAACTCTTAATTTGGCACATTCACAAAATGCACGACGCCCAAACACGCTCAAAACAGAATCAAAAGATGCTTAGCAAAGGTCATGTGGGCTTTTGTTTGAGGAAATAAAAGCTAATGAAAACAGTTACTTGAAGAGAAGTAATAACGAATCTAATTGGTTAGTTAGCTAGACTAAATTCATATGGATATATAAAAACAAATTGTAAAAACCATCTGTACAATTAGCCTGACTTAATTAAATGCAGATGCCTTTATATAGCCTGATTGCTTTACTAGGTTTCCTTTCTAGGGCAATTGCTCTTGACATATCAAAGGCTTTCGATACGGTAGGGCCTACTTCACAAGATTCCCAGCTACGGTATAACTGGAAATGTATTCTCAATTATCAAATCATTTCTCTCTGATAGGCTCATAAGAGTAGTGGTTGATGGGCAGAAATCAGAGGCCCACAGTATTAATGCTGGAGTCCCTCAGGGGTCCATCCTGGGGCCAACTCGCTTCCTGATCTACATCAATGATCTCCCAAAACACATACTTAAATCATTTGTTGACATCTGCGCTGATGACACAACCATCTATGGCAACACATCAAAGGCCGTAAATGACAAAATTCTCTCTGATTCTCTCTCCTCTGATTTTGAGCGCATGGTACAGTGGGGGAAGAGGTGGCTGGCTACTTTTAATGCATCTAAAACCAAGCTCCTATCTTTACATCATCAACGCTCTGATCCCCATCTGGCATCAATTAAAATGAATGGCTCTCGTCTTGGGGAGGCTCCATGTTTTGACAAGCTTCTGGGTTTGACTTTTACTCCTGATCTGAAATGGAACACGTACATCAAGTCAGTTGCCCAGGTCGCTGGGAAAATGGTAGGATCCTTCTACCGCTCCAGAAGATATCTCACTGCTGATGCAATTCTCTATCTGTATAAAAGCTAAGTACGTCCAAGGATGGAGTACTGCTTCCACATCTGGGTTGGAGCTGCTAAAAACAGCCTATCCTGCCTTGACAGAGTACAAAATAGGCTTTGTGGCCTAGTGGGTGATGCCCTTTTCTCTTCCCTGCAACCTCTCTCCCACAGGAGAGACATTGCAAGCCTGTCTTTCTTTTATCGTTATTTCCATGGCAAGTGCTTGTCTGAGCTCTAATTTCTGGTCCCCCCTCACCAATCTTTCACGAAAAACACCTGTCTAGCTGAAACCACTGTCAGTAATTTTCCTCACTCTTTATCCGTGCCTAAATCAAAACGTAGATTCCATGAACAAAGCTTCTTTCTTAGAACTGCATGGCTGTGGAACTCTCTTCTGCTTGCCTGTCCCCCCCCCCCGAATCCAACCTGGATGTCTTCAAGTCAAACACAAACAAATTCCTGATGAACCGCCCCCTTAAGTAAAGACACATTATCAAATCTCCAACACTAACTATTACTACGATACTATCCCATTGATTACTGTACACACAATAACCCTTATCCCCGAGTGGCTCCTGGGCCTTGATAAGTGGTGACCCCCATGTAAAAAAAAAAAAACTGGGTGTCTTGCGGCCCCAGGCTTTACTTGTAGAAGATCTCGGAGTAGTAGGGGACCCCAGAGGTAGTGCGTTATGGCCCACCAATGTGTGGGCATGCCCTGGCACACTACCAACCCCTACCCCACTGTCTTGTGGGTGCCCTTGGTTGGGCGAAGACTACGGGAACCAACCCAAAAATCAAACCACAATATGGGCCTTATCACAGTAAACGGCTAAGAGATGGGAACTCAAATCTTACTGCTGCTTTGCAGTTTTCCTTAAAAGACTATGGAACCTCATCCAGAAAGAAAAGGCATAGCAGCGAACATGATAGGGCGAATGTTTGCAACCTCCTCTGCTGCCAGTTGCCGCGGGTTCAGACATAAGTATTGGAGGTTCAGAGGAGGCAAGGTGGAAAGTCCTGTGGTGATGGAGTGGGACTACGCCAACACCGAGGGATAAAACACTTAGGGCCGAACTAGTCATCGTCAAGACTGACGGACTGCATAATGATGATGATATATATATATATATATGTATGTATATATATATATATATATATATATATATATATATATATGTATAGTGAATAAATGACAAAAAAGTATATTCCAAAATTCATGATGTTGACCATCTTATAATTTATTCCTTTAATTCAGTTGACATTTACAATTCTTGAAAATTCAAAATGGCATAATGGAAACATATTCAAGGTATTTGCAGCTTCTCTTCCAATTTTCGGATTTTAATTACACTTTATTTCGTTTTGACGGATTGATTGTTGCTATTTCTTCTGATGAGTTAATAAATTATAAGAGGGCCAAAATCATGAATTTAATAATATATAGTTTTTTGTCAATTATTAACTATATTGCTATATAATTACATTGAGCTCCTTAAATAAGGATTGGTATATATTATAAGAAAATATATTTCTACAGAATTATGTATGGTTTTCAATTCAAATCAATTGATTGATTATGATAACTAACCGTAATGATCAATCGTTTTTTTTTTTGTTCTTTTTTTTTTGCTTAGTTTAGTTTCGTATATACAAACATGTATAATAGTTTATAATTTGTTGATATTATTTTCAGAAGTATGTATACATAGATTAGAATGAATAAATTTACTAATTATTAAATAGGATATTTTGGTAGAAATTCATAAATTAATTAAAATTGTTGGTACGGATAGTTGGGTTTAATGACTTTGTTTGATAAAAATTCAGTATGGCGTAATGGAAAAATAACAAGGTATTTGCAGTCTCTCTTCCAATTTTCGGATTTTAATCATGTCAAATCACACATCAATTTCTTTTGACGGATTGATTGTTGCTATTTCTTCTGGTGAGTTAAGGGCATAATAGATTGATATAATAATTAAGTGATTGATTTTGCGTGACGTAACAGATACTGTCAAGAATTGTATAAGTTAACTGAATTAAAGGAATAAATTATAAGATGGTCAATTTCATGAATTTTGGAATAAATTTTTTTGTCATTTATTTTCTATATTGCTCTGTAATTACAATGAGCTTCTTAAAAAAAATTGGTATATAAGAAAATATTTTTCTACTGAAATATATATATATATATATATATATATATTCCTACTGAAATATATATATATATATATATATTCCTACTGAAATATATATATATATATATATATATATATATATATATATATATTTATATTCCTACTGAAATATATATATATACAATATTTATTTCAACACTATCTATATATCTATAAAAGTGAACGTGTGTGTGTCTGTGTGTCTGTGTACATTTCCCTACGCAATAACTCTGTCAAGTTTTAGTCTACAGACTCGAAATTTGATCTAAAGGGTACTGAGATTTGCGAAAATCTATGTGATCGGTTTTCGGCCAGAAATTTGGCTGTTAAGAGGTCAAAGTTCAACGATTTGACCTTTAAGAACTCTACCAAACTCCTCCGATTATTTTTGGTCTAAACACTTGAAATTTTAGATATAGGTTCCTTGGACATGGATCTAACTTAATAACTTGATTTGAGCCCAAAACAATAAATGTTAAGGGATCATAATAGGGGTCAAAGTTTTAAAAAAGTGACCGTTTTTTTGTTTTTTTTTGTTCAGCATACACCTCCAAACACTCGGGAAACGGTGGGCACCCATGCTAGTATATCTATAAAAGTGAAAGTGTCTGTGTGTCTTTCTGTGTACATTTCGCTACACAATAATTCTGTCAACTTTTAGTCTACAGACTCGAAATTTGATATACTAGGTATTGAGATCTGGGAAAATCGTTGTAATCGGTTTTCGGCCAGAAATTTGGCTGTTAAGGGGTCAAAATTCAACGATTTGATCTTTGAGAACTCTACCAAACTTCTCCGCCAATTTTGCGTCGAAACACTTGAAATTTTAGATATAGGTTCCTTGGACATGGATCCAACTCAATAACTTGATTTGAGCCCATAACAATAAATGTTAAGGGGTCATAGTAAGGGTCAAAGTTAAAAAAAAAATTGACCGCTTCGGTCTCTACCAAATTACACAGACAATTTCTGGTCTAAACATTTGAAATTTTACATAAAGGGTATTCAGAGATAGGGCCAGCTTTTTAATTGGTTTAGGTCGAAAATTTGAGACCAATATATAAATGTATGTATGTATGTATGTATGTTTGCATGTCTGCCTTAAAACTTTCGACAGCATCGACAGATTTTTACAAGATCGATATCGTTTGGAAGTTCGACCTTTCAGACGACAAATATCGAAAAATTGGCTACAACCATTAATATCTTCACCTTCAACTGGGCAGTTTTCTACAGGGGGTGTCGCTTTTTTCACCGATATTTTTAAAGTCATCCTCTCCTTTAGATTGTCTACTCTTAATTAAAACCCACATCACTTCCGGTTTGGCAGTTGTCGTAACAGCAAAGATGTCAGTTTTTTTTTTCCTGTTCTTTTCCTCCTTTGCAGTACGGGTTCGAGCCTGCCTTCCTACTACCACTTTTTTTTTTTTTTTTTTTGCTCAACATACACCTCCAAATACCCGGGCAACGCCGGGCTGAGATGCTAGTACAAACATATTTCAAAGGCGTACCAGTGGTTTCATTGTGTCGAATCAACCATAAGAGGTTGGATAATGTCAGCGCAAATTCATCAGTGACTTTGAAAAAATGAAACAATGCAAAGTAAACAAACAGAAAAAAAATGTTAAACGAGCGTTTTAATTCAGAATTTGTGCTGACTCTATCCAACCTCTTAGGTTTTCCTTATTATTTGGGGGGGGCACAATATGGTTAAGGTAAGTCACTGATGAATTTGCGCTGACTACTTCCAACCTTTTATGGTTGATTCAACGCAATGAAACCACTGGTACGCCTTTGAAATACGTTTATATAGTGTTGAAATAAATATTGTATCTTCAGAGCTTTCACATCCACAATCGAGCACTTTATTGTTTTGTTATTTTCATCGCCTCCTGACACACATATATATATATATATATATCAGGGGCGGAGATGGGACTAGTGCCACTCGTGCCCGGCATGACCAATAACTCGGTCAATGTTATTCAAAATTGATTAAAAATAAAACGTTTGGCCAGAGAAATGTAGTCGAGAAGCAAGAAATTATCAAAGTTGGGCGCCCAACTCCTTCATTGGTGAATAAGGTTAGAACTCATTCGTTCCAATCCAAATCGTTTAATGACATTGACTGGTTATGTGTGAGTAAATCTGAGGAAAAACTCTATTGTTGGCCTTGTTTGCTTTTCACGTATAAATCAGGACAATCATGAACTGATACTGGCAAGGTACGTTAGTCAATCTGTGCTATACAATGGAGAGTCACGCAATAGCAACTATGATGACTTACTTTGGGTCCACGGACCATGAGTTGGGAACTGAAGCTGACAGAGCGCAGTGGGGCGCACGAGTAACTATAATAGGCTAGAGTCGCCACTGATATATATAATATATATATATATATATATATATATATATTATTTGTGTGTCTGTATAGCAAAGTAATTAAGCTACATAATGGCATCTAAGGACAATTTGTTAAACAAAAGGCAGAAGATTCTACAAAACTGCTTACACCGAAATATATAATATTAATATTAATGCTAACTTCAGTGCTAACTAAAGGCTGCAAAAATTAGTTGAACTTGAGAATTTGAGTAAATAGAACAAATATTACTAAAATTTCCAACTTATATTCAGTGCAATGTCGACATTCAAATACTTGTATGTCCACCATAAGGAAATATTAGCATAGCCTGCTTCAATGATCTAACGTGTGTGATATAATTGGATGTTCTAGCTAAGGTATTTACACAACCTATAAGTAATCATTATTGAATAATTTATTTTGTTTAAAATAAATGGAATGAGTTGTATTAGAATGTGCTTAACATGGTTCACATTTATTTGGAATAATTTATATCAGATGAATAAAATGAGATCTATATCGGAAGTGTGTTTTTTTTTGTGTGTGTGTCTTTCATTCTAACTGTAATTCGAAGTTTTAATTATCCCATTAATTTTAAATTAAGTAAGTCAACTCACTGCATTAAATCATGAATGGTAAGTGCTCATCTGAGCTCCAATCTCTGCCCCCACCTTGCCAGTCTTTCTCGAAAAACACCTGTCTAGCTGAAACCACTGTCAATAATTTTCCGCACTCTTTATCTGTGCCTAAACCTAAACGTAGATTCCATGAACAAAGTTTCTTTCTTAGAACTGCCCGCCTGTGGGACTCTATTCCGTATTTCAGTTTCCCACCTGACTACAATTTGGTTGTCTTCAAGTCCAACATAAACAAATTCTTGATGAACCGGCCCTTTAAGTAATGTAATTTACCAAATTTCCATTACTAACGATTACTGCAATATTATCCCATTGACTACTGTACACTCAATAACAATCATCCTCGAGTGGCCTCTGGGCCTTGACAAGTAAATAAAAATAAATTGTAATGTTTTAATTACGTAAAAACTAGATGTTCATGTCATTTATAAGCTTTGTTCAGTAAAAAAAAACAGCTGCTGCAGCTTTTTTGTTTTTCTTTTCAAATTTTCATCCTTCTTTTATTAAAAAGTTTTGCTTGAAAAAAAAAAGACTATCATTTCGCCGCATTTTCAGGATGTTAAAAACTATTTTTTTCAAAAACCTTACCATAACATTTATAATGTTACTAGCGAGGGGTACCCGGCGTTGCCCGGGTGTTTGTAGGTGTGTGTGAAAAAAAACCCGAAGCCTTGACGCCCGTGAAAAAAAAACGAAGCCTTGATGACGCGCAGTTGGAAAATAGTAAAGTGTGAAAAAAAAACAGGTGCGCGTTTTTGATTGACGTGACGGCGATAGCTATTCAGCAATTAGCATTTTCTGCGGGACAGTTTTTAATGAGGTCAATAAATCGTTTTTAAAAACCCGCTCCCTCGTCTTGAAATGAAAGCTACCATTTGATATGACGAAGTCGACATTGACCAAAAGTTACTTAGCTCTCTAGAGACCACTGGCTCTGGGCCTGTGATTAGAGTCGAGTTTCGCTTTTTGTTTATACTGAAAACCGAATGTAACGCATGCCGATGCGGGGAAATGTCGAATAATTAACGTTTGAAAGTCAATAAAATTAAATAGACAGGCGAGCTCAGTGGTTAAGTGTGAGATATTACAATTTATAGATGATATAAAAAGTTTTAAGAAGTTGTGAAGCGAGCGAGCGCTTCTCTGAAAGAAGCCTTTTGTGGACATCGAGGAAAAGCGTACGTACATACATACATACGTACATACGTACATGCATACATACATTTTCGCTTTTATATATATAGATTAAATAACATAATTAAATTATTATTTAATTCAAAAACCTTACCATAACATTTATAATGTTATAATTAAATAAAAATTAAATTATTGTTATAATTAAATAACATAATTAAATTATTTAATTAAAAAACCTTACCATAACTTTTATGTTATAATTAAATAACATAATTAAATTACTATTTAATTCAAAAACCTTACCATAACATTGAAAATGTTTAATTAAATAATATAATTAAATTATTATTTAATTCAAAAACCTTACCATAACATTTATAATGTTATAATTAAATAACATAATTAAATTATTATTTAATTCAAAAACCTTACCATAACATTTATAATGTTTAATTAAATAACATAATCAAATAATTATTTAATTCAAGAACCTTACCATAGCATTTATAATGTTTAATTAGATAACATAATTAAATTAATATTTAATTCAAAAACCTTACCATAACATTTATAATGTTATAATTAAATAGCATAATTAAATTATTATTTAATTCAAAAACATTACCATAACATTTATAATGTTATAATTAAATAACATAATTAAATTATTATTAATTCAAAAACCGTACCATAACATTTATGTTATAATTAAATAACATAATTAAATTATTATTTAATTCAAAAACCTTACCATAACATTTATGATGTTTAATTAAATAACATAATCAAATTATTATTTAATTCAAGAACCTTAACATAACATTTATAATGTTTAATTAAATAACATAATTAAATTATCATTTAATTCAAAAACCTTACCATAACATTTATGTTATAATTAAATAACATAATTAAATTATTATTTAATTCAAAAACCTTACCATAACATTGAAAATGTTTAATTAAATAACATAATTAAATTATTATTTAATTAACAAACCTTACCATAACATTTATGTTATAATTAAATAAAATAATTAAATTATTATTAATTCAAAAACCTTACCATAACATTTATAATGTTTAATTAAATAACATAATTAAATCATCATTTAATTCAAAAACCTTACCATAACATTTATGTTATAATTAAATAACATAATTAAATTATTATTTAATTCAAAAACCTTACCATAACATTTATAATGTTTAATTAAATAATATAATTAAATTATTATTTAATTAACAAACCTTACCATAACATTCATAATGTTATAATTAAATAACATAATTAAATTATTATTTAATTCAAAACCCTTGCCATAACATGTATGTTATAATTAAATAACATAATTAAATTATTATTTAATTCAAAAACTTTACCATAACATTTATGATGTTTAATTAAATAACATAATTAAATTATTATTTAATTCAAAAACTTTACCATAACATTTACTTTTTAATTTAAAAAAAAGTAGTTGTAAAAATATAGAAAAAGTTGCCGCAGCTTTTTTTTGGGGGGGGGGGGGGTTGTATTACTGCACACATAGATTCGAAAAAGTTGTCAAAAAACAAATATATAACAAATAAATGTTATCAAAGGCAAGATAAGTTACTTTTCTACCAAACTGGATATATTTATCGTGTTTTTATTCAATGTAACATATTTATTCAGCTCAAAAAACATACAGTGTTTACCGATGTATTGGAAAATTCAAGATGGCGTCTGATTCTCTCTTTAACACGGTAAGTTTGGGAAAAGGTTTTATAAATAAAGAACTATACAAAATACTATTAAAAACCCGCCGAATATATGTCAATCTATGTCACGGTAACATATATTGAGCGAGTTTTTGACAGTATTTTATCTGGGTTTTTATTTATAACACCTTTTCCCAAACTTACCGTGTTAAAGAGAGAATCAGACGCCATCTTGAATTTTCCAATACATCGGTAAACACTGTATGTTTTTCGAGCTGAATAAACATGTTACATTGAACGAAAACACGAAAAATATATCCAGTTTGGTAGAAAAGTAACTTATCTTGCTTTTGATAACATTTATTTGTTATATATTTGTTTTTTTTGACAACTTTTTCGAATCTGTGTGTACAGTAATACAAACCCGATTCTCTTATTAGCCGCATAAAGATTACATTTTGTCTTATTAATGTTATCAACTTTGCTTACAATTCATCTATAACTATCGTTGCATTTTCATTTTTTCTTATGTTAAAAACTAGTTGTTGGTATTATTACTATTACAAGTTTTGTTACAGTAAAAAAAAAAAAGAAAGTCGCCGCAGCTTTAAAAGTTTCGCCCTTGTTTTATTAAATAGTTTCATTCTTGGTATTTTTTTAAAGGTTGAAGACTAATTTTTTAAAAACCTTACTGAAAATAATTACATGTTTTTTTTTTTTTGTTTTTTGTTTTTTTCATAAAAGTAAATAGACACCCAGTAAGGGAATATCCAATTTTTTCCATAGATGTCTTCCTTTTCCAAAATGTATAATTGATGTAATTAGTTGCCTCCCTTTAAAAATTAATCTATATATCTATAAAAGTGAAAATATCTGTGTGTGTGTGTGTGTGTGTGTGTGTGTGTGTGTGTGTGTGTCTGTGTACATTTTCCTACCAAATAACTCTGTCAATTTTCCGTCTAGAGACTCGAGATTTGACATAAAGAGTATTGAGATTTGTGAAAATCCTTTTAATCGGTTTTAGCCAAGAAATTTGGCTGTCAAGGGGTCAAAGTTCAACGATTTGACCTTTGAGAACTCTACCAAACTCCTCCGCCAATTTCGGGTCTAAACACTTGAAATTTTAGATGTAAGTTACTTGGACATGGCTCAAACATTTAATCTGGTTTGAGCCTAAAAAATAAATGTTAAGGGGTATTCAGTGATAGGGCAAGCTTTTTAATCGGTTTGGGTCGAAAATTTGAGCTGGCAAGGGGTCAAAGTTCAAAAGATTTGACATTCGTGGTGTCTAGCAAACTACTCAGCCAATTTTGGGTCTAAACATTTGAAATTTATACATAACTGGTATTCAGACATGCGGCAAGCATTTTAATCAGTTTTGAGGCGAAAATTTGGTTGCCAAAAGGTTAAAGTTGAAATAGTTGACCTTTGCAGATTCTACCAAATTCCTCCGCCAATTTTGGGTCTAAACATTTGAAATTTTAGATGTAGGTAACTTGAACATGGGTAAAACTTTGTATTTTTATTTGAGGCCAAAGTAATAAATGTTAAGGGGTTAAAATTGGGGTTCAAAGTTCAAATTTTGGTCTAGACATTTTAAATCTTACATAAAGTGTAATCACACGTAGGACAAGCTATAAACAGTACAACGGGCACGAGCAAAGCCGGGCTGAACTGCTAATCTATATATAGTGAACATGTCTGTCTGTCTGTCTGTCTGTTTGTGTACATTTCCCTACGCAATAACTCTGTCAATTTTTAGTCTACAGACTCGAAATTTGATATACAGGGTACTGAGATTTGGGGAAATTCGATGTGATCGGTTTTCGGCCAGAAATTTCGCTGTTAAGGGGGGTAAAAATTCTACGATTTGACCTTTGAGAACTCTACCAAACTCCTCCGAAATTTTAGATATAGGTTCCTTGGACGGATCTAACTCAATAACTTGATTTGAGCCCAAAATAATAAATTTTAAGGTGTCATAATAGGGGTCAAATTTTTAAAAAATTACCCCTTCCGTTTTTTTTTTTTTTTTTTTTTTTGCTCAGCATACACCTCCAAACACCCGGGCGACGCCGGGCTGAAATGCTAGTTGTACATAAATGTTTTGTTTAATACTTGCCTCGATCGATGATAAATCTTTTCCCGGTAGGGGGAGATTAATATAATTTTTAAACTTTGAACTTTTTAATATTTTTTAATTTTTAATTCCAAAATAAATTTAGCTTATTAATTTCTTTTAGTTTTTTTTTTTTGTTTTGTTTTTTGTTTTTTTTTGTTTTTGTTTTTTTTTTTTTCACAACGTGTCACTCTTTATATTGTTTTTTGACCTCTTACTTTCCTGGCTCCAGTGTTTAAAATTGATAGGCTGTCAGAAAGTTTAATGAATATCTTCCATTCAATAACTCGTCTATCAGCAAATTTTCAGGAAACAAAAATAAAAAACAAAACAAAGGTGATTACAAAAATAAGAACAAGTATAAAACAAAATAAAAACAAAAAAAATTAAAAAAAAACAAAATATACAAATGAAACATGCAACGTTACCCTGATTTTTACACATGGGACCCAACACGTTGTATTCATTTTAGTTTATTTTTTTATTTTTAATCAGTTCATATGCGTGTCACGTTAGTACGGTGGTAACGTCACCAGCTTTGCTTTCGGTTTCGATTCTAGCTGATAACACCCAAATACATTTTTTTTTTATTATTACTTTTGAAATCACGATTCTAGTACAATATTATATACGAAATCTGGACAAATTAAAATATCATATTTAAGCGTATTTTATGCCCGGGCAAAGCCGGGTGTCCCCCCCCCCCCCCCGCTAATATATATATATATATATTGTGTGTGTGTGTGGAAATGTATGTATATAATGTACTGTTTGTTTGTCTGGTCACTGTCCTTTCCGTAGCGAAACCACTTAGGTCATCAGCGACTACTCTCTCTCTCTCTCTCTCTCTCTCTCTCTCTCTCTCTCTCTCTCTCTCTCTCTCTCTCTCTCCATTTATAAGATTCAATTTCTGCTCTGGTCGCATCGTACCGTTTCATTCGCTGCCCGACTTCACTCTTCGCGCGGACGACAAGACAACGATGACTGCTTCTCTTCTCTTCTTTTTCGTGGCGATCGCGTAAGTAAAAAAAAAAAAAAAAAAAAATCGATTTCGTTACAACTTTATATCCAGGCACCAATCTGACCTTACAGGGTATTGTTCCTACCAGCCGAATATACATCTTCGACAATCTGTTCGGAAGAATTTGGCGCATTCTTTAGTTGGTTACCTTGTTACCAACTGGCAAGAAGCAAAGTGTAGTACCTGTTCTGACACTGCATTTAGTCTTTTCATGTTCTCGGTTCAGTTAGAAGAAATCATTCTAGACTGAGGCAATCTTTTTGGTCCAAATACGATGTGTGCTTTGGGGGGGGAGGGCTGCAGTTTCCTCACATTAAAACCCATCTTTTGTCAAACTCTGCCCTCGTGGAGAGGCAAATAAATAGGTCACCTTGCTTCTGTCGCGTTGAAGTATAATAATGAGGGCTATGACAACAGCATATTCTTTTCCTTGTTTTGATTCTCAGGTATATATCCATTGATATCTTATATGTTTTTATGTAGAGTGATGTGGTTCTCGATTGATTAATTGTGTCTAACTGTTTCGGATATATACCAGAGAGTCAAAACAATGAAAACAATATGCTGTTGTTGTGGCCCTAATCATTAGAGTCCTACTAGATGCCAAAAGTCCATTTAGCACTTCATACCAGTTGAATATACATTCTTGACAGTCCGTCTGAGTGAGTCCATCGCTAGTCTGTCAGTATGTTACAGTTCTGAGGGGTTCACCCTTCCAGGCTTTATCTTTTTCCTTTAAGAAGAGGTAAAGAGGTACTTAATCTGAGTTAGGGTTGTTGATATTAATCAAGGATACATGCTCGACAATCAGTCTGACAGCCTGGGATAATTTTTAATTAGGTGCACTTATTTCTGTCAGACTGAGATATTGTTTGGCACAGCCCTAGGATGTTAATCCTCCTAGGTATTACCTTTGGTAGCTTTCAAGTGGTTTAGTTTATTACTAATCACTTTAGACACAGGAATGCCGAAGAGACTGCTCCGACATTTTTGTGGTCCAAAGTACCTATGAGGTGACTTATTCTCTGTTGGCCGAGATGTGAGCACTTGCATTCTCACTGGGGGTAGTTTGATGCTAATTGCCTGAGACGCCTCTATCGGGGAATGCCGATTGGGTAGCCCAGACATTTTTGCAGGCCATAATGCTCTTCCTTTCGGTCATTGGCTTTTAAAACGCTGTTTTCTCAACCTGTATGTCACATCTAGGGAGAGAGGGGAAGATAAACTCCCCAACTTTTGACATCGTCTCACTTGCACGAGAGGTTAATACCAATTTTATATTGCTCTGACCGTTGACTCAGGAACATCAAAGTGTAGTACATGTTCTGTCCTCGGCGATAAGAGGAGAAATTCTTTGGAGATTGAGACAACGTTTATATCCATCCTGTACTAGAACTGCCCCTTTTTTTTTTTTGGTATCATATACTCCCTTACACTAAAAACCGACCCCGTACCAAAAGTGCCATCAAAAGGGGAGCAGCATTTCAGTAGACACACACTTCTCATGTGATCTGTTTGAACAAAAATCTGTCGAGATGTTTTGATTGTTTGCTATCCTGTTGTTGTTGTTGTTGTTGTTGTTGTTGTTTTCGTTGTTGTTGATGATGCTATCGTTGTTGTTGATGCTGTCGTTGTTGTTGTTGATGATGCTATCGTTGTTGTTGATGGTGCTATCGTTGTTGTTGATGCTGTCGTTGTTGTTGTTGTTGTTGATGCTATCGTTGTTGTTGATGCTATCGTTGTTGTTGTTGATGATGCTATCGTTGTTGTTGATGCTATCGTTGTTGTTGTTGATGATGCTATCGTTGTTGTTGATGCTATCGTTGTTGTTGTTGTTGATGATGCTATCGTTGTTGTTGATGGTGCTATCGTTGTTGTTGTTGGTGCTATCGTTGTTGTTGTTGTTGTTGATGCTATCGTTGTTGTTGTTGTTGTTGATGCTATCGTTGTTGTTGTTGATGATGCTATCGTTGTTGTTGATGTTGGTGCTATCGTTGTTGTTGTTAATGCTATCGTTGTTGTTGTTGTTGTTGTTGATGCTATCGTTGTTGTTGTTGTTGATGCTATCGTTGTTGTTGTTGTTGATGCTATCGTTGTTGTTGTTGTTGTTGTTGTTGTTGTTGATGCTATCGTTGTTGTTGTTGTTGTTGTTGATGCTATCGTTGTTGTTGTTGATGATGCTATCGTTGTTGTTGTTGATGATGCTGTTGTTGTTGCTGTTGATGTTTTCGTTGTTGTTGTTGTTGTTATCGTTGTTGTTGTTATCGTTGTTGTTGATGCTATCGTCGTCGTTGTTGTTGTTTTTGTTGCTATTTTTGTTGTTGTTGATGCTATCATCGTTGTTGTTGTTGATGCTATCGTTGTTGTTGTTGTTGATGCTATCGTTGTTGTTGTTGATGATATTGTTGTTGTTTTTGTTGTTGATGCTATCGTTGTTGTTGTTGTTGATGCTATCGTTGTTGTTGTTATCGTTGTTGTTGTTGATGTTATCGTTGTTGTTGTTGATGCTATCGTTGTTGTTGTTGTTGTTGTTGATGCTATCGCTGTTGTTGTTGTTGATGCTATCGTTGTTGTTGTTGATGATGCTATCGTTGTTGTTGTTGATGATGCTGTTGTTGTTGCTGTTGATGTTTTCGTTGTTGTTGTTGTTGTTGTTGTTATCGTTGTTGTTGATGCTATCGTCGTCGTTGTTGTTTTTGTTGCTATTGTTGTTGTTGTTGATGCTATCATTGTTGTTGTTGTTGATGCTATCGTTGTTGTTGTTGATGATATTGTTGTTGTTGTTGTTGATGCTATCGTTGTTGTTGTTGTTGATGCTATCGTTGTTGTTGTTGTTGTTGTTATCGTTGTTGTTGTTGTTGTTGTTGTTGATGCTATCGTTGTTGTTGTTGTTGATGCTATCGTTGTTGTCGTTGTTGATGCTATCGTTGTTGTTGTTGATGCTATCGTCGTCGTTGTTGTTGTTGTTTTTGTTGCTATCGTTGTTGTTGTTGTTGATGCTATCGTTGTTGTTGTTGATGATATTGTTGCTGTTGATGATGTTGTTGCTGTGGTGTTTCTGTTCTTGTTGTTTCTTTTGCTGTTGTTGTTATTGTTTCTGTTCTTATTGAGGAGGAGAAAGAGGAGCAGCAGCATTCATTTTGAATATATCAGATGATTATTGTTAACATTCATTTCCCCGATATCTTTCTAGTTAGAATTATTTCAAGAAAGACATCGAGTACTTACAGGAGGGGCCACATGAAGGTTGCCAACATCTCTAAGTGAAAGTGTTTACACCTTGTCACACCCATGTTATCAATCATGTCGTTAAACTACTTAGCCACCGTCATCTTCCCGACGCTGCTGCATTCCAGGGTTTATTATTGATTTCTACAATTAGCACGAAAGAATTTGTTTTCCATAACATTGATGTCAATCTCATACAAAACTTCATAAGAAATTCTCTTCAACTTTAAAATTTAAAAAAATATATATATCTTTCTTTATTATTGCAAGTTGTCACCATAAGTGAATGAATGGTCTGTAGACTTATTCAGTATATATATATATATATATATATATATATATATATATATATATATATATATAGTAATTTAAGGGGTCGGCCAAGGGAGATAACTTGAGAAAATATTTTAAGAATGAGTTTGCAGAAAGACCCTCGTTGTGGTTAAAATAGTTTGCATGTGAGAGATAGACATATATATATATATATATATATATATACATATATATATATATATATAATTTATAAAATATATATGGCGATTAAGCTACACTGAATATTCCGCGTTTCATCCACTCTAGGACTCTTCAGGCTTATGCGCGAATTCTGTGGTTGTTTATCGTTTTTATATGCTCCTCTTCTATTGAGATTTTAGTTAGCCAATCAGCTTTTTAGTATCCACCGCGCCTTTCCTATCAGCCAATGAGCATGCATTTATCGGATAATGGATCTGTTTTAAAACTAGGTTAGTGTTTTTTTTTTATTGTTATATATATATATATATATATATATATATATATATATATATATATATAGTGTGTGTGTGTGTACATACATATATGCACATATATGTGTGTGTGTGTACATACATATATGCACATATATGTGTGTGTGTACATACATATATGCACATATATATATATATATATATATATATGTGTGCGTGTGTGTGTGTGATCGTTTATGTATCTCAATAGAAGAGGAACATATGAAAACGATAGACAAACACAGAATTCGCGCATAAGCCTGAAGAGTCCTAGAGTGGATGAAACGCGGAATATTCAGTGTAGCTTAATCGCCATATATATTTTATAAATTACTAACTAGCTCCTCCTACGTATTGAGCACTTTGGAAGTAAATACTTAAAGTTTATGCATAAATCTATACTTTCGTATATTAATTTTATGTGAGTAAATTAAGTAGTTATATATATATATATATATATATATATATTACGTGTGTGTGTGTGTGTGTGTGTGTGTGTGTGTGTGTGTGTGTGTGTGTGTGTGTGTGTGTGTGTGTGTGTGAATGTGCCGTTTAAAGAGTTTTTAAAATCCAAGCAAATCGTCAATGATTAATGAAATTAAATGTTTTTCATTTTCTGAGTTGCTGATGATTTATTTAGATTTTTATAAGTCTTTAAACGGCAGATTTACTGCAACGAAACAATGGTACCCATCTGAAATTTGTATCATATGCTTTTTAAATAAATAATTTGTAATTTAGCTCTCACATTTGCGATTGGGCACTTTAATGATTTCTTTTCAATGCACACCGACGCCCCTCATATATCTCAGATTTGAGAACTGGTTTCTGGCTTTAATCAACCATCTGCTCTAAATATTAGCATGTCCTGTATCGCTTGATGAGGACTTCTGTTTTTAAACGACCATTTATCTGAAACATGAGAATTTGTTTATATTAATAAAAATATATCTTGCTTTTCTTTTATTCAGCACTCTCAATAACCTCGTTAAATTCATTAGTTATCACTCTTGAATACCTTTAACCTGGTACACACACGTGTGTGTGTGTGTGTGTGTGTGTGTGTGTGTGTGTGTGTGTGTGTGTGTGTACTGGGTGGAACGATAAAATTGTCGCCCTAGAAAAGACGACATGATTCTATTTCCGTTTGATAAAAACCGGTTTTCTCTTTTTTTACTTTTTTTGGCAAATTATGTACAAATCCCAAGAGTGATAGAAGCCTTTTATAATGTCTAAAAGTGACACAATGTTCAATGAGCGAAATTGAAGATGCGCTGCTCTACAACTCATGTTCTCTACTAATCTAAGTTATGCCTACAGGACCATTACCAGCACCCTCAAAGTGCGGGCTATATCATGCGCCTTCACATCATTGAAGTCAGCTTGAAAGTGAACATCAAAGTGTACTTGGATGTGCTGAAAAGTGTGCTGATCCCCTGGTACAATCAGATGGCCGTTGGCAAATCCTGGGTGTGGTAGCAGGACTCAGCGCTGACCAACAAATCCAGAGACCCAGGCTTGGCTTCAGAAAGAGTGCTACGACTTTGTATCCTTCCCTCACTGCCCCCCCATTTTGAATCTGCTGGACTACATACAGCGAGAACATCACCAACATGACCTCCCACAACACCAAAGTCAGCCTGATTGCTGCCATCTGCTGAGCTCCCACCGGTGTTTGTGGAAAAGGCATGCTCCCAGTTCAGAACCTGTGTCAAGACGGTGATTGAGGCTGAAGGCGATTACATTGAATAGATGTCATCTCTACTACATAATCAAGGTACCCGAATTGATTTTTTTCAATAAAAATTTTAAAATAATCTGAAGTGTTGTTTTCTTTAGGGCGACAATTTTATCGTTCCACCATATATATATATATATATATATATATATATATATATATTTAAATAAGACCTTTAATGAAAACGTAAGTAAAATTACATATGCAGACGCTTGTCAACCTAAATATTTCAAACCATAATGAAAATAGATATTGAAAAATCAGAAAACAATAAAAAATCTACAATTAAAAAATAACACAAATTTATTTTCCTCATAAAAAGTCAAAATATTTTTTTCTTTTTTGTTATCTCTCCTTCTCCTTTCCGTGACGTCAGTGCATGTTTTTTTGTTTTTTTTACGTAAGCAACACCACTTATCAAGGCCAAGAGGCCACTCGAGGATAAGGGTTAAAGCGTGTACAGTAGAAATTGGACAATATAGTAATAGTTAGTAATGGAAATTCGGTAAATTTGTTAACTTATATGGAACGGCTCATCAAAAACTTGTTTACATTAGACTTGAAGACAACCATATTGTAGTCAGCTAGAAAGCAGGAAAACGGAAGACAATTCCATAGTCGTACTGTTCTAAGAAAGAAGCTTTGCTCATGGAATCTACGTTTAGGTTTAGGTACAGATAAAGAGTGGGGGAAGTTATTGATAGTGTTTTCTGCTAGACAGGTGTTTCTTGTCAAAGTTTGGTGAGGGGGGACCATAGATTGGAGCTCAGCCGAGCACTTACCATGAAAATAACGATAAAGTAGAGACAAACTCGCAACATCTCTTCTGTGAGATAGAGATTGCAGGGAAGAGGAAAGGACATCCCCTACGAGGCTACAAAGTCTATTTTGAGTTCCTGCCCATATATGGCAACAGTACTCCATCCTTGGACGTACCTGGCTCTTATATAGATAGAAATTGCATCAGCAGTGAGATATCTACTGGGTCAATAGAAGGAGCCCACCATTTTTTCAGCGGCCTTGTTAATATGTATACATGCTTTAACGGCTGCTGTCCCCATTTAGCATTTATAGATGTTTAATTTCCATTATTCTCTTGTAAATTGCCGATGGCTTAGAAGTAACGTTTTGGCCTATAGAATCCAGGATGACTTTGCAACTAAGTTCAAATCAGCAGTAATTATTAATTCCAACACAGATGATTGCAAAAGCATAAAACACTAATATATGTTGGTATAAAAATAATTGTTCATATTTAAAATGTTATATGCACAAGGATAGAATACTGCTGCCATATCTGGGCAGGAGCTGCTAAAAACAGCCTATCCTGCCTTGACAGAGTACAAAATAGACTTCGTGGCTTAGTGGGGGATCCCCTTTTCTCTACCCTGCAACCTCTCTCCCACAGAAGAGACGTTGTGAGCCTATCCTTGTTTTATCGTTATTTCCATGGCAGGTGCACGTCTGAACTCAAATCTCTGATCCCCCCCTCGCCAATCTTTCACGAAAAACACCTATCTAGCTGAATCCACTGTGAAAAATTTCCCCCATTCTTTATCTGTGCCTAAATCAAAACGTGGATTCCATGAACAAAGCTTCTTTCTTAGAACTGCACACCTGTGGAAATCTGTTCCATCTGCCTGCTTCCCACCTGACTACAACTTGGACGTCTTCAAGTCCAACGTTAACAAAATTCCTAATGAACCGCCCCCTTAAGTAAACACTTCATCAAATCTCCACACTAACGTACTGTACTTGCAATAACCCTTATCCCTGAGTGGCTTCCGGGCCTTGATAAGTGGTGACCACCATGGTAAAAAAAAAAAAAAGAATAAAATAATTTACATATTCAAGTTTTACTTACCTCCATCATTCTGTACAGCAGAGGTCAGCAATTCATTAGACCCCGCGGGCCAGATCCTGTTATAATGACAGGTCACGGGCCGGACAAAGGGCATAAATGGTAGATTGAGTTAAATTACATATGCGGACGCTTGTCAAGCTAAATGTTTCAAACCATAATAAAAATAAATATTGAAAAATCAGAAAAACAAAAATAATCTAGTTAAACTCTAAATATTTAAGCCCGTGGGGTGCATATTTAGAATTACACTTAGAAAAAAAAAAAAAGGAAAAAGGTATAAAAAATCTTCATGGTGAACGTACTTGACACAAAACGAAGATGTCATATTCCAAAAATCATATAAATTAATCAAGTAGTGTTTTTTTTTTTACTGCTGTACAAGTATGAATGAAAACATTTAAGGACTTTTGTGAAAAAAGCAATACTTAATATTTGCATGTAAAGAGTGAGTAACTACGATGAATGTATTTAAAGAATAAAACAGCATTGAATTTGAGTTAATGCTGAATAACCTTTACATTTGTCGAAAAGAATAGACACAACCAGATGGGGGAAGACAATACACTGAGAAATTTGCAAGCAGATGCATTTTATAACACCTATACAAATGGTAAACAAGAAAGTATGATAGCAGTACTCGAAAACGAAAATCATAAAATTCTATAGGACATGGAGAGACAAACAGATAAACTCATCCAAGCAAAGAGACCAAATGTCATAATGTTGTTTCTGAATTTTTAAAATGAGGATTGGTTATTCGTATTATTTGGATAATGGCAACCGAAAAATATAATTGCAAATTAAGTAGAACCTCTATCCAGTTATGGCTGACAGAACAAGAGTATGCTACCCGCATGAAGTAAATAAAGGGTTCCGCTCAAAATTCCATCCAAATTTCCGAGTTCAACAAGATACACCTAAAGAAGGATTGTAGATTACATCGACTGAAACGTTCTGAGAATCACGATCAAAATGAGAACAGTAGTCCAAAGAATCTAAATGATATGAATATCATAATAGTTTACAATAAGGAAAAATCCTGCCAGATCATAGATTTTGCCGTCCCGGCAGTTCACAGGGTGAACATCAAGGAGACATGGAACTATAGTTACAATACTGTAACGTTACACACGCATTAACATGTAGACACTCGGGACCTACACGTTGTAGACTCAGTCAAAAAAGATACAAAAAAATAAAAAAGAGTTTCCTCTTTTTTATTTCAACCCCTGTTTCAGGATTTAAGAAAAGACCTTTTCCTCATTCTCACACCATGCGTGACTTCTCGTTACAGTTGTGACACCACCCACGTCTCTAATGTGATCGTCTTCTCTAATGTACTCTCTCTCTCTTTCCTTTTTATGGAACATGAAAAACATCAATAATCGTGGGAGCACTAGTAGCAATCCTGAAAAATCTTTTTTTAAAAATAAATGGAAGAAGTTGGAATTGAGTTGGAAGCCATGTTTAGTTTCAGAACAGTTTCTGATGGTTAGTTATTCTATACAAGTCCTGGCGATGAAGAATTCTCAGTGGGCAGCTGTTCTGTACACGTTCCAGATTTTGTCATTCTGCAGTGAAAGAGCAGAAAATCCTTCTTGTGTTGACACGAAGAAAACATATGCAACGTTGCTAAAAAGGTTTAATTTTTATGGAGCAATTCTGGTTTCTGATTGGTTGAGAGCAGAACGTGAATTAATTTGATTCGTCAATTCCTAGCAGCAGCGTTTATAAATAGAATCTCCCAATTGTGGGGGACCATACCCCATTTATGATTAAAAAATATTGCAACAATCAAGAATCGTAGGAGCACTAGTAGCAATCCTAAAAAATCTTTTAAAAAAATAAATGGGAGAGATTGGAATCGGGAGGAAGCGTTGTTTTGTGGTAGAGCGGTTAGAATGGGGACGAGACTTAATATAATGGGGTACACAGAGACGACGACCCAATTACTTGAGGAGTTCACATTTATAATAGACTAGCAGAGGGTACCCGACGTTGCCCAGGTGTTTGGAGGTGTGTGTGTTAAAAAAAAAAAAAACGTTGGCCGGGTGTTTGGAGGTATAAAAATATATTTTAAAAAAATGTTTTAGTAGGAAGGTAGGATTGAACCCCGAAGCCTTGACACAAAGGTGGAAAGGAAATGGAAAAAACTGAAACCTAGCCATCTTGGCCACGAGGGGAGAGGAATTGATAAGCGTGTTAAGTTAAGGTTTATAAAACGCATTCCGTTGGTTGAAATGACAAATGAAGACAAAAGGCTTACATAACAAATAGAAGACATTTATTTTTCCAGCTGGTGATGGGAATTCGATATCTGGCTAAGTTGCTACATTGTCTTCTCCTTTGCCTTTTGTTAACTCTGTCAGTCTGTTGGATTAACTCAGTCTGTTCTCTGACTCTTATCCACTTAAACTGAACTGTAGTCTAACTTAACTGCATATATTGATTCTATATTTCATTATACAATACGATGGGACAACGT
Source organism: Euprymna scolopes (assembly GCF_053919585.1). NCBI lineage: Eukaryota > Metazoa > Mollusca > Cephalopoda > Sepiida > Sepiolidae > Euprymna > Euprymna scolopes. The sequence continues at coordinate 88,096,535 of NC_136513.1, forward strand.
GATGATACTTATAAACTCGATAGACAAAACACATTACCTATATATAAAAGCGAACATGTTTGTGTGTGTGTGCGTTTTCGTGTATGTCCAAGAAAGGCTTTTTTCCGAGAACCGATCGGTCGCCTCACAACTTCTTAAAACTTTTTATATCACGCCTAGATCATAATATCTATGAATTAACAACTGGGGTCGCCTGTCTGTTTAATTTGCCCGACTTTCAAAAGATAAATATTCAACAATTTCCAATCGCCGCATGTGCATTAAGCTTTTTCGTATAAAAAAAAAGAAGCGAACAGACTCGCGGTAAATAAAACACTGTCCCGCACGCAAAGTTGACGTCATTAACTCGTTAAAAACGGGCACCTGCCAGGTCGTACTTTTTTTTTTTTATATTTTATTACTTTCTAACTGCGTGTCAAGGCTTCGTTTTTTTGGGTTTTTTTTTTAAAACAACCAACGATTTTTGTTTTCATTCACCCAAAAACACACACACACCTACAAACACCCGGGCAACGCCGGGTAACCCCGCTAGTAACAAATAGAAGACATTTATTTTTCCAGCTGCTGATGGAATTCGATACCCGGCTAAGTTGCTACATTGTATCATCTTTGTTTCCCGTTTGCTTCCTAAGGAGTTTCAGCTAACTCTGTCAGTCTACCAGACAAACTCGGCCTCTCTCTCTCTGAATGCTTCTTGACTTGGACGGAACTCCTTCTTTCTAGTATACTAGCAGTTCTGCCCGGCTTTACTCTGGCCCTATGTGCTATTCATACCTTTATGTGCATATGTATATATTAAAGTGTGAATGTGTATGGTAATGCCATTCTATATAATAGGCTTCCTTAACTGCCATAGAGAAAAGTCGATAGAGACCGCAAGCGTAAAAAATTTTTTAACTTTGACCCAAATTTTGACCCATTAACATTTATTGTTTTGGGTTCAAATCAAATTATAAAGTTAGATCCATGTCCAAGTAACCTATATCTAAAATCTCAAGTGTTTAAGCCCAAAATTGACAGAGGAGTTTGGTAGAGTTCTCAAAGGTCAAATCATTGAACTTTGACCTCTTATAAGCGAAATTTCTGGCTGAAAACCAATTAAAAAGATTTTCCCAAATCTCAATATGCCTTATGTGAAATCTCGAGTCTGTAGACTTAAAATTGACAGAGTAATTTGGTAGGGAGGTGTACACAGACAGACAGACACACATATTTTCACTTTTATATATATATCGATATATTGGTTCTATGTGGCGTCAACACACGGCCCAAACAAGTGCATCCCATACACATGGACAATGTACATGCCTCCAACACGTGTCCTGGCAACACAAGTCCCATATTTCTATGTTGATATTTCTTTAATTCATTGTTCTATTATTTTGCCCTGACCTAAACTTTGTGGTATAGTTATTTTTAACTACAATGGATAATTCCATTGCATTCCTGGAATCGTATTTAATTATATTTACATTTATAATCAAGGAGCTGAGAGATGGATGTATAATTGATGTCTTTAAACAGGAAGGGAGATACATTATTGAAGAGGGGAATACAGTCAACCTTTGGAAGGGGTTTTCATACAAAATGTATTTTTCCATGACTCTTCTCGACTTAAACTGAACTGTAGTCTAACTTAACTGTATATATTGATACTATATGTCTTTGTGACGTCAGAACATGACCAAACATGTGCATTCCATGCACATGTACATGCATATGCTTCCAACACATGTCCTGCAACACAAGTACATTCCTCAAAAAATGCATTTCAGAGAAAAACATTATTATGTACTTACGTGTCATGCCGAAATCAGTATAAATTCCTAAAATTCAAAAAAATGGTCCAGTAGAAAGATAACTATAAGTAAAAACAGATGTTTTCGAAGTTGCAATTTTTCACTGGAAATTAACCCTTCAGGAACTCGAAATCAAGGCGGTGCAGAATAATGATTTATCAGCCCTTGCCTAAAGTTGCTTTTAAAGCTTGTGCAGAATCCAATGCACTATTTTTCAGGTCGGCCATCTTGCTTTTCTTGAGAAACTGCACCGTTTTTTTTTTTGGGGGGGGGTCTGAAAATTAGCTCTACCACATCTACTGGACGATTTTTCGTAATTTTTTAAATTTATACTAATCTCAACATTGATAGTATGAAATAATGTTTTTTCTTGAAATGCCTTTGTTCCAAAATACACATAAAAGTAAAGTTGCACCTAAGTTGGAAATCATTCCCGAAACATCTTAGGTCACCAATGAAACAATAAATGAAAATAAGATTATATAAAAGGAAATCTTTGTGTGTGTGTGTGTGTGTGTGTGTGTGTGTGTGTGTGTGTGAGAGAGAGAGAGAGTTCACTATGGACTCTGAAACAGTTGGGCCAATTTTTATGAAATTTCACAAAAATGCACTTTATGTGCCTGGCAGTGTTCTTAGATAGGTTTTGATATTTTGATATGACAAGGGTGCATTTGAAATGAATGCTTCTGATTAGAGCACAATTGAATTGAAGCATGATACTTGACCTTTTGCATTTTAAACTTTACTTCAAACCATAATATCTTTATCCCTACTATTATATAAAAGGGACTGTGTGTGTGTGTGTGTTCTCTATGGACTCCGTTGAGATCCCTAGACGTAAGAGAGCCTTCTACTCCAGTAATTTCTTCCCCATGAACCACTAGACATTGGAATTTTCTTCCAGGTTCCTGCTTCCCCAACTGTACTGACATGCAGAAGTTCAAGTGTAACGTGAACTGACATCTTGCTGCCCAACTCCCCACATAGTTCCCCCTGTAGATTATGTCCCTGATAGTAGCCCCCTACATCAAAGTGGTAATGTGCCTTGTTTGGGGTGAAAATATATTTAAAAAAAAAAAGAATTTCAGAGATAGAAGAAGGCCGGAGCTTACATCATTCGAAACGTTGTGAAAATAACACTTAAGATGAGAACAGTAGTCTGAATAATCCTAATGATAATAAAAATATTCAACATTTTGGCCGATCTAACCTCCAGCCTTCTTCAAGTGGTTCTTTTGAGAGGAGGATTGATAATTTTGATTGTTCAGACTACTATTCGCATCTTAAATGTTATTTTCACAACATTCCAGCCGATGTAACCTCCGGCCTTCTTCTACCCCTGAAATTCTGTAGAGATTCTCTAATTCAGCATGATGATTCCTACATTCAAGACGACACACTTAAAGAATATCGGAGGTTACATTGGGCAAAATGTTGTAGAAGAATTAAATTTTCCTTTTTCTTCTTTTTTTTTTTCTTTTTTTAGTGCTATCAGTGAGAATGCCGGCGCCCGCGTCCGTTCTAAGCAGTATTTCGATTTTAGCATAAAAACCGAATGGGATGGAACTCCATACACCAAAGAACGACCAGTTCAAATTCTCATTGACGGAGCTGGAGAATTTGTGCGTCTTCAAGTGGAGGCACCCTTCTACAATGACACTGCACCACCTAATGGACAAAGCGGCCAACCGTACCCAAAACTATACGATTATCAAGGTATTTATATTAGCTTCTCTCTGCCAGTCTTGTGAACAACCCGTTAGGATTGATTGTGGTACAGAGTGTCCCAAAATCATCTTACACATTTGTTGCTCAAAAAAAAATGAAATAAAGAAAATATTTTTTTTTTACTTTTTAAATTTACGTACAATGCCATTTTATTTCACACCGTCTTAATATATTAAATCGGTCAAATATTTCCCATCATTGCTAACACACGATTGTAGATATTCATGAAAGTGTTCAATCACTCGATGGATCATTTCGAGTGGATTAGCAGCAATTTCAGAACGAATAGCTCGTTTTAATTCTCAAAGAGATCGAAGGCAGAGGTTGAATACGTTTGACTTCAAATATCCCAACAAACAAGAATCGCAGGGGTTTAAATCAGGCGATCTTGTGGGTCAATTAATATCACCATGCAAAGAAATCAAATCGGTCCAATTCATAAGGGTATTCTAAAAATTTTTTTTAAAATGCATGAATACAGATATAAGTGAATTTGACTTAATTTTTTTTTTTATTGGGGGGGGGAGGGAGTCATCACTTATCAAGGCCCTAAGGCCACTCGAGGATAAGGGTTAATGATTAAAATAATTAAAATAAGATGTAACAAATATATATATATAAGTCCGACATTCTCCTTCTGTTCCCTTTGTCTTTCATCTCATCTCGTTGACCTGGAACCAAAATGCATGTTCCGATAATCACAACGCGTTTCGTATTTGTGGACACAGCCTTTATTCATGGAGTTTTCATCACACTCTCTGGAAAGATTTTATTAATAATAATAATAATAATATATGGCTTCCTTCAGTCTTGACAGACTATGGATACCCACTGTAAGGGTGCCTGCACGTGTAATTTTTGTGGAAAGAGTTGCACAATCTCCAACCACGCCTCTCCTGAGTTGACGTTGTTGAATACCAGAAGCAAGTGGAGGTTCAGGACCACTGGAAACAATGCCGAGATAAGCGGAAAGCACATACAGTGCCTAGAATTCCCAAATGGTCACCCAACATTGCTTAACTTCAGTGATCTGACAAGAACCGGTGTGTCAACATGAGTATGCCGTACTCAATAACAATAATAACTCTCTATATATTATATTAAATAACTATCTCTCTCTCTCTCTCTTTCTCTTTCTCTTTCTCTTACTCTCTCTCTCTTTCTCTTTCTCTTACTCTCTCTCTTTCCCTTTCTCTTACACACACTCTCTCTTTCCATTTCTCTATCTCTCTCTTTCCATTTCTCTATCTCTCTTACACACTCTCTCTCTCTCTCTCTCTCTCTCTCTCTCTCTCTCTCTCTCTCTCTCTCTCTCTCTCTCTCGTCCCTCGTCTTGTCTGTTGTCAGTTTCGGCCATTATGATCATCGTGACATGGTTAGGTGGTTGCTCCTCTATAACGACCGCCATTTATGACATGCGCCTACTCATTCAATCAAAGTATTAAAAAAACTTCTTTTTCTTTGATTAGAAAGGAAAATACAGGAATAAAAAAAAACACAAAAAGGTTTGAGTTAAAAAGGTGACTCCTGTCCCGAGTTCAAACCATACAACCAGCAGAAGAGTCATCTCCCCGCTAACGATTCCCAAAAAAGGATGAAACATATATGAAACATGTGATAATAATTAAAACTATCCATTATAATATTATTTTATAGAAACTAGACTTTTTAGCGCATTTAAAATGGGCAAAAGTTATGGCCTGTTGATTTGGAATAAATGCTTTGTGTCAAATTGCTGGTTGAATATCATCATATTTCTGCTCATTTTTGGCATTAAATACTAATCCCTATTAATTCTTAACCTGTTCATTGAACGGATACCATAATACTTACTTTGCTGCACCTCATCATAACAATTCCCAGGGTAAATGTGGTATTATGTGGACTAATCTCTATTAATCCCCAACTGTGTATTGAATAGATACCATAATACTTAGTTTGCTGCACTTTATTATAAAAAATTGTCCATGTAAAATTTCAGCCAGATTTGCCCAGTAGTTTCTGAGAAAGCTTCTGGAGTAAATGTGGTATTGTGTTGATTGATCCTTATTAATACCTAACTGTACATCAGATAGATACCACAAAACTTACTTAGAGAAAAAAAGTGGAACGTACAGACCAACAGATTAATAGAAATATAATATATATATATATAATTGAATTTATTTTTTTTTAATTTCCAGTTGTAGAAGCTTTCTTTCTTAACCACGAAGATCAGTACCTCGAAGTTGAACTTTCACCGTGAGTAAAACATATTTTTTGCAAATTTATTTTCGTTATTTGTTAACTAATGTTCTGATTCAATTAAAAATGGACAGCAACTCACAAAACAACACTAAGAATTAAAAAAAAAAACAACTTAAAATTAAGTAAGAGAAAGGGGAACAAATCATGTTGAACTTAACAAAATTCTGCATATGCTTTGGATTCTTTGGATTAGTGTTGTTACTTTGAGTGTTATTTCCACAACGTTTTCATCGATGTAACTTTCGACCTGATTCAGGTGTTAGATATGCCATGAGTCTCCGAGTTTGATAGAAAGATTCCACTATCTTAGCAACAAGATCCCATTAGTTTGGAAAAGAAAATTCCAGTAGTTTTGCAAAAAATTTTCATTAGTTTTGCAAAAGGATACCATTAATTTGGCTGAAAAATTCCACAAGTTTTACAAAAGGATTCCACTAGTTTTGCAGAAAGGTTCCACTAGTTTTGCAGAAAGGTTCCACTAGTTTTGCAGAAAGGTTCCACTAGTTTTGCAGAAAGGTTCCACTAGTTTTGCAGAAAGGCTCCACTAGTTTTACAGAAAGGTCCGACTAGTTTTGCAGAAAGGCTCCACTAGTTTTGCAGAAAGGCTCCACTAGTTTTGCAGAAAGGTTCCACTAGTTTTGCAGAAAGGTTCCACTAGTTTTGCAGAAAGGCTCCACTAGTTTTGCAGAAAGGTTCCACTAGTTTTGCAGAAAGGTTCCACTAGTTTTGCAGAAAGCCTCCACTAGTTTTGCAGAAAGGTTCCACTACTTTTGCAGAAAGCCTCCACTAGTTTTGCAGAAAGGTTCCACTAGTTTTGCAGAAAGGTTCCACTAGTTTTGCAGAAAGGCTCCACTAGTTTTGCAGAAAGGTCCCACTAGTTTTGCAGAAAGGTTCCACTAGTTTTGCAAGAAAGGCTCCACTAGTTTTGCAGAAAGGTTCCACTTGTTTTGCAGAAAAATTGCACTAGTTTTGCAGAAGTATTCAACTACTAAAGCAGAAAAATTCTATTTTATCAAAAAGATTCTCATAGTTTTTTTTTTGTTTTTTTTTATTTTTCAGAATTATTCTATTAGTTTTGTAGAAATATTCTACTAGTTAGGAAAACAGATTTTACTCGTTTGTCAAAAAGGTTCCACAAGTTTTGCAGAAAAATTTCACTAGTTCTGCAGAAAAATTTCACTAGTTCTGCAGAAAGATTCACAAAGTAAATAAAGAAAAACGTTCTTTAAATAACTTCAATATGGAAGGTATCAGTTGTCTATGATAACATTTATTTGTTGTATATTTGATTTTTTACTACTTTCTCGAATCGCTGTGGATTGTAAACAAACTCCGAATTTTGTCTGGGAGAAGGGCTTGAAAAACTTAGAAAAACCTTGCAAAGTTCTTAAAAATGAATATTGAAAATCTATACGAACCCTGTTAAATATATAATTGTTCGTTTAATTAATAACCTTAGTTGATTGTGAAGTAAATAAAGTGAACATACCTTTTAAATAACTTCATTTGTGGAAGGTATATCGATAATAACAAACAAAAAAAAATTAATTAAAAACGTAACATTTTCTCAGCACACACAGAGAAACACACAGAGACACGTCTGTTTATTTTATTTTTTTTACTTCTTTACACGAAAAGGGAAGGACATGTTGCATTACGTGGCTTTGGTATAAAAATAGTCAATAAAGGGTAGACAGTTCAGAGTGTTTAATTTAAAATACATGACACCAGTTAATCAGACAAAGGGAGACAACTCCAAGCCGCATACATACTTGAAAAATAAAGATTAAACAGGGACAACTCTTCGGTACTTAAAAATCCACCAACATTGATATTTTCAATAGATATAACAATATAGTTTCATTCAATAATTACAAGAAACCTTCTCTACCACCTATAGCAATGGCCAACGACTCTTTATCTGAGAGTACGTCTTTCAAGCTCCTTGGCCTAACGTTCACAGGAAACATGAGTTGGAACAATTACATTGAGGGTATTGCCAGGGCCGCTGCGAGGAAGGTGAGCTCTCTCTACCGTGCTAGAAAACTACTAACACCCGAAAGTATCTTGTACCTCTATAAGGCAACCATTCGCCCATGTATGGAGTATTGCTGTCATATTTGGGCTGGTGCATCGGCTACTAGTCTCTCGCTCCTTGACAAGGTTCAAAAGAGAGTCGAAAATCTGATAGGCCCTGAACTGGCATCTAAGCTTCAGCCTCTGTCCCATCGATGAAACGTTGCATCCCTCTGCCTGTTCTACAAGTAGTTTAATGGTGAATGCTCTAACGAACTGCAACCACTTGTGCTCCTACGACGTGAACACCCTCGACAGACCCGACAGGCTGCAAAATCCCACCCCCACACTGTAGAGATCCCTAGATGTAAAAGATCTTTCTACTCCAGTAGTTTCTTCCCCAGAACCGCTAGACTTTGGAATTCCATTCCAGGTCCCTGCTTCCCCAACTGTACTGACGTGCAGAAGTTCAAGTGCAACGTGAACAGACATCTTGCTGGCCAAATCCCTACATAGTGCCCCAGTAGTTGTTACCCCTGATAGTAGCCCCCGACACCAAAGTGGCAATGTGCCTTGTTTGGGGTGAAAATGTAATTAAAAAAAAAAACAATATGCTGTCTTGACGGTTATGATTGTCAGAAGACACATATGGGTTGTGTCTTCTCAACTGAAATCGTCAATTAGGGTGTTTTATTCAGTCATAGTCGTTCACTGGATTGACCTGACTTAATTACACCTGTGTAAACTTTGGCTGAAAATGGCCTTTCAAATATCATGCTTGTAACTCCTATTTCTGACAATTCCAAGTTTTTTTTTGTTTTGTTTTTTTACACAGGCATCACCACATTATCTAGGCCAAGAGGCCACTCAAGGATAAGGGTTAAAATTTTGTTGCTTTCACACACGGGTGTCTGTCAGGTTCATAATTTTTATTTACCCCTTGGGCTACGATGGTATTTTTACTCACATTGCCTACGATTCTCACATCACATAAAATCAAGTCTCGGGTCTTTGAAAAAGAATTTTTTTATCAAAAAACAATACAAACAGTCAAATATGAGTTTCAAACATGGGTTTCATTCATTGATTAATGCAGTTAGGACAAAGAAGAATTCAATAGTCCTTGAAAACACCATTGTTGCAGTTGTTTGTAATAGAAAACTAGGTGTTAAAAAATTAACAGCCAGTGTAGCCTAAGGGTTAAATGATCCTTTTGGTACATTTGATAATTATTATTGTTCTACAGGAACAAGCTTATTTCAATACGATCTTCGATACACACAGCCTAGGTATTAAGGTATCAGGTGCATAATTTTTATTTAAATGACCTTTTTGGTACATTTGATAATTATTGTTGTTGATAATGTAGGTGTTCAAGAATGATTTATCAGCACACACGGCTCAAATGCCCAACACTTCCTGGGCAATGGGAAGGTACTTCTGCTTATTTCAAACATTCAACCATGTTTTCCTTGCTTTGACAGGCATGGCGAACATTTGGTGTTGCTGCTGAATGGAAGAAGAAATAGCGTTGTGGTAAGTAAACAATTTTTATTTGCTAACTAGCAAGGCGACCCGGCGTTGCCCGGGACTGGATGATGGTCAACGAATATTTCATATTACCACGTTTGTTTTGTCATCGAAATAGTTGAAATTGTTCATTTTTCAATCAGTTTGGAACACATTGCGTTGAACCGGGCGGAAGTTTCACTTCCCGCATTAACTTCGTCCACAATACACTATAGTCTATATTGCACTGTAGAAAACCAACTGTTAATTTCATAAAATTGTTTTTATATGTAAGCTTATTTTTATATAATGGCTTGAATTAAATTTTAAAATACAAAAGTCAAGTATCAAGGTTCAGTTGTGCTCTAAACAGAAACATTCATTTCGGACGCACCATCGTCATATCAAAAGAACCTACTGTTGATTTTATATGTCTGACCTTTTTGCTTGCGTAGTAATAAAACTTCTCAAATGCACGTGTAATATTAGCCCGTTCGTTCATGGGATTTTTTTCATTATTGATACTTATCGAATACAATTTGATACAAAATCCATCTAAGAACACTGCCAGACACATACAGTACATTTTATAATATACGAGTCTGGATGCCCGGCGTTGCCCGGGTGTTTTAAGGTGTGTGCTGAGCAAAAAAAAAAAAGTGGTAGTAGGCAGGCAGGTTCGAACCTGCAACACGAAGGAGGAAAAGAATGTGAAAACAAAAAGTGATGTCTTTGCCGTTGCATCCATCGCCAAACCAGAAGTGGCGGAGATTTAAATTAAGGCTAGTCAATCGAAAAGAGGGGGATGACTTTCGAAAATATCGGCAAAAAAAGCAACCCCCTCCTTGTAGAAAAGTGCCCAGTTGAGGGTGAAGGAATTTATGTTTTTAGCCAATTTTTTTTATATTTGTCATCCGAAAGGTCGCCGTCAATACAATTCCAATCTTGTAAAAATCCGTTGCCTCTATCGAAAGTTTTAGGCAAACATACAAATATACATACATACATACATACATACATACATTTAAACAGACAGGTAAAATTTATATTATAGATTAGTCTGGGTGCCCGGTGATGCCCGGGTGTTTGAAGGTGTAAAAAAAAAGTGGTAGTAGGCAGGCAGGTTCGAACCCGTCATGCTAAGGCAGAAAAGAAAGTGAAAGAAAATCTGACGTCTTACCCCTACTCCATGATGCCAAACAAGAAGTTGTCAATCGAAAAGAGGGGATGACTTTCGAAAATATCGGCGAAAAAAAGCGACCACTCCATGTAGAAACGTGCCCAGTTGAGGGTGAAGGAATTAATGTTTTGGGCCAATTTTTCAGTATTTGTCGTCCAAAGTGTCGAGCTTCAAAACGAAAATCTGTGAAAATCCGTCTCATCCGTCGAAAGTTTTCGGCAGACATACATACATGCATACTTACATACATTTAAACAGACAGGTGAGATTTATATTAAAGCTAATTTTATAAATCCTTGTATATCTATCTATCACATATATAATATATAAATCAGTAGATATGGACTTACTGTTCAATATAAGTGGGTTAATTTCTTTTTCAAAAAAGAAACCAACTAAGTGGATGTCATGCAAATGTATTTTGGTTGTCTACATTGCTACAGCCTTCTTATACATTTACATCTCTATCTGTCTATCTCTCTCTCTCTCTCTCTCTCTATATATATATATATATATATATATATATATATCAAGTGTTTCTTTTTCAGATTAAATATGTTTTTAACTCTTTTCCAAAGTGTTTTGGAAAAGAGTTAAAAACATATTTAATCTGAAAAGGAAACACTTGATAAGTGGATAGTCCTTAATCCGTGAAGTTTCGAAGAAATACTTTTCTTCTCATCAGAGGGTAGGAATTAGCAAAATGCAGGATCGGATTTTGCATGCAAAAATATTTGATGAAACAACAAGTAAGTCAAAGATCTTACTTGATAACAAAAAAGTGAAGCAGAAGGAATATGGTGAATATATATATATATATATATATATATATATATATATATATATATATATATATATATATATTTTCATTGCAGAAATTCCCCTCTGGACAAAAGTATCGTAGGTTTGCAACAACAGATGCCACATACAAATTCAATACATCTACCCAGATAGCCACTGTCTTATGTAGCTTACGACCACCATTTCTGCCACATTCACTTGTGATAATAAAATTTTATATTACATCCGATGAGCAACCCCATCACAATCGCCACATCTACATAGGAAGAAGTTCCTATTTTTCTCTCTCAATATGTAGTGATCTCACCGCTAATAGTTGTCACTGGGTCCAGTTCTACATTTTTCAACTATTGTGTGAGTAACTGGCTGGGATATAACATATTCTTTTCGATTTCTGAATCCCAAATAATAACGGCTCCCTAGCCATGTTCCACTCTTCCTGATTGGCTGACACTTGGCATTCTCTTATTTCAGAATGAAACCAATTCCTAAATGAACGAACATTTGTAAAAGTTTACAAAAATGGTGTCGCTCTCCACTTGAGACAGTAGCGCTAAAAAAGAAAAGAAATACAAACATATTAAATGCTCATAAACAGACAATTAAATACTGATAACCTTATTTACTGGAACAAAGTAAAAAAACTGTATATATGTAACGTCTTTTCTGTCACATCCATGGCAATTACTTGGATTTTTCAGACCACTGTTCTCTTCTTGAGTGTCATTTTCACCATTTCGATCGATGTAACCTATGGGCAGATGCTTTCCGAACTGATATGCGATCATGAACATGCGCGCATATCAATTACACCCCGGTTATCTGCCCTTATTGTGATTTCCGATTTGCCCGACAGCGGGGAGGAGGTGTTCTCTCCTTCCTGCTATGTTCTGTCTCTCTCTCTTTCATTTGAACTGTCCAATGTAGTGGGATGCACATTTTTCGTTTGCCTCGGTAGGCGAATACTTATGTTTAAGATAAAACGGACGTATATTCCTTTTCAAGGTAAGAAAGAATACACAAGTATACTCTCGCATACACAATGAATATTCAACGTATACTTTAATGAACTTTTGTGGTCATATACAAACACCAAACATACATATGCACAATGAACAATGCGCACAAAGAATACTTTCAACATCATACGCGCATTGTTCATAACTTCTCTGTATGATATATCTCTTGTATATATGTGAATATGTACCTCTGTTTTAACGTTCTTTGTTTTAATGTATCTTCTTTAAATGTACTCTGTAAACTTGGTCTTTATTGTTGACTAGCGGGGATGCCCGGTGTTGCCTGGGTGTTTAGGTGGTGTAGTAAGGACCCCGGTGGGGGGGAGGGGATCAAAACAACAGTAGCGGGGTGCCTGGGTGTGTGTAGATGATGTAGTAAGGAACCCCATGGGGGTGTAAAAAAAAAATTTAAAAATAAAAAAAAAAAAATAGAAGGGAATGTAAGTATCCTCCTCTCCACCCTCACCCCCACCAAAAAAAAGTAGGGAATGTAAGTATTCTCCCCCCCCACCATCACCCCCACCAAAAAAAAAAGTAGGGAATGTAAGTATTCTCCCCCAAATAAAAACCTGCCCTGAAAAAAAACATCTTGCTTTTTTTTTGTTTTTGGCATTTACTATTCCGGTTGACGATTAGATTTTTTACACCAATTACCTACTCTACAGTTTAATCTAAATTTCATTGCATATGGAAGACTTATTTGTTATATACTTGTGTTTTCACCAATTTTGAATTCTGTGGAGTATTTTATTTAATTTTCTTTTCTGGACTGATTCTCGAAATTGCACACATGTTAACTTATTTGGGAGGATCGAGTGGTAAATTTTTACATTAGGTCTTCAACTTTCTTTAGAATGACGACTTATATAGGTTTTTGTCTGTGCTGATTAAGAAAATCTCATTCAACTTTTGTGGAGGCAAGTACTTATAGAGATATAAAGAGCTGTATTATACACTGTAATCCACTGGCTGCCAGGTTTGTACACACACATGATAAAAAAATCTTCTCTCCTATCGACATTGCTACCCCCAATTTTTTTTTTTTAGCATTTGCGGGTGGGTATGCTGACAACGATTATCATGTTTAAATTTGGGGGAATTATTTCTCCCCACAAAAAGGGGGGTTGTCTACTCCAAAAGCCGTTCTTTACATGGGCGTGTTGGGGATTTCTACTCCGAACGCCATTCTTAAGATGGTAAGATTGATGGTGTCTATTTCAGAAGCCATTCTTAACATGGGGAATTTGGGATGTCTATTCCAAACGCTGTTAAGAAGCCAATTGAAAAAAATTGTAATTTGAGAAGTTTTATTCCCACACAAGCTGAAAGACCCGACATATAAAACCAACAGTAGGTTCTTTGATATGACAGGGGCACATTTGAAATGAATGTTTCTGTTTAGAGCACAACTGAACTATGATACTTGACTTTTGCATTTTAAACTTTAATTTAAACCGTTATTTATGAAAAATAATTTTATAAAATCAACAGTAGGTTCTCTATAATACAATATAGACTACAACGTATTGTGGACTAAATCACCGCAGGGAGGCATGTGAAGCTATCTCCTATGATGGATCCCCAACTAAAGCAGGAAATCAATTGATTTGATTGTTTTGTTTATGTAGAACAATCAATATATTTATATTAATATTGAATTTTTACTTCCGTATACTCTTCAAAAAAAAAAAAAAAGAAAGAAATCTAAATCAAGAACTACATCAAAATCAAAATACATACTGACATGGGCTGTCACAATGGACAATCTCCTAAACAATTTGGTTACTCCTCCCACTGTCAGTTTCACTCATGCTAATCACGAATGCCTCCAAGGAGATGAGGAATGTCAAGCTAATGACTTTTTCTGGTGAAAAGAATTTTGAACATGGAAGAATGATGGGTGAATCCACAAAGACATCAAAGAAGTTTCTAATATGAGGTATGCAAAGTTTCCCTTCTTGATATCATATCCAGTGAGAGAGACGTCTTCTTCGAGATCTACCAGAAGTTGCTGGAGAGTATGATGAAACCCTGGTTAAGTAAACTCACTTACACTGTTTAGCAGGATTCCACTTATGCACCCTTGGCTAAGAGGATACAACAATCTTCCTCATATCAATATATTTATGTTAATATTGAATTTTCCCTTACATATACACCTCAGAAAAAAAAAATCCGTAACCAGAACTACATCAAGATACATGCTGACATGGGCTGCTTAACAATCAAGAAAGACATTGGTTACTCCTTTCAGCGCCAGTCTCACCCATGTTTCCTCTAAGAAGATGGCGAAAGTCAAGGTGATGACTTTATATGGTAAAGAGAATGGTCACCAGACTTGTAGCCGTTCTTCTCACCCAACTACGACTCACTTGTCTATTTCTTTTGCAGTGTGATGAAGACCAAGACCAACAACCATGCCCATAATACAGTCAGCTTTCTGAATACTGACATTATGGACACTTTCACTGCAACAGACCTTCAACGCCTGTAACTCATTTTGCATCTGCCTTGAGATAGTCGTCTCCACTCTCAGCATTACATTAAGGAGTAATGTAGTATGTGATTTTAACTGTTGCTAAATAAACTGTCGTGTGTGAGTATAGAAGTATATAAATATTTTCATAATATATCCATTGATTTCTGTATTTCTAGCAACAACTCCCTCTTCAATACTATGTGAAGAAATATGAAAACACTTGGACTGGGGTTGCCTATATCCCGCTGGAGTATTTCCCCTATCACGTGACCAAATTCAATGCCTTTGCCATTCATGGAGAAGGCAGTAATCGCAAATACCTATCCTTGTTCCCGACACCAGAAGGAAAATTCAAACAACCTGATTTGTAAGCTATCCGACGATCAGTTTATGTTTTCTTTTTCTTTTTTTACCTCAAATTATTTTTTCAATTATTTTTTTTCGTAGTTTTAATTATTTTTTTGGCTTTTTTCCAATTATTTTTTTACTTTTTTCCAATTATTATTTTTTTTTTTTGCATCAAATTACTGTTTGAATAATTTTTTTCATCTTTCCAATTATTTTTTACTTTTTTCCAATTATTATTATTTTTTTTTTTTTGCATCAAATTACTGTTTGAATAATTTTTTTCATCTTTTCAATTATTTTTTTTTATTTTTGCTTTTTCCCAATTAGATTCCTTTTGCATCAAATTATTTTTCAGTTATTTTTTTCATCTTTCCAATTATTTTTTACTTTTTCCCAATTATTTTTTTTTTCTTTCCAATCATTTTTTTGCACTTTTCAAATGATATATTTTCATCTTTCAAGTTAATTTTTGCCCCTTTTAAATCTTATTGATTGTCGCAAAGACTCCAGTATAAGTCCTAGTATCGAGAGACATGATTGAATACCCCACTCCAATTTGGATGCTAGTGATCACTTTATTCTTGTAGTCTCATCTCAGTCCGTGTTAGGTAGGAGATTTTATAGACAATGTGTATATGATAGGTCCTGCACATATATACATATATATATATATATATATATATATATATATATATATATATATAACTTAATGCATAAGAGGAAAAGAGAGAGTTCAAATCCACAAGGGCAGACTTATCTGGATAATGGCAAGCTCAACAATTATTATTGGAGCTTATAAAATAGGACAACAATAGTATGAAATGAAGTCACAAAACTATATATTGGTAGATATAGAATGGATCATTTATTGAATAATGGAATACCAGCTAAATTTGGGGGATAGAAGGGACTCTCTATGCCAGGGCATTTCGAAGCCTAATGCTTCTCATCAGAAGAGTAGAGAAGGTGCTAGGTAGCATGGGGAAGATGCGGTGTCTAGCGTAGTGTTCATTAGGGATGAAAAAGATTAAGAGGAATTATAGAATGTTGGGGGAAGCTTTATTGAATTTTAAATAAATAAAGGAAAGGCTTGTTATATATTGTATGATATATAAGATTGTATATAATCTTTAACATAGTGTTGAGTTTAAGGGGTATATGTTTTAGGGTTAAATTGGGGGTGTATTGTTGCTGCATGGTAAAATTTTAATGGTTTGTTTCATACTGTTGTTGCCCTATTTATATATATATATATATATATATATATATATATATATATATATATATATATATATATATAGTCATCCACATACAGTACTATTTCGCTGTTTCACAGCTCATCAGTGCGGCTAGACAGGAAACTACTTCAAGCCAAGATTGAAACCCGACCGCCTGTACAACATTAACCATTATGCTAATCAGCGGCTGCTGTGCGAGTCGTGAATAAACAATGTTCTGACATCATTCGAAATACCTAAGCTCGATTTGTCTACACAAAGACCATCGCTTTATACATGCTAATGGTAATTCGTGTATCACTTCTCAATATGCTCAACTCAAAATGAGGAGCATTATAGTCATCCACATACAGTACTGTTTCGCTGTTTCACAGCTCATCAGTGCGGCTAGACAGGCAACTACCTCAAGCCAGGATTAATATATATATATATATATATATATATATATATATATATATATATATATATACTAGCAGATCGTAAAATATCATTAACTATGATATTTTAATCCATGTAAGCAATTATCTGTTGATTATTATATTGTACCTAATATATAGTAGTAATTTCAAAAGTTTAAAAAAACATGACTTGGGTACCATCAGCTAGAACTGAAACCAAAACATTCAGTTTTCCAACATTATTTGCTATCATCTAAGCTAAAGCGACATGCATATCAAAGCTTTAAAAATAAACCGACTTAAACGTATCATTGTCTATTTGCACATGGACGGACAAGCACTTTAAGTCGACATGCTTTCTAAATTACAATTTTTTAATTTTGACCCCTTAGCAGCTTTTTTCAATGACTAAAAACCAAATCGCATTTGTTTCACAAGTCAAAATACCCTATATATCAAGTTTCATGTCTGTAGACTAAAAATTGACAGAATAGTTTGGTAGAGACTATTCTACACGCGCACACACACACACAGACAAGATAATTTTTATATATATACCAGCAGGCGGCCCGGTGTTGCCTGGTGATTATATACGTTTAAATATGATATTTTAATTTATGCACATATCGTATTCATTATTGTACAACAAATTTTCTATTAATTATTATATTGTACCCAATATATACTGTAATTATTTCCAAAGTTTAAAATAAAATGTCTTCAGTGCCATCAGCTAGAATCGAAACCAAAACACTCAGTGCTTCAACCATAGTCGTTATTTAGCACATCAGCCTTCACCGAGTAGATGAAAAAGAGTAAAAATTTGTGACTTCAGGCTAAAAATGTATATCTACGCATACGTAAAAGTTAGTTGATTTACTTCTGCCAAGGTCAATTGTTTTTGTTTTTTTTAATTTTGACCCTTATTTTTATAGGCTAAAAACAAAATCGAAAATATTCCTGAGATCCAAATATATCCAGTTTCAAATCTGTAGACTAAATATTCAAGATGTTCGATAAAGATGCTTAGCACTGACAAAGTTGCTTTTATGTATATACAGGGATTTATATATATATATAAAACATGTTCGTATGCTTGAACGTTTTTATCCCAAATTCTACACAATTATGCACAATGTAAAAAATATGCATAAAATAATTAAGTGTAATGAATTAATAGAAACCTATAACCTAATAAGAAATCATAAAAACTGAATATTAATTAATGATGTTCGTTTTTTTTTTCAAGGGAATATGCAAATTAATTAACCTTCATGAAGTCACTTGTATAGTAAGAAGTTTGTTTTAATAATTTTTAAATAGAAAAAATAGACTTTTAATATCTATGTCAGAGCGAGAAAAAAAACTCAACTTTATATATATATATATATATATATATATATATATTTCAGAATGTGAGAGATTATATATAATTATTTCCACAGCCAAACAATGTCGCAACCCAACTTACTTTGCTTGATCTGTGTTAATTAATAGAATTTCTTGTGTGTGGGGCATTTGCTCAGTTGAAGCTCGAGTTTCCAATCCATGGTTCAGATATGTCTAACTGATGAACCCAAATGAGAGCGAAACTCGAGTCTTGGACTTCTGGTTCCTTGGCTGTCATGGCTCTTGTGGGTTGTGACATTGTTTGGCTGTGGAAATAATTACATATATATATATATATATATATATATATATATATATATGTATATGTGGATATATATATATATATAGATAGATATGTGTGTGTGTGTGTGTGATGTATAATAATAAGTGGTAAAAGTGTACGTCTAAAACAAAAAGACAAAGGATACCCTCTGTAAGGGGAAGCTGCACATGTAATTGTGTGGCAAGGAGTGTACAATTTCCGACCACAAATCTCCTGAATCCGCCTTGCTTGAGTCCAGTGACAGGGAGGAGTCCAGGACAACTTGAAACAATGCCGAGATAAGCGGAGAGCATATGCAGCACCTAGAAGTCCCAAATGGTCACCCATCTGGTAATGGCCAGGCTTATCGTTGCTTAACTTTGGTGATCTGATGGGAACCGATGTGTCTAACATGATTATGCTATATTTTTTTTTTTTTTTATTCAATT
The DNA here is from genome assembly GCF_053919585.1 of Euprymna scolopes. Lineage (NCBI taxonomy): Eukaryota > Metazoa > Mollusca > Cephalopoda > Sepiida > Sepiolidae > Euprymna > Euprymna scolopes. Next base: position 88,115,397 of record NC_136513.1, read on the forward strand.
TTCACCCCTAACAAGGCACAGTGCCACTTTGAAGCAGGGGGCTACTATTAGGGAATTAATTAGCGGGGTCATTATGAGGGGAGAAGAGTAGAAAGATGTTTGTTAACATTACACTTGAACTTCTGCATATCATTGCAGATGGGAAAGCAGAATCCCGGAAGGGAGTTCCAAAGACCCGCAGTTCTGGGGAAGAAACTATTGGAGTAAAAGGCTTTCTTGCACCTAGGGATCTCTACTGTAAAGGGATGAGACTTAGTAGCTTGTCGGGGGTAGTTACGTCGGGGAGGTACAAGTGTTTGCAGTTCGTCAAAGCATTCACCATTAAAGTATTTGTAGAACAGGCAGAAGGATGCAACATCACGTCGATGGGACAGAGGTTGAAGCCTAGATGACAGTTCAGGACCTATCAGGTTGGCGACTCTTTTTTTAACCCTTTCCAGGAGCGAGAGACAAGCAGCAGATGCACCAGCCCAGATGTGACAACAGTACTCCATACATGGGCGAATGGTTGCCTTATAGAGGTATAGGATACTGGCAGGCGTAAGTAGTTTTCTAGCACGGTAGAGGGAGCCAACCTTCCTTGCAGCAGCCTTGGCAATGCTCTCAATGTATCTATTCCAGTTCATATTCCCTGTAAACGTTAGGCCAAGGAGTTTAAAAGAAGTACTTTCAGGCAATGTGTTCTTGGCCATTGCTATTGGTGGTAGAGAAGGTTTCTTGTAGTTATTGAAGGAAACAAGCTTAGTCTTAGCAGCATTGAATGTGACCAACCATTTTTGTCCCCATTCCACTACGGATTGGAGGTCGTCCTCTAGTGTTTCTGCCATTTCCTTGGATATGTGTTCATTTGTTTTCCCCTCATATCTGTTATAGAGAGTGGTGTCATCGGCAAATATACCCATCTCCGAAACAATATTATCAGGGAGGTCGTTTATGAATATCAGGAATAATAGAGGTCCAAGGATAGACTCCTGAGGTACTCCCGCATTTATGTCATATTGTTTGGATGTTAAGGCTCCAAAACTTCACACTAGAATTGTCTGCAGTATTTGATAATATTCAGTTGTAAGTTACCCTCTTCTGGAGATTGTAAGTTCGATCCTCAGTGTAGTCGACAATCAAAATATAATTGTGAATTACTTAGTTATGTCTGACGAAACGAGCATGTTACCCCCGTGGATTAAATAAGTGTTCCATTCGAAATTCTGCACGCATTCCCGAGTTCGACAGAAAGATTTCTGAGTTTGACAGAAAGATTCCCGAGTTCGGTAAGGTACATCTGAATGTCAGTGATTACATCCACCTAAAAAATCCAAATTATACAAATAATCGATCTCATTCTGCATCATGTCTTGAAGGAATGTTGGAAGGGTGCAGAAAACGACGTAAACCACCTAGAACATAGTGTGATAATGTATGTTCTCAGACTTTCAGATAAACAAAATGATGAGCGACAGTATGTTTTGAATGAATGGTGGAAGGGTGCAAAAGAAGTAGTGAAGATGATCGAAATCAGCTATGTAAACAAAATGATGAGCGACAGTATGTTTTGAATGAATGGTGGAAGAGTGCAGAAAAAGAAGGAAAAGAAATAGTTAAGGCATGATAAATATTTTTGCATCCTTCTTTGATATTCGACTGTAAATTTGTTGATGAACTGACTTTCAAAAAAAAAAATAATTTATCAGTCGTTTTTATTGTTTTGTGTTTTTTCTTTCAGTCATCGTTTGGAATACTTCCGAAAGCTGGACCTGTACCTCTTGCCACCATTCTATCAGAAAGACATGGCTCCATCCGATTTGTGGCTCCTTTTTCCACCCAGGAAATAGCAAGGCTTTCTTTTGAGTGCCGACAAACGACAACCAACGATCGATCACAAATAGAACTTAAATATAAATGATACAATAAATGAATAAGTCGTTTTGTTTTCATTTGGGAAAGGAGGGAAAATGTCATGGTATCATCGTAGGTTCTGTCCACAATCAGCCAATCTACGATAGGTCGATCGACGTTTCTGTGTGCAGTATGATAGCTCAGCTTGTACAGATGCCCAGGTTTCGAATCCTAGGTGTGTTGCATACTGGGGTCTTATATAGTTGAGTGTTCATATTGGGAAGACATATATCGAGTACATTCTAAAGAGAGAGGCGGGGACATGTAATACACGATGAGAGGGGGATAGAAGAGAGATACATTTATACATTTTTACTGTCTGTGGTTCTTATAACATATATCTTCTTAACACATGTTTTAGGAGAGGGATGAGTTATCAGTTCACAGGAGGGGACATTCATTACTTCTTGTTATTGAGGGAGACACATTTCTTAAGATGTTGGGGGAGACACATTACTTAAGGATGGGGTTTATACACAAAGTTCATTATAGACGAGGGAGACAATGTTAATATAAATACAATTTCACATTGCCTTCAATTTGGTAGAAAGATGACAACGAAGACTGCAGTTACAAAATGTGATGTTTCTTTTATTACTTCGACCGGTCAATGATTTCACATCCAGAAATTCAAAGTCATTACATGATTACAACTTCTAACCCTTCGCTTCCAAAGGGGGATTCAATCCAGACTCGACTCTCCTGTCTGCCCCTGTCTGTCGACTCTGTTTCGGTCTCTCCCCTGTTCTGACTGTTTCTATCTCAAACTAGCATCTATATTGACAATTCATTTCTCATCCATGACGTCATCGCATGGCCAAAAACGTACTTGATCGATCCCGTGGCCTGACATGTTTCACGTAGCTAAAACATGCACTGTTTCTCGCATGTCTATCCCATTTCTGTAGACCGAATTCTTCTAACCTATTTTCGACCTGAACTATTTTCCAACATATTTAAATTTGCTATTGTTCGTTTTTCCAACTGACCTTGTTTCGATTCAGTTTTCATAAAAAGAATTGAATCATCAAATTCCTTTTCAAACAAATATATCTGCTATTTTATATTAAAACTAAAGAATGGGAATTCCTTCTTAAATCTTAATTCCAAACCTAGCCTTCCAGGTTCGAATTCTCTGTCTATCCTATCTTATTTTTATTTATTTAATGTTTTTCTTACTTACAAGAACAGAGGACCTGTGTCCTAATGGAGAGCTCAAAGATGGGCGAAACTTGAATGTAAGCCTTCTGCTCTATAACTGCTGCGGCTGCTTCTGCCACTGCTGCTGCTGTTGATGTTGTTGTGGCAAAGGAGGAGGAGGAGGAGGAGCTGCAGCATCATTCATTTCGTATGAATCACATGATTCTATTGTTGGTATTCATTTCCCTGATATCTTCCTAGTTAGAATTCTCTCTAGAAAGATATCAGGTACTTACGGCAGGGACAACATGAAGGTTGCTAACATCCTAAAAGAAAGGGTTTCTGTGGAATGAACTGGATTCGAACTTGGCACGCCCAGGTTGTCAGTCTGTGTCATTAATCACTACTCAATTCCTATGGCTAATAATTATAATTTCAATAGCTGGCCGCTTGTCATTGCCCTGTCATACAATACGCTTAAACATGATATTTTAATTTATGTAGATTGATTCTCAATTGATTATTATATATTACAAAGAATAATTTGCCTGGTGGACTAATTCGCACAAAATTCATTGAAAATAATGATAATTTCGTTCATCAAATTCCGTCTGTGTTTGTTTACAATATCATGTCAGCTGATATTTGGGCTTGGCGATGACTATCCTTGAAAAGTCACTTCTGATTAATGTTTAGTTTTAAAATATGCAAATGAAGAAATGATTTGCAGCGGTTTTAAATGGTACCTTTTCTTTTATCGTAAATTGAACTCATTAATAAAAAAAAAAATTAAAATAAAATGGTGAGGTACATCCTGGCTTGAACAGGGGATTATTCGATTCGTAGTGGAATGCTCTATCACTAAGCTATATTTTTAAGAAGAAATGATTTGCTAAGATTTTATTATTTCCCTTGGCCGGTGTTAATGCAAAATATTCCCCTATAAAAATTCTTCTTTTTTTTTTTTTTTATAAGAGAGAAACATTATTTTAAAGATCGGATTTTTTCAGATGAATTTCTGTACAAAACATATCTAAGAACACTGCCAGACATATAAATTACCTTTGAGTGAAATTTGCAAAAGATAGGCTCAGCCATTTCGGAACCTACGAGGAAGGAACGTACACACACACACAAAGTGGCTTTTATATAAGAATAGAGATATCAAATTGTTTACATTAATGTTTGAAGCTGATATAATTAAATTTATATTTAATAATAATAATAATAAATATATTTTTTGGAAAAGAACTTATTACTCCAGCTTGGCAAAATCCGAAGTGGTTAGCGAGTACATATCCACAAGTTAGAAAAGCATTTCATCCAAGGCATGAAAATTGTTAAACAAAATGTTTTTACTATAGGCTTTAAAAATAAAGATACAAGATTCAATTTTGAAATTTATTTATCTTCAAAGTGCACTTTTATACATTTTACAAAGTAAAGTATAAAAATTTAATTTAAATTGAATCAAAAAATTGCCTTGGATTTATTTTATGTAATGTACATTCTGTTGCACTTTTTAAAAAAAAAATCATTGAAAATTTTATATCTATATCCTTAATTGCTAGATGAAAGATAATGTTTTTAAGTTGCAACCGTCCTCTTAAGTAATCCAATTTATCAAATTTCCTCTACTAACAATTACTACGATATTATCTCGTTGATTACTGTACACTCATTAACCCTTATCCTCGCATGGCCTCCAGGCCTTGAGAAGTGGTAATTCCTATGTAAAAAAAAAAAAAAAAAAAAAAAAAAAATGGCTGCGTAGCATATCGGCTGAAACTGAAAATAACACTCAAGATGAGAATAGTAAACCGAAGAATCCAAAAGATATAACAAATCGTCACCTCAAAAATTCTGAACCTTCTTGAAATTTTTTTCTCGTTACATTTTTATATATTAGATCCCTTGTTCTTTCTGCATCTCGTAAAGTTAGTTCTTTTTATCGCTCTATACACGTTTTTAGACCTATCTCTGCAAGTCCACTATCAAGCCATATATGGAATATTGTTCTCATAATTGGCCTATCTTTTTTCTTTCTCTACAACCTATATATAGATATTGTTAGTTTTCTATAAATACTATTATGGTTTGTATTCTTCAAGCTTGTCTGATGATGCTACCAGATCAGGCTGTCTGAAGATATTGGCTTCCTGTTAGTTTTTATTGCTCTCATTTGAGGGTACTCTATAAAGTGCAAAAACAGCTGTAATTGAATTGGCCTATCTTTTTTTCTTTCTCTACAACCTATGTATAGAAATTGTTAGTTTTCTATAAATACTATTATGGTTTGTATTCTTCAAGCTTGTCTGATTGGCTTCCTGAGACAAAATGCATCTAACATTGATTTTTTTTTTCTACTTCCTTTTGCAAAACTTAATTATGTTCTGCAAAACGAAAAACAACAATCTACCTTTTCCTCCCTTTTCCTTCTTCCCATTTCCCCTTTTCTCTTTCTATCTCCCCCTCTTCCTGACTGGTTGCCTAACTTAAAATGTACCAAACATTCCCTCTCGCATTGCAAAACGCATTCATGTTCTTCAGGGCAGGGAACAAAAAAAAAATGATAACATCCACTATAAAACAACCAAACCAAACGCTACAAACTAGTGATTGAAGATACAGAGAACCTGAAGAATAGAAACCTTCTAAAAATTAATAATATTTCCAAAATAACTGGATTCGGCATTAAATAACCCGAAAACGGTTTATATATGCCTTAAAACAAAACAACCAAACCAAACTTTACAAATAAATATTTGCAGATATAAAGAACTTGAAGCACAAAAAACATTTCCAAAATAACTGGATTCGGCATTAAATAACCCGAAAAGGGTTGATATGTCGTAAAACAACCAAACCAAACCAAACTGAACTTGTCTGATCTATTCCCTGCTTCCTTTTTTCCAGCTCGTTTGACTCCTTGGTCTAGTGGTCTCCATCAATTCAACGTTTTGATACCTCATTGTAATCTAACTTTCTATTCCAGTAGCTTCTTTCCGAGAAGCGCAAGCTTGTGGAACTTGTTGAGAGAAGGACAGGATGGTCTGCTTGTGTTATAGACGATCCCGTCCCCATGTGTGTGGTGAAAGTATTGGATGGTAGAAGGATGGAAAAAGCAAAAGTTCGCATAATGATGACGAAAACATACCGGTATAAATCAGTGAAGGAATGCAATTTATTTGCATAAATATACATGAGAAATATTAAGAAAGAGATAGAAAGAGTGAGAGTCTGTTAAGGATAAGATTTTGTTACTTGCGATCGAAGATAGGTTGACGAGTTAGTCAGGACCGCTGTTAGTGGCATCGGCCATCAACAGGAGCGACTCTTCGTTACATGTTGGCTTCTCGAGGATCCAGCGCGAAAGAGAGAGAGATATAAGAAACAGGAAGTGACGTATATCATGTGTCACCAGAGTTAAGGGGCGATAATTGAGTTTATTCTGGGAGTACTGTTTTGTGTCAGTTGGCTGGGAATTTCCATTCCCACCAACTCTTTTCTTGATCACTGTTTTCTCATATCCTCATATCGTTCGATACCTGTTTTTCTATCGCGTTTGACCTCTGCATGTGCCTTGTCACCTATCCTGCTTCTCTCCCAGCCGCTTTTAAACACAATAAAAGTACCAGGATTGTTTATGCCGTTTGGACTACGGACTAAAGAGAAGCGAACAGACTATACCATCAATCTGTCGACTGTATCATAACAGGTATCATATTGAACTTGCGGGATGACATTTGATGACCAGATAGAACAAGGAGGCAAGTGGTGGCGATGCGAGATGATCAGATGCCATTGAAATGAAATATTTCACTAACAAATTTTTTAAAGTTGCAATAGAAAATTAACTGGGTCAAATATTTAAGCCAGATAGATATGTAAAACAATAAAATGTTTACAGTTTTTTTTAATAATATAGGATTGGAATATTAGTTTAAATAAATATAGTTATCAAAATAATGACTGACCTAATTATGTGACGTCAGACGTATTTTTTATCCATTAAATAAAACAATAAATAATTATAGATAAATATGTAAAACAATAAAATGTTTACAGTTTTTTTCAATAATATAGGATTGGAATATTAGTTTAAATAAATATACTTATCAAAATAAGGACTGACCTAATTATGTGACGTCAGACGTATTTTTTATCTATTATTTTATAAAATATTCAGATATTTATTTTATTTGAATATATTTTTAAAATATTTTTACGTGCATAAAAGTTTATCCATGGACATACTTCTTGGCAAAGAGAATCAATTAGAATATATCATCATCTAACATGCGATATATTTGCGATATATGTTTTCATGTGTTGGGATTTTTCTCAATTATATTTCGTAACAAAGATATTGTGAGGTCATCAGGAAGAAACAAACAGAACACAGATAAAAATGTAATTTTAAAAACTTGTATTTTGAAGAAGGAAAAGAGAGGAAATTGTCTTGAAATGTCTGGTATTTTTTTAACTTATCTTTGTTCTTTTAATGGGTTTTATAAATATAAAGGGAGGTAACTCAGTGTTCTCTGAGTTCGTTTCGGCTGTCGGTTTGTTGTCTTAATCTTTGCACGTCTTCAGGCGAACTTGCTTTTCTCAGAGGGTCACAGCTAAAAGAGGAAGAAATGATTTTCATGGTATCCCTCAATTCGCTGTTTTAATATCTCATTGTAATACAATTTCCTATTTCAATCGCAGGCTTGTGGAACTCTTCCTGCTACCTGTTTTGTCATAAACGATACCTGATTTTCTAGTGTCTTTGACCCCCGCCCTTTCCTTTGTCATCCATCCTGGTTCTCTCCCTACCAACTTGGAACAAATTAAAATTATAAAGATATTGTAAGGTCGCAAAGAAGAAACGAACAAAACATCTAATAAAATGTAATTTAAAAAAAAAAATTTAAAGAAGGAAAAAAAAAGAAAATGTCTTGCAAATAGCTGATATTCACTGAAATTATCTCTAAACATGTGTAGTTTTAACGGTTCTTATATTTCTTGTTTTCCTGTTCTATGAGTTCGTTTTGGATTGTGTTGTAGAAACAGGAACTGTACTACAGTAGTTGATTTAATCCTAGCACATGTCTTGAAGACTGACATAGCAGCGAACGAACTACCTTTCTCAAAGAATGCTTGTTTCATAAATCTGGGTTATCCTGACATTCACTAATGGCGATCCTTATCAAAATTCACACTAGCTAACTTAATCGCTACTTACTTTTGAGACAAACCTACTTTATAATTTTTGTATTGGAATCTTATTATATTGCTTTTACATACGTATCCAAAAGTACTGTCAAAGTATTCCTAACTCCAGTTAAGATATCCGCTTTGTCTGATTTTTTAAAAATTCAACCCAAACAAGACTGAGACTTTTAGGGGCTTAAAGCTTCCCTCTATCATTGACCTCTATTTACCTCCTACTCCCATACAAAAAATTCAAAGTCATCATAAACTGACAGAAAAACAAGAAGGTTAAAAAGAACCTTTATTTTTTGTTTAGGAATTTAGGTTTTGTAGAACAGAAAAGGTGAAGTGTAGCATCAAAACAGATACTACACTGTGATCTTTCCAGAAGGCCAAGAATTGTTTGTGTTTAATATGTGTCTTTAATTGTTTGTTCCCTAAATTCATAATTCAGTTTTATCGGTATTAGATTATATATTGCTTTAAAATTACGTAATTTTGCATCGATAATATTTATATTTTATATTGAATAAAGTTCAGTTTCATTATTAATCGAATTGCGTTCCTTTCTTTCCTTTTTTAATATGTTTTACTGCTCTTTTTAAAAATGCCATCATATAGTATCGACAGTAACACTTCGACAAATCTTACCTATATTGCCTGCAGGCATTTTTCAGTTAACAGGCCTTCTATATCTCGGTGGGCGTGGTTTTACACAGGTCTTTGTGCAGAGTGTCTGTCCATCTCATTCTTGACCTTCCACTTGGTCGCTTCTCAGTGGCAAAGACAAAATTATGTTGTTGGCTCTCCGAATATGTCCCGACTATCCAAGCATCATTAATCTTGCCTTCAATTTCTTTAATGCCGCATCACGTTTGAATATCCTCATTGTAGTTGTCGAGCCGTTTAGTTAGACAATCTGGTATGAGGATACTTTTCCATAGAAGTAAACCTGACCAAATATTCAAAATCACATATTATTCGCAGCCCAAATAAGATCTCCTCACTACGGCTACCCCACAGCTTTTCCGAGGAATGGTGCACCTTCTCCAAGTGATATTACCTCAAGTAATAGCACGAAGCTGGATACTCCACCAGACTAGATAAGCTCTTGTCCTGGAATCCAGTAAGACCATGAGATGAACATGAAAGATATACTACAACCTATAATATGGTTAATTGTGGAGAGGAAAATTATGTTCTCAAATTCTTTACTAACTCAGTGTTTGAGAGATAAAGAACTTTAATGGAACATTCGAATATCTATTTATCTCATATAGACTTCAAGTGTTAGCCCCAGGTTGTGGGCCCCTTGATTTCTGAGAACTTCAACTGAAGTAAAATAAAACAAAAAAAAACAAATCGTTGCTTCATTATCGCATCTGGGGAGGTGTTGCTCAGAGCAACCTATCCTGCATTGACAGAGTTCAAAACCTGCTTAGTAGATGGTATCCCTTTTCTCTTTCCTGCAACCCTTTTTCCACAGAAGAGACATTGCAAGCCTGATATCGTTTTTATTTATGCTGAGTTACCTCCCTTGAATTGTTTGGGTTTTATGTTTCTTTAATTGTTTGCTCCCTATATTCATAATTCAGTTTTATCATTATTAGATTGTATATTGCTTTAAAATTACGTAATTTTACATAGATAATATTTATATTTTATCTCTTCTTCTATCTATATTCTATTCTATCTTCTTCTATCTATCTTCTTCTATTCTATTCTTCTTCTATTCTATTCTTCTTCTATCTATCTTCTATCTTCTATCTATCTATCTTCTATCTATCTTCTTCTTTTTCTTCTTCTTCTATCTTCTATCTATCTTCTATTCTATCTTCTTCTTCTTCTATCTATATATATAAAATGAACTCATTTTTCCCCTCTAATTTTGACCTTAATAGGATTAAAAATCGAGACATTTCATGCAAATGTAATATGCACAAACTGCAGCACGTTATCTGAGGTGTGTTATAGGCCTATTACCTCTACACTTCCTCAATAATCGTGGATTCCTATATTTTTTCTGGTGAGAGTTCACTGCCAAAATCGGTTAGAATCAATGGAAGTTGTAAAATCTTTTCTCTCTAATAAATTCCTCCTACCCTCGCTACCCATTTACACTGTTGCATGATTGTCCACAAGGGACAGTTACGAACAAACACCGGTTTCGGGTTTCATAGTTGCTTACAAAAGCTAGAATGCTTCCTATTGGGTGAAACGCACCACGCTTACTTTTACGTTGCTTAATTACCATTTATTTCCCAACATTTATACACAAAAAAGGATTCTTTCTACTTTTTTTAAAAATAAACATATAATCCATTATTTCCATTTGATTTCCTTTGGTTTGATGTTTTTTTTTCTGTTTGTGTCTTTCTCATTTTCTTTTCGAAGTTTAACATCGTTTTTTTTATTACTGAAACAGAGTTATTAATTCGCTTATTCTTTACTTTACACTCTCCTTCCCCCTTACACACACTTACAAAAACTCGGCAAACGCCGGGTACCCCTGCTAGTATTGAATAAAGTCCAGCTTCATTATTAATCGAATTGGGTTCCTTTCTTTTCTTTTTTTAACATGGTTTAATGCTCTTTTTAAAAATGCTGTCATATAGTATCGACGCTAACTATTCGACAAATCTTACCTACATTGCCTGCAGGTATTTTTCAGTTAATAGGCCTTTTATATCTCGGTGGCCGTGGTTTTACACAGATCTTAATGCAGAGTGTCTGTCCATCTTATTCTTGACCTTCAACTTGGTCGCTTCTCAGTGGCAAAGACAAACGACAAAGATGATGTCGTTGTTGGTTCTCCGAACATGTCTCGACCATCTAAGCTACATTTCATTAATCTTGCCTTCAATCTCTGTAATGCCGCATCACGTTTGAATGTCCGTATTGCAGTTGTCGAGCTGTTTAGTTACAGACGTTTCTCACACACCTGATCAAAAAGTACTATTAAAGTGATTTTTTTGTGGAACAATCTGGATTTGAACTTGGGACATCCGTATCGTTAACCATTGAACCATTGTCATTTCTGCAGCTCAATCAAGCACCTTCAATAGAAACAATGATTGAGTAGAGCAGCCATTCTTAACCTTTCCTCCATAATTGATCCCTCGGCTTTATGTATTTCTCCATTTACCCCTTCTCCCATACTGTAATCTACTGTAATCTTTGTTTGAGCAATCCAAGCTCATCAAATCTAAGCTCATCAAATCTAAGCTCATCAAATCTAAGCTCAACAAATCTAAGCTCATCAAATCTAAGCTCATCAAATACAAGCTCAACAAATCTAAGCTCAACAAATCTAAGCTCAACAAATCTAAGCTCAACAAATCTAAGCTCAACAAATCTAAGCTCATCAAATCTAAGCTCATCAAATCTAAGCTCAACAAATCTAAACTCATCAAATCTAAGCTCATCTTCAGGTCCCCCACATTACACATTCATCAGAGCATTCTTATTGTATGAAGAAATCTTACAGAAAGGAGAAAGATGTGCAGGTTGAATGAAGAACACCTAATAGTGTACCTTAATCGCATTTAATGCAAACTGTTTGATTCTCAACATGATAATATTATAGGAAAAGTGATAATCTGTTAATCCAAGAATTTGCATGCATTTTTTAACATGATCATACCATTCAAGTCTGCTGTTCTGCACGTATAAAACGGGAAAAAAGAAGAAAACGGTTAAAAAAAGGAAAATGGAAGAAAGTAAGGGATAAAAAAGACGAAGAAAAAGAAGAGAGGCTAACGTAAATAAAATAAATAAGAAGATAACGAAAAGAAGAAATAAAAGAAGACAAAGGTAAGAATTGAGAAACGAAGATAAGGAGAAAATATAAAGAAAGAAAAGAAGAACAAAAGAGGAAGACAAAGAAAAGGAAAAAGAAACGAAAAAGAAGAAAAATCAATTAGAAATTAAAGAAGGCAAATAAAACGAAGCAGGAACGAAGAAGAAAATTGGCAGATGAAGAAAAACAAAAGAAATAAAAAGACGAAGAAAAGGAAGAAAATAAAAAGATGAACGAAAAGAAGACGAAGGAAATGAAAAAAAAACGAAGCAAAAGAAGAAAATATTAATGACGAAATTAAAGAAATAAGGGAGGATGAAGAAAAAAGAGGAAATGAAGAAAAAAGAGGAAACAAAGAAAAAAGAGGAAACAAAGAAAAAATAAGAAAATAAATAAAAGATATCGAAGAAAATAAATGGAAATAAAAAAAATTTAACACGTCGCAGAAAAAGGGCAAAAAGAAAAACATTAGAAAAAGAATAAAAAAGACAAATATTAAAAAAAAAAGAAAAGAAAAATTAAATGAAACCGCCGAAAAATATTCTTTT
>NC_136513.1:88132975-88150475 GCF_053919585.1 Euprymna scolopes
GCTCTGTGGCGTAGTGGTTAGCGTGCTGGACAATTCACATTATATTTTCACGTTCGCGCCGACCTACCGTAGTCGTTTTTTTTTTTTTTTTCCTAAACAACTGGAATGGACTTTTCTTGGTGGCCGAACTGTTAACGTTGCAGATGTTTTTTTTTTTGTTTTTTTTTTTCACACTATTTTCCTACTTTTACTCATGACTCCGGGTTTGATCCTTCCTACTTACCTACCATAACATTTTTTAACCCCCCCCCCCGTCCCGGAAACAAACACTCGGGCATTTGTATTGACGTCAACTGACTTATTTATTTATTTATTTATTTATTTATTTACTTATTTATTTATTTATTACTTTTTGAACACCTCAAAAATAGAGGTCGACCAATCGAATTGTGTGGTTCTGGTGTCACGCTGATGTCCTAAAAATAGTTCAGACACCGTCTAGACTGTCAAAAGGGTTACGATGACGCTGTTCTAAATTAAACTCTCGTTACAAAGCTCGGACTCGCGTGGCGACGTCGTCGGAGTGGAGGTGGTTCGTCACATTACTCTTCAAAAGTATCACGAATAGTATGAATTACAACGTTCCACTGAGGAACACCGCTGCTTGTTTACATTCGAAGAGAAGCCGGTGGTTCGAACTCCGAAATTTCGTTTGACTACCAAAGCAAGAAAATCTCCAAGTTTTAGTTCGAACACCGACTTGTTCGATCACCGAAACATTCGACAGCCGAAGTATCACTGGATATATTTAATACATGTTCTGTAAATAAAGATTACGTATATTCTAATATCTACACTATGTTGTTCAGTTAATTTCCACATTTCTATTGCCATCGAAATCAGTGAAACCGCCCATTTTTTTTTTTTTCAATCAAATCAATTGATTGCCTGCTCCAGTCGAGGAGCAATCGCGGTGAACCGCGAGCTTCACATGTCCCCCCCCCCGCAATGATTTAATCCACAATACATTGTGGTCTACATTTCACTGTAGAAAACTTACTGTTGATTTTATCAAATTATTTTCATACACACCCCCGGCAAAGCCGACAATCAGCAAAATCACACCCCTTCACAGTAAAGATCCCTAGATGTAAGAGAGCCTTCCTCTCTAATAGTTTCTTTCCCTAGAACTGCTAAACTTTGGAATTCGATTCTGGGTTCCTGCTTCCCTAACTGTACTGACATGCAGAAGTTCAGATGTAATGTGAACAGACATCTTGCTGCTCAACTTCCCACATAGTACCCCTACAATTTATGTCCCTGATAGTAACCCTCTACATCAAAGGGGCACTGTGCCTTGCTTGGGGTGAAAATGTAATAATAAAACAATATAATGGCTCGAATTAAAGTTTAAAATGGACAAATTAACTATCATGGTTCAATTGTGTTCTAAACGGTAACGTTCATCTTAAATGCGCCCCTGTCTTATCAAAGAACCTACTGTTGATTTTATACGCCTGGCCTGTCTGCTTGTGCGATGAAGAAACTTCTCAAATGCACTTATGAATAATCAATCCTCATCTAAGTCGGGAACGAACTCACACACTAACACACACACACAACGTGCCTTTTATATATAAGTACAGATAGGCTGTATAAGGGTGTTAACTTTGGTAAAAATCGGACTGTTTCTTCTTTAATGGGATTTTTTCGATTGTCGATCTTCCAGACTTATCGGAAGTATTCTGATACAAAACCTATCTAAGAACACTCTCAGACACATAAAATACATTTGTGTAAAATTAAAAAAAAAAAAATCGGCCATGCCGTTTGGAAATTCATAAGGAACGAACGCGCGCGCGCACACACACACACACACACACACACACACACACACACACACGGAAAGTGCTTTTATTTATAGGTAGATATAGATATGATATATATGTTTAATATATGAACTGTGAATTAAGATATTCTAACATCTACATTAGGCTGTTTATTAAATGTGAGTTAATTCTAACACATTAACACACCGGTTCCCGTTAGATCACCGACGTTAAGCAACGTCCAACCTGTTCAGTACTAAAATGGGTGACCATTTGGGAATTCCATGTGCTGTATGTGCTCTCTGCTTATCTCGGCATTGTTTCCAGTCGTCTAGTACTTCTCCTCGCCACTAGACTCAAACAGTGCCAATTCAGGAGAAATGTGGTTGGAATTGCGCAACCCTTGCTTCATAATTACACGCACAGCTACCCTTACATAGGGTATCCACTATCTTTTGGGACTGAACGGGGGTATAATTAATTCTAATACGTCCTATTTGAATGAAATAGAGTCCATGGGGGAGTGAAATGGGGAGGAAAGAGGGAAAAGAGGGGGCATTTTGTGAAAATAAGAACAAAATAGAATGTTTAAAATCCTTACTTGATGTCTGGGCCGGCCAACAATGGAAGGAAACACGGCTCGGGGAGCGTCGTCCCCGGCAAAACCTGCTTTGCACATCCCTGAACCATTGTCAATTACCAAAGCGGCTACTTCGTTATCGTCCATGACTTGATAGGCAGAAACAAATTCCGAGATTTAAAGAAAAGGATGGCGACTGGAGCTATCGTTGTCCAACAGTGAAAATGCTCAACTGATGCGGCGGTATATGGCCCACTTGAATTTTATACCGCTTATCGAAAATGCCATATTTGGTCATGTTCAACAAACATGACCATATTTGGTGATCCGGCTTTTTAATTGTTTTCGGTTTCTCATTTGAAGACGGGATTGTATTTTTAAATTGATTTACCGATGATATTGAATGCAGGATAAATACGGCCAGGGAAGCACTTGATCTTTAGTCAGAGTGAAGTTTCGATAAGGTTATCTCTTATGGGAGCGAGGTTTTAAGAGCAAGTGGATCGTTGAGGGCAAAAAATCTATTAAACCATGTAATCAGGTATACTTAGCCTAAAACTGTTTTTGTTTTTTTTTTAGTTGAAGAAAAGGTTTCTGCTCTTCTTGTTCGTAAACAAAGACGAGATAAGTGTGAGCCGTTGGATCACCCATTGAGTTTGTATTGCTTGAATCAGGAAAAAATGAGTTTGGAAAACAAATTAACTATAAAATATTAAAAAAAAAAAAAGGAAAATCTGAATTTTGCCTGCTTCTCTCTCTCTCTCTCTCTCTCTCTCTCTCTCTCTCTCTCTCTCTCTCTCTCTCTCTCTCTCTCTCTCTCTTCGTCCCGCTCTGTCTCTCGCTATTTCTCTTTCTCTCTCTGTTTCCCTCTTTCTTTCTTTTGTATCTCTATCGCCTTTTTTCTTTTTTCTTTCTCGCTTTCCCTTTCTTTCACTGTCTCTCTCTCTCTCTCTCTCTCTTTCTGTTTATGTGCATATTTGTTCCTTTGTATATCTCTCTCTCTTTCTTTTTCTCTCTCCCTTTTTCTTTCTCTTGCTCTGTATTTGTCTCTCTTACTTTTTCTTTCTCTCTCTTTGTCTCTCTCTCTCTTTCGCTCTCCCTCTCCCTCTCTCTTTCTCTCTCTCTCTCTCTCTGTCTCTTTTTCTGTCTTTTTATCACTCTCTGTATACCTCTCTCCAACTACGGATCAAATAATATTAGGTTGACAAAAAAGTTCTTGTGGAATTTTTAATTTCTATTTCAAATAATGTATTTTCAAATAAGTTTTCGTTATAATACCTTTACTTTATATATCGTTATAAAGAACGTTTTTCGCTTTATTAAATCGTTTAAATTACAACTGTTTTAAAACGATTATGTCTTCTTTTCAGAACGTTTAATACAAGATGGGAAAAAAGCAAATTCGCACAATTTTCTTATTTCAATTCAAGCTATACCGAAAAGCTGCTGAAACAGCTCGCGATATCAATGAAGCGTTTGGCCTAGGAACCAGTACTGAACGCACAGTAAAATGGTGGCTTAAGAAATTTCGAGAGTCTTGAAGATGATGACGTAGTAGGCCATTAACAATGATCAATTAAGAGCCTTAGCCAAAACAAATCCACGCATAACTGTTCGAGAACTTGCTTCTGAATTAGATGTAGCGTATATAATGATTTTCAACCACTTGAGAGAGATCGGAAAGACAAAAATGTGTTAAATGATTGCTTCATGAATTGAACAACAACCAAAAGAAACGCCGTTATAAAGTGTCATCTTCTCTTCTTTTACGCAACAAGAGCGATCCGTTTCTCGACTGAGTTATGACTTGTAATAAAAAGTAGGTTCTTTACGACAACTGGTGACGCTTAGCATGTGATTAGACGCCGACGAAGCTCCACGGCACTTCCTGAAGTCAAAGTTGCACCAAAAGATCATGCTGACTGGTCTCATACATTACAGGTTTTTGGATGCAAGCGAAACCATTGTGGCGGTGAAGTACTGTCAATAAATGGATGAAATGCATCAGAAACTTCGACAACAACACCCAGCATTAGTCAACAGAAAAGACCCAATTCTCCTCCACAACAATGCTCGAACGCACGTTGCTAAACCTACCCTGCAGAAGTTGAATGAATTGGGCTACGAAATTCTGCCTCATCCGTTATATTCTCCAAACCATCACCTACCAACTACCGCTTTTACAAGCATCTCGACAACTTTCTGCGTTAGAAATGCTTCAAAAACCTAAGCGATATCAAAAACGCCTTCAACGACTTCATCGCCACCAGAACGCAAGATTTTTACGTTATTGGCATGAATACACTTGTTTTGTGTTGGCAAAAGTGTGTTGATTCTGGTGGTGTTTATTTCGATCAATAAAGTTTTGTTTGAACCAAGATATGTTCATTTGAATTTAAAAGTTTAAAATCGTAAGAACTGATATTATTGCCTGTAATTATATTCTCCTTTTTGTTTGCAATAGATCATACCAATCTTGCCATTGTTACATTTCTTCATTTTTTTTTTGCACCTCATGACGGTACGTCGACATAAGGAAACAAGAGTCAGTAGAAAAACTCCATCGCGAAACTGGCCAAACATTTTGGACAAGACCGTTTTACAAATAAGACATAATAAAAAACAAGCTGCAACGGAAATAGCACAAAAAAAGAAGCAAAAAATACACCAAAAGGTTTCATTGCAAAAAAAAAAAAGGAGGGGGGGGGGCAGACGTAAACGAACTTTCACCCTACCGTAAAATTAATTCCTTTTCACGTTTTCTTATTTCTTTTGTGTGCGGATTATCATCCATAACAGACTTAACTTCCAATATCATCAGATACATGTTTTTTTTTTTTAAGTTTATTTAATGATTTTAACGTGGGGGGATCACTTTTAAATTATAACGTTCTATTAAATTGATACCCCACTTTTCGGTTGATCAGCAAAACTCCTTATTAAAATATTTTTGTAGCGTAAACAAAATTAAGTTAAGTCTGTTATTGACAATCATTTTACGGCAGGGAGGAACGCTCGTTCAGGTCCGCCAAAAAAAGAAACTGGATAGATGAACCAAGCAACAGTATGCCAAGTATTTTCTGGGCGAATTCATCCATGGCTATATAAATAAGGAAGGCGCTATAAACTAGCTAAAACGAGGATCGCTCCACTCTGATCAGGAGAGGATTATAATGGCTGCACAAGATCAAAGATTGATGACTAATGCCTTTTACGATTTTATCTTTCTTCGCCATATTGTGACAAACGATAATTCCTACATCAGAATGTTACTATTTCAGCTCAACGTGTCTTCATAGTACGTCAAATGAATAAGTCAATCGTAATCTAAACGTTTTGGTTTCGATTCTCGATGGTGACACACGAGTATTTTTTTTTCTTTTGCTTTTTTAAATCATTACGACATATTGGGTATAATATAATATAATATAATATAATATAATATAATATAATAATAAATACGAAATACGCATTAATCAAAATACGATATTTAAGCATATTTTACCGGGCCGCCTGCTAGTATATTTACGAACAAACAAACAAATGGAAAGCTTCACATTAACTGATTAAGATACGGGTGAAATCATTTTACGACACTGCTCTGCCAAAGGAGAGTGGGGCTTTAAATTACCAAATGTACTTTCGTAAAAACTAAAACACGTTTCTTGCGAAGAAGTCCCCACTTATCAAGACCTGAAGATCACTCGAGGTTAAGGGTTAACGAGTGGTGGGTGAGACAACAGCCTAGTAATTGGTAATGGTGTGTGAAATTTGATTATTTAAAGGAGCGGCTCAACAGGAATTTGTTTGCATTTGACTTGAAGACGACAAATCAGCTCAATCGTTCAAAAATGTTATTTCGCTTCAAATGTGAGCGTTGTGTTCGCTACGAAAACCTTAATGCCATCGCCTCGAAAAGACGTTCTCCTGTAACCAGATGGTGCACCGGGCAACGTCGAATAGTCTTGCTGTTGGGCCGAGAAGTGGTCGGTTTTCTGGGTGGTCCTTTTGACACGAGTTCAGGAGATTTTTACATTGTTGGATATAACAGTGATGATGATGATGATGATGATGATGATGATGATGATGATGATGATGATGATGACGACGATGACGATGATGATGATGATGATGATGATGACGATGACGATGACGATGATGATGATGATGATGATGATGATGATGATGATGATGATGATGATGATGAAAAAAGAAATCTGTGTTATTAACAGATAGTCAAAATGATTCCCCCCACCCTCAAGCTGGATAGTTGAAGGATTTATGTGGGAATCATAAAATATTTTCCAGGCTGTGAAAATTGGCACTTAATTTTTATTTGAGGGACCACCAGAAAATCAAGTCAAGTAGGTAACTGTCAAGTGGTCAGCTAATTTGTAATTGGCCGTGAAGCCCTTTTGGTAGGTGGTCATCTAGTGCCTTATATAGGTGACCTTTGGGAGGAGCGTTCCTCGACTGATGGTAAAAGAAGAAAAAGTAAAGACTTAACAGGAGTGGGGGGGGTGAAGGCCCTGGGGCGTTCCCACTTTAATGTGCAGATGGAGGGAGGAGAAGAAAAAGGCAATGGTCCATGGTGAAGAATGAAATAAAGTTCTTTTGATCAGGGAGGCAGGACTAAGCTACGTAGTTCTGAATAAAATGAGAGGCAACAATAGCCTCGGAGGACACCTATGCTGGACCGCTGAGAGACCTAGACCTTCGAGAGAAAACACATTTTCACTTGGGTCTCTCTCTGCTTTAAACCACTGAGTCTACACTGTGAAGAGACGGGTCCCTCAGACTTAGGGTTAGTCGCCCCGACTTTATTAACAAAAGCCACCAGTCCCCGAGTATTTGTATCTGGAGTCAGAAACGATCAGAATTTGTAAGTACCCCTGAATAATTATCTTGTTTTCGTTACACAACAAGCCGAGTTTTCTTTCTTCTTTTCCTTTGTTTTGAAATAACCTCTACTTTCCAGTGACACTGACTTTGGAAACCAGAGTTTAAACGGATTGCACACTCAATCAAAAGCAACGTGAGGAGAGTGGCAACCTATGCAACCGAATCGTCTTATCAGCCAGGACCCTTGCCAAAGAGACAGCATAGTTCCAACAGCCACTCGAGACCTAAGCAGACAATCCAGGTGGCATCACTCGCTGGACCTCTTGGGTAGTGGGGGTACACTACTACTGTCATCATAATAATAATGTAATTTACAATTTTAAGTGTAGTCACGGGGCCAGCTACGTGGGTTGAATAACGTTAAGATTGGATGGGAGAGTCCGACAGCACGTACCCAGCAAAATCAGAAATGGGGCATACCGAACAACAGACATGCTTATCAATACATACAGAACTTCAATAACTGACTATCTCATTAAAAACCCGTCACGTGCAGCGAACTTCAGCACGAATTCATTTTCAATTCTGAGTCGTGCTCACTCCACATTTCACGTAAAGATCTTGAAAACTATTTACGTTCGATTGAGGAGGCCTTCTCTCTGTAAGCAGATGAAACGTCGCGTAGGTTTTAGCGTGATTAAACTCTAAGATCTTCGAAAAATATTACAACGTTGCTTGATTTTAATCGCTTCCCTGTTTTATTTTTGGTTATTTTTTTTGGGGGGGGGGGTCACCCATGAAGAGAAACAGAATGCGACGTAACTTTATTTTAATAATGTACATATTTTTGATTTTTCCTTTTTATAAATACCTCGAAACAGCTTTGAAAAAGCGAGGGCGAAACCGGTCACCTGATCCCCCCCCTTCAATTTTCTTTTCCCTTCTGCCCCCCCCCCCGCTTTTAAAAATGTGTTTTATGTATTTTACTTTATTTAAATTTCATACCCCCAAAGAATCATGATATATATATATATATATATATATATATATATATATATATATATATATATATATATATATATATATATACTAGTGGTGGGCCGATTCCAAAATTTTTCCCGATTCGGATCCAATTATCGGTTCCGTTTTAACTTTCCGATTCTGATTTGATTCCCGATTCTGATTTGATTCCCGATTCTGATTTCGATTCTTTTGATATTTATAAATATTTAACCAGATACTTGATGTTGTTGTTGTTGTTTGTTTGTTTTTTCGTAAATTCTCCAATTATTACATAAATCCCCGGGTAATTTCCAGGTATATTTTTTTTTCAAATGTTTTCCGTGTTAATGTATTGCAAATTGATAGACAATAAAGGTCTATTTTGATTTTAAACAATGCCAAATTGTATCAGTTCGTCGTTAGTATACAACATGCGACTTGAAAGTTTTCATAAACAGTTAAAAATAGTCAACGATTGGTAGGTAAAATGAGAAAACGATGTAAGAACAAAATATTAACAACGCCCCTCCCCCCATTGTTACGGACGAATTTCTAAATAATAATGTTACCATTTAGAAAACCGTTTTTAACATGGGGAGGTCGTTGGGCTTCGTTAACTATTATGTGCCTTCTTTCTATGCATGTTTAAATTTTATTTTAATTATATAAATTTGGTTGGTTATTGAATTGACTTGCCTTGCTGTAAAAAAAAATAAAAAAAAAAAAAAAAACGAGATGCAAATAATAACTACTAGAGGGACCTATGGAAATTCCACAGGGGGACTCGTATGTAATATATTGATGATGGTATTTATGGCGTAAATAGAGATGCTCTGATATTGTAACTCTTGTTAAAACTGCAAAAGTATTTATCAAAGCTAGCAAGGACGCCTGGCATAGCCAGGTCGTAGAGTACACTTAAATATGATATTTTAATTCTTGCAGATTTCGTATATATTATTATACAGTTAATGTTCTATCGATTTTTATATATTATAAAGTTGCGATTTCAAAAATAAAAAAAATATATCCATATGACTTTGGTGAATCAGCTTGAGTTTCTTCAGCTATAATCGAAACCAAAACCAAAATTTATGGAAATTATTGATAAAATTATTTATTTAAAAAAATAGATCACTGGAGTTCCATCAGCTTTAATCGAAATCGAAACCAAAACTTATCAATAATTCTTGGTAAAGTTATTTACAAGAAAATAAATGACTTGAGTGCTATCAGCTATAATCGAAACCAAAACCAAAACTTACAGAGAATTCTTGGTAAAATTATTTATTATAAGAAATGGGAATCCATGATTAAACAATAATCACTCGAATGTTTTTTTTGTTTTTTTTTTTACAAGGTGGTCACTCGGGGATAAAGGTTATTGCGTGTACAGTACGTTAGTTTTGAAATTTGATAAAGTGTCTTACTTAAGGGGACGGTTCATCAGAAATTTGTTTATGTTGGACTTGAAGACATCCAAGTTGTAGTCAGGTAGGAAACAGGCAAACAGAACAGAGTTCCACAGGCGTGCAGTTCTAAGAAAGAAGCTTTGTTCATGGAATCTACGTTTTGGTTTTGGCACAGATAAAGAGTGGGGAAAAGTTTTGACAGTGGTTTCAGCTAGACGGGTGTTTTTCATAAAAGATTGGCAAGGGGGACCAGGGATTGGAGCTCAGACGAGCACTTGTCATGGAAGTAACGATAAAACAAAGACAGGCTCGCAACGTCTCTCCTGTGGGAGAGAGATTGCAGGGAAGAGAAAAGGGCATCCCCCACCAAACCACGAAGTCTATTTTGTACTCTGTCAAGGAAGATTAGGTTGTATTTAGGAGCTCCTGCCCAGATGTGGCAGCAGTACTCCATCCTTGGACGTACTTAGCTTTTATATAGATAGAGAATTGCATCAGCAGTGAGATATCTTCTGGAGCGGTAGAAGGATCCTACCATTTTTCCAGCGACATTTCAGGTCAGGAGTAAAGGTCAAGCCCAGAAGCTTATCAAAACATGAGACTTCCTCTAAACGAGAGCCATTCATTTCCATTGATGCTAGATGGGGATCAGAGCATTGATGATGTAAATATAGGAGCTTGATTTTAGATGCATTAAAAGTAACCAGCCACCTCTTCCCCCACTGTACCACCTGCTCGAGATCAGAGGAGAGAGAATCAGAGAGAACTTTGTCATTTACGGCCTTTGATGTGTTGCTATAGATGGTCGTGTCATCAGCATAGATGTCAACGAATGATTTAAGTATGTGTTTTGGGAGATCATTGATGTAGATCAGGAAGAGAGTTGGGCTCAGTATGGACGCCTGAGGGACTCCAGCATTAATACGGAGGGCCTCTGATTTCTGCCCATCAACCACTACTCTTATGAGCCTATCCAAGAGAAATGATTTAATGATTGAGAAAACATTTCCAGTTATACTGTAGCTAGAAATCTTGTGATGTAAGCCCTTATGTCATACCTTATCGAAGGCTTTTAATATGTCAAGAGCAATTGCCCTAGAGAGGAAGCCTTTATCAAGAGATTCACTAATCCTATGAGATATAACCGTTAGCACATCTGCTGTAGATCTGGCAGAACGGAAACCATATTGCATGTCACTAAGAAGGTTATTTCTACTGAGGTGGTTGACTACTTCTCTATTTAATATATATTCCAACAACTTACTCATGACACACACAAGACTTATTGGTCTGTACTGAGAGGGAGACGACTTATCACCTGAATTCTTAAATACAGGGCATACTGATGAGGTTTTCCAGGGTGTTGGGAAGCACTTCTTAAGAAAACGCTTAAACAGTTTTGTAAGTATGGGGGCAAGTTCTGGTTGAAGCTTTTTCAACACTATAATTGGAATGCTGTCAGGGCCAGTTGCTTTACAGGAATCAAGGTTCTTGATTAGCTTGGCGACCTCATGCACAGATATTTGTATGTTTCATAGCGTGTTGTCTGTTATAGGGGGAAATACGGAGAGTTGATGGCCTTCGTCACATAGGGTAGGATTAGCTGCAAAGTTCTTGGCAAATCGTTGGCCTTGTCTGATGCTGACGAGATGACCCCAGGTCCATTGATGATGGTTGGGATAGAACGCATGCTTCTGTTCAGGATCCTGTTTGCTATTTGCCAAAACTGGTGGGAACCAAGCCGCTGATCAGCTACTTTGGATTCAACGGACTGGGCATATAGCTCTCTTGCATTTTTTATTACTCTTTTACAGTGGTTGCTGGCAATCCTGAAAGCAGCTTTAGTCTCAGTACATCTATTACGTTGGTAGCAATGGAAAAAGTTATTTCTGTTCGCGATGGCAGCAGCATATTCTGGGGAGAACCATGGCTGGCTGTTAGGTTTTTGTTGGAATTTTTTGGATGGAATGAATCGGTCTATGCTTACAATTAAGCATTCGATCAGGTCTGATACTATGGAGGACACATCCTTTTTAAACATGGAATGCAGGGGTAGATCAGATATAAATGCACTGAAGCTATCCCAGTCAGCCATAGAGTATCGATATACAGTACGGTGAAGAGGTACGTCTGAAGACTTATTGCATTTCATTTTTATTTTAACTGATACAACTGAGTGGTCGGAAGATCCCAGAGGAGACAGAACGGAACATGAAAATAGCTCAGGGGAATTGTGAGAAAAAGGTCTAGAAGGCTAGCGTACTGACCAGAATTATCGGGCACACGGGTGGGTTCGTAAACAATCTGGGTGAGGTCATAGGCAATGGCGAAATCATGACAGAACCTCCCCTCATCATCTGTCTTGTTCAAGTGGGTCAGCCATTCCACATTGTGGATATTGAAGTCATCACAAATGTGGATGAGCAGACAATGTAATCATGACACACAAAATAAATAACACACACACTATCGTATTAATATATAGTATTGTTAAATGTTATAAAAAACACGCTCCTTTCCTACTACTAACCCTAAGTACAGGTGGCAATACGAAAAATATAGCAATTACATGTGATTTTATGATTTTGCTAATCGGCCTTCGAATTAGTGCTTAAAAAATTATAATGTACTGAAATGGGATCAGTTTACATTATATTTATATGCACAACTGAACCCCTATTCTAAATTCTAAATAACGTTTCAGTGTGCTCGCGCATAATCGCCTAAAAAAGTAGAATCTCATGTTTAGGGTATTTTAAATGTAAATGAAATTTTTTTTTTTTTTTTTTTTAAGTTAACAAACTTCCTAATGTTTGCCTTTCCAAAGTTTTGATAAACTTGCTAGATTTTTATCTATATTTTCACTTGTGCCAAAACCAAACAAAATATAAGAAAACATGAAATATTTCAAAGGATGTGGTCATCATACAAAACCAGCACAAAAAAAAAAATTCCAAGCATGCTAAATCTTTGATATTAAAGTCTGAAGTCTCTAATAGACGCCATATGGCCATTTAGCAAAAAGGTGCGAAAAGCTTTTTAAAATCTGTGATACTGAACAGCCAAGTGAACTCTAGAATATTTACTTTGCTTACAATAAAAACTAATAAAAAGAAATTAAATTAGGTTTAGAGATTTATTGAGATTGTCGACTGACTTCCTCATCTTGGTTGTTATAGTCACACGTTTCGGCCGTTTTGCTCTCTGGCCTTCATCAGGTGGAGAACCGTTTGTTAGGAGTCTCGAACCGAACCCTTTATTATTATTACGGGGGGGGGGGTACCGTGTTCGGACTCCAGCTAGGCTCTGGGACACAGTTGCTGATTCTCTGTATATACAGACAATTACTATAGGTTCGGAGAGTTTGAGGATTAAGGTGCTATAAAAGTTTAATTATTTCAGAAGAAGCCGATGACAAACATCCCAATGTACAGCTGGCGCCCAGAGCATTTAAAATTTGTTAATAATCATATAGACTTCCTCAGATGAGGGCACATAGACATTTTAGCGAATAGATGCTAAATGATTACAAAGGCAATAGGGAATTTATAAATGACCAATAAATAAAATAACTTAAACTCTGCTAATTAATGTTAAATCTGTGAATGAGATTTATAACCTATTCTGTAGCCCTTCTCAGTCTTATGTTGTAAAGGAGCAACTTCTAATAAAAAAAAATCAATTTGTACTTGTTTCATTTTTATTTAACAATTTTAAAGAATCGGTTTGGAATCGGAAATTAGACTATAATTTTTTCGATTCCAATACCGATTCTGATACCCCAAAAGTTCTGATTTTTCTGATTCCCGAATCCAATTCCGATTAATCGTCCCAACACTAATATATACGTATATATACATATAGTCATGATCATTGAGGAATTCTGTCGTTTTAAATGCTCTTTCCATTTGAACTTTGCACAAAATACCGTACTTCACATATATACGTACATATATGTATACATACATACATACATACATACATACATACTTACATGTATACATACATACTTACATGTATACATACATACATACATACATACTTACACACACACACACACACATATATATTAGCAGAAGTACCGTCGTTGACTGGGTTCAAAAACAGCCTACAGAAAATGGACTGTGATTGATGAAAGTATGATAGGTTATGAAAAGGAGGGGGTTGTAAAGAGGTAGGTTTTGATACTCAAAATTTTACCCTAAGCAAAATATGATGAAAGTAAAGATAATTTTCGCAAAAATATATTTTTTTTATATCAACTTTGTTTCCGTTCGTAGCCAAGAGTGACCAACAAAATGATGTTTACTTACTAGAAAATGTTATATATATAATAATATAAATATACAAGAAATAAATGTTACCATAGTCAATAAAAGTTACTTTTATGGTAGAAAATTTAATTGGTTTGTATTTTTAAGTAGTTTGTAAAAAAAATTTTTTTTTTTTAATCCACGAACCGGTTTAAAAAAATATCAAAATGGCAGCCACTTTGAAATGGAGAGCACCGTTTTCAATTTGAAGGAGGGGTACCTGAGCATTCTGTGTTAACAATTTAAGAGAGTTCCGTCAACGTAAGGAATATTTATAGACATATTTTAATGTTTTCCGTTATTTTGTGCTTGAGGAGTATTCGATTATGGCATGTGTAGTTCATATAAAAATTAATTTAAGTAGTTATCGCCTCAAATTTCGTTTTAATTTCGGTTCGCTGAAATTATTTCAAGTAAAGAGCATTAAAAAATATTTCAAAACAAAAAACATGAACCGAACTTTTATTGACTATGGTAACATTTATTTCTTGTATAATTATTTTTTCGGGTAGTCGTTTGTTGGCTTTTCTGCTAAACACTCTTACTAAATAATATCGACGAAATATCAAAAAACAAAGAAACAAAAACCGTTTAGAAAAATAATGAAGCTTTACTTACTTTAGTAAAATAATCCGAAACAGCAAAATGGGATATTAAAAAAGTAAACACGTAATTACTTCAGTTTTTTAGTAAAATAATCCGAAACAGCAAAATGGGATATTAAAAAGTAAACACGTAATTACTTCAGTTTTTTAAAGCAAACAATCGATATAAATATGAATAAAAAGAAAATGGCGCCCTTTTCAGCAGAACAGCCTCGTTTCAGTTTTATAGTATTGAACGGTGTAGTATTGCGCTGTCAGATTCAGGGTTGTACTATTGTAATGTAAAGAACATGCAGAAAGGGTTGTAATCAATTGAATTCCTTCTAGTACACTGACAAAAAAGCTTAAACAGATATATAAATAAAAATAAAAAGGTTATGTAAATGTTTTTAAAAAACACGTGAGCAGGATTTTTTCCTTCTTTTGCCACAATAACAAGTAACGTTCTTATGTTTTATCATTTATCTATTTTTGAAAGAGTGCCACGTGCAAGTGGAGAAGGAAAAAAACAGAGTTATGCAAAATTTGTGTCGAGAATTGTCTAAAGTTCCGACTTTTTTATGGCTTTCATTTTTAATAAGAACATGAATTTATGAGGTGAGTTTATTCAACACAATATGATTCAACTCAAAAAAATAAATAAAAGCTAACGTGAATTAAGATTAAAGTTAAGGTGTTATTGTGGACCCTCACCCCTTTTATAAAACCTTGTTAAACTTTGTGACATATTTACATTCTATAGAGGTCAGGCGCGAACGAACACCCAATAATTTTATTATACCATATTTCTTCAAACTGAAACATAATTATCAAAGTATACTTACGCAGATATATATGAAAAGTCTTTGTTAGTTAAAGTTTGTGCCATATTTCCATGGATTACAGGTGCGAACGCAGACCCCACAATTTTATTATACCATCCCTATTTAAGTTGAAACATATTTATCAAAGTATTATTATGTACATCTATATCAAAAATCCTTGGAAACGTTTTTTTTTTAATTTTTACATTTTTTATTTCCATACTTTGTGAACCAAGCGCGAACGCAGACCCCAAAATTTTAATGAACCACCGTTCTGCCAGATCAAACATACCCATTCCTGTGTCTCGATACATCTTCTATCATTATATGTAATCAGTTTTTTAAAATAGTCAACCATATAGGAGCCTATTCATGACAAGACACACACACACACACATATACACACACACAGACGTTTAGCTTTATATATATATATATATATATATATATATATATATATATATATATATATATATATATATTTTGTATAAAATTAACCAGAATATATCAATAAAGAAAATTATAAACTATATTAGTAATTTATATATATATATATATATATATATATATATATATATATATATATATTGATCTTATACTTTTATATAAAACGAACTCTCTGTGTGTGTAAGTTTGTTCCTTATGGATTCAAAAACGACTAGGCCGATTTTTATGAAATTCCACACACACAGGTACTTTATGCGCCTGCCAGTGTTCTTAGACTGGTTTTGTATCAGAATACCTTCGATAAGTATTGATAATTGAAATAATCTATGAAAGAAGAAACAGACGATTTTGACCAGTCAACACCTTATACAGCCTAACATCACAAGTGGATTTCAGAAGTTTTTTTACCACAGAAGCCGAAAGGTACGGCATATAAAATCAACAGTAGACTCTTTGATATGACAGGCGAGCGTTTGAAATGAATGCTTCTGTTTAAAGCACAATTGCACCATGATACTTGACTGTTTGATTTTAACTTTCAATTCAAGCCATTCCATTGTTGTTGCCTCACCACGTTTTGGCCAACTAACTCTCTGGCCTGATTGGATAGGTTTGAAACCGGTATCTTCAGACAATGCTCACATGCAAACGTAGAGATTCAATGCCTCTATTCACTTTGCCACAACGCCCCAAAGGTTTGATTTTAAGGTCTTATAAGTCTAAGTTTGTATTCTTATCTGACCATCCATTGTCAGGTTAATATCAAATGGTACTATATATTATTATTTTTATTATTATTATTTTTATTTTTATTATTATTAATGTTAAGTTTTGAGACATTGTGTTGAACAAAGATGGCGGCGTAGTTCAGATCAGTAACCAAGATGGCGGCCAAGAATCAAATGCGGTCCGTGCCGCAGTTAATGGCGAATTGATTGAATCCAAAATTCGACAATTTTTATAATAATTTTTAAACGTTTTCATTGGTTGTTTAGCACAGCCGTTGGTTATAAAAATGATTGGCGAATCCATTCGTCTCATACCCCCAACAGGAGTCAAAAACATTTTACAATTAATATTATTTTTATTATTATTATTATTATTTTCATAAATTATGATTATTTTTATTATTATTATTATTTTCATAAATTATTATTATTACTATTATTATTATTATTATTACTGTTTTCATAAATCATTATTTTTATTATTATTATTATCATTATTATTATTTTCATAAATTATTATTATTACTATTATTATTATTATTATCATTATTTTCATTTTTATTATTATTATTATCATAAATTATTATTATTATCATTATCATTATTATTTTTATTATTATTATTTTATTATCATTATTATTTTTATTATTATTATTTTCATAAATTATTATTTTTATTATTATTTTTATTATTATTAATTTATTATTATTATTATTATTATTATTATTATTATTATTATTATTATTATTGGCTCACATGGAGCTTTTGCACAAGTCAACAAACGATCTGATTGGAAACCTGTGGTGTTCTCTGGAAGCTGAGTGACAACAAGCCTCCCCAAACATCTAGCTCTCTCCACCTTATTCGATAGCATTTGCAAATGAATTTGCGTCATCACAGCAGCCTTTTACCATTGATTTATTGCTGGCAGTGACCATTGGTTTATACTGGAATTTGAGTAGCACTAAGCCTCCCCAAGGTCTCAGTTCTCTTCGCGCT
>NC_136513.1:88155475-88347975 GCF_053919585.1 Euprymna scolopes
ACACACACACACACACACACAAACCAAACCGACTTATCAAACGCTGTGGACGTTAATAATCGCAAAACCTTAATCAACCGGTGTTCCAACGTGTATTGCGTAGCGAAACTGATAACCCGAATCTCTTTCGACTTGTCGCTTGTGTTCATGTTATCGCCAATCAAGGTGTGTTGCTCGAGGGAAAATAATTGAGAAAACAAAATTAAAGACAAAGTCCGAACGTTTAGTGACTTTTTTCTTTTTAAATTGTTTTGCTAATGAGCCACCACACATCAAGGCTAAAAAGCCACTCGGTGATAAAGGTTAATGAGATCGTATGAGTGTCAGGAGAAAGATGAAGAACACTATGAGAGTGCAAAACTTATCAACTCAAATGAGTTGAGAGTGGAGAGAAACACTTTCTGTTTGCTTTTCCCTCATATTCACTTCAAACAAATCAAATCGCCATTGAAAAATAAGGGTCTCTACTACCACCCAAAAGTGTTAACATAGAACGAATATTATATATATATATATATATATATATATATATATATATATATATATATATATATATATATATATATATATATATATAGATATATATATATATATATATATATATATATATATATACTAGCATTTCAGCCCGGCGTGATGTGTGTGTTGAGCAAAAAAAAAAAAATGGTAGTAGAAAGGCAGGCGCGAACCCGTAGCGCAAAGGACAAAAAGAACGGGGAAAATCCCTGACATCTTTGTCGTTACGACCACCGCCAAACCAGAAGTAACGTAGGTTTTAATTAAGGCTAGACTATAGAAAGAAGAGGATGACTTTCAAAAATATCGGCGAAAAAAGCGCCCTCCCCCTGTAGAAAAGTGCCCAGTTGAAAGTGAAGATATTAATGTTTTTAGCCAATTTTTCGATACTTGTCGTATGAAAGGTCGAACTTCAAAACGACATTGATCTTGTAAAAATCCGTCGCCTCTGTCGAAAGTTTTAGGCACACATGCAAACATACATACATGCATACATACATACATACATACATTGGTAACTAAAAATTTTCGACCTAAACCAATTAAAAAGCTTGCCCTATCTCTGAATACTCTTTATGTAAAATTTCAAATGTTTAGACCAGAATGTGTCTGAGTAATTTGGTAGAGACCGAAGCGGTCAATTTTTTTTTTTAACTTAGACCCCTATAATGACCCCTTAAAATTTATTGTTTGGGGCTCTAATCAAGTTATTAAGTTAGATCCATATCCAAGGAATCTATATCTAAAATTTCAAGTGTTTAGACCAAAAATTGTCGGAGGAGTTTGGTAGAGTTCTCAAAGGTCAAATCGTTGAACTTTGACCTCTTAATAGCCAAATTTCTGGCCGAAAACGAATTACACAGATTTTCCCAAATCTAAGTACCTTGTATATCAAATGTCGAATCTGTAGACTTAAAATTGACAGAGTTATTGCGTAGGGAAATGTATACACACAGACACAGACGCTGATCATCCCATAAGAAAACCGAAAAAAAAACTAATAGGGAATTAATTAAAATGAATTTTTTTAAAATATGCAAATTAGCAATGCAATCCCACAACGAAAATTGTATTTTCTTTTTAAATAAATAGAAAAGAGTATTTTTAATATGAATATCAATACACACAAAAGAAAAACGAATTTATAGGAGTAAAGAAGATATATATATATATATATATATATATATATATATATATATATATATATATATATAGTATTATTGATCTACTAGTATATAAAAGGAACTTTGTGCGTGTTTCTCTGTGTAAGGTCGTTCCTTATGGACTCAAAAACGACTGGCCCGATTTTAATGAAATTTCATACAAATGTAATTTATGTATCTGGCACTGTTCTTACATTGATTTTGTATCGGAATGTCTTTGATAAATATCTATAGGCGATAATCAAAATAATCCGGTGAAAGAAGTTGACCAAACAGCCTAACATCACAAATTCATTTGAGAAGTTTTATTACCACACAAGCAGAAAGGTACAGCATATAAAATCAATAGTAAGTTCTTTAAAATGACAGGAATGCATTCGAAATGGGTGTTTCTGTTCACAGCACGACTTAACCATAATATTTGACTTTTTCATGTTAAACTTAAATTCAAACCATTATCACCGCACAAGCAACATCAGGTTCTTGGATATGACAGGAGCGCGTTTGAAATAAATGTTTTTGTTTAGAGCACAATTGAACTATGATATTTGACTTTTGCATTTTAAACTTTAATTCAGGCCATTATATATAAAAAATAATTTTATAACATCAACAGTAATTCTCTACAGTGCAATGTACTGTGGACTAAGTCGATGAATCCAAATAATACGAATAAATAATTCTAATCTCAAAAATTCAGAAACAAAAATTTACATGTGTGTCGTGTTTTTTTCTTTTTTTTTTTACATATCAAGGCCCACAGGCTACTCAAGGATAAGGGTTAAAGAGTGTACAGTAGTCAATTAGATAATACAGTAATCGTTATTAAGGGAAATTCGGTAAATTTAAGTGGAACGGCTCATCAAGAACTTGTTTACATTGGACTTGAAGACAACCATACTGTAGTCAGCTGGAAAGCAGACAAACGGAAGACAGTTCTACAAGGGTGCAGTTCTAAGAAAGAAACTTTGTTCATGGAATCTACGTTTAGGTTTAGGCACAGATAAAGAATGGGAGGAAATATTGATAGTGGTTTCAGCTAGACGAGTGTTTCTTGTGAAAGTTTCTTGTCAGCATTACAATATTTTGTTACAGAATACAATGGGGAAAATCACCATTCTATAAAAGAACCAGAATCTGTAATTATATCGAAATATTGGAATTGTCTCATCAGTACTGCATGGAGTACTACTGCG
This sequence comes from Euprymna scolopes, assembly GCF_053919585.1. Lineage (NCBI taxonomy): Eukaryota > Metazoa > Mollusca > Cephalopoda > Sepiida > Sepiolidae > Euprymna > Euprymna scolopes. Next base: position 88,158,351 of record NC_136513.1, read on the forward strand.
ACATCTGCTACTGCACCAAGCACCTTTTGAACAGGGCACAAACAAAAGGCGTCTCTAACCTAACAGATCCTGTCTTTCAAACCTCTGTAGAATCACCAGAGAATTGCATCCCAGTGCTTATTTTGCAATGAATTTATCACACTTGTATCGGAAACAGTAAAAAAAACAGATTCAGATATTTAGAGGTTATTATTAAAATTATAATCTAGTCATTTTTTTTTTTTTTTTTTTTTTTACATAGGAGTCACCAGATGACTGGCACAGGACACAGCATACTGTAGACCGCAGGTTTTTACATCAGAGTTACCTTCTCCTAGACGCATGTCTTAACAAAGACTGGGGGTGCATCTCTCCCAGTGAATTAATGCGCCCCCAGATACCTACCTGTAAATATTTTTTCTACGACTCGGCGCGGTACATACAGCGCCTAGCCTTCCCAAATGGTTACCTATATATATATATATATATATATATATATATATATATATATATATATATATATAAATGAAATTGTCTGTGTGTATGCGTGTGTGTGTGTGTGTGAGTGTGTGTGTACATTTCTCTACCAAACTACTTTGTCAATTTTCAATCTACAGACTCGAGATTTGACATAAGGGGTATTGAGATTTGGGAAAATCTTTTTAATCGGTTTCCGGCCAGAAATTTAGATGTCAAGGGATCAAAGTTTAACGATTTGTCCTTTGAAAACTCTATTAAACTCCTCCGCCAATTTTGGGTCTAAACACTTGAAATTTTAGATTTTGGGTCTAAACACTTGAAATTTTAGATTTTGGGTCTAAACACTTGAAATTTTAGATTTTAGGTCTAAACACTTGAAATGTAAGTTACGTGAATATGAATCAAATGTTTTAATTTGATTTGAGCCCAAAACAATAAATATTAAGAGATGTCAAAATTAGGGTGAAAAAATTTTTTAAATTGACCTCTGCGGAAACATATGCGATACTCAGCCAATTTTTGATCTAAACATTTGAAATTTTACATACATTCAGACATGCAGCAAGCTTTTAATCAATTGTTAGACGAAAATTTGGCTGCCAAGAGGCCAAAGTTGAAAGAGTTCATCTTTGCAGATTCTACCAAACTCCTCCGCCAATTTTGGGTCTAAACATTTGAAATTTTAGATGTAGGTTAACTGGACATGAATCAAACTTGTTAATATATATATATATATATATATATATATATATATATATATATATATATATGCACAAATTTATGAACAGTACGTAGGGCCCGAACAAAGCTGGGCTGAACTGCTACTATATATATATATATATATATATATATATATTTTATTACATTATCACCCCAAACAAGGCACATTGCCACTTTGATGTAGGGGGCTACTATCAGGAGCATAAGCATCAAGAGTATTATGTAGGGAGTTGGGAAGCAAGATGTCGGTTCATATTACACTTGAATTTTTGCATGTCAGTATAGTTGGGGAAGCAGGACCCGGAAGGGAATTCCAAAGTCTAGTGGTTCTGGGGAAGAAACTACTGAAGTAGAAGGCTCTCTTATATCTAGGGATATCTATTTTGAAGGGGTGCAATTTAGCTGCTTGTCGAGTTTGTCGGGGGTATTTACGTTGAGGGGGTACAAGTGCTTGCAGTTCGCCAGAGCATTCACCATTAAAATACTTGTAGAACAGGCAGAGGGATGCAACATTTCATCGATGGGATAGAGGCTGAAGCTTAGATGACAGTTCAGGACGTATCAGGTTGGCAACTCTTTTTTGAACCTTTTCTAGGAGCAGATGCACCAGCCCAAATATGACAACAACACTCCATACATGGGCGAATGGTGGCCTTATAGAGATACAGGATACTTTCAGGGGTCAGTAGCTTTCTAGCACGGTAGAGAGAATCCACCTTCCTCACAGCGTTTTTGGCAATGTTCTCAATGTAATTGTTCCAACTCATGTTTCCTGTGAATGTTAGGCCGAGGAGTTTAAAAGATGTACTCTCAGATAAAGACTCCTTGACCATTGCTATTAATGGTAGAGAAGTATTCTTGTAATTATTGAAGGAAACAAGTTTAATCTTGGCAGCATTGAATGTGACCATCCATTTTTGTCCCCATTCCACTACAGATCGGAGATCATCCTCTCGTGTTTCTGCCATTTCTTTAGATATGTGTTCATTAGTTTTCCTGTCGTGTCTGTTATAGAGCGTGGTGTCATCAGCATATATACCCATCTCACAGACAATTTTATCAGGGAGGTAATTTATCAATATTAGGAATAATAGAGGTCCAAGGATAGACCCCTGAGGCACTCCCACATTTATATCATATTGTTTAGATGTACAACCGTCGAGGACAACCTGGGTTTTTCTCTTATCTAAGAAGGATTTAATTATGTTAAGTATTCTTCCAGTGATACTGTATGATCTGATTTTCCTGAGAAGACCTTCATGCCATACCCTGTCAAAAACCTTAGATATATCTAGAGCTACCGCTCTACCCTTCCCTGCTTTGTCCAGTGAATGGTATATACGTTCTGAGATTACAGTTAGAATGTCTGCTGTGGAACAGGCTTGCCTATATCCGTATTGTTGGTCAGTCAGGAGTTTAGCATCTGTAAGGTGATGGATTAGAGCTTGGTTAATTATGGTCTCAAATATTTTGGCAAAAAGTGGGAGGAGGCTAATGGGGCAGTAATTTACTGGGTCAGTTCTTTCACCAGAATTCTTGAAAACTGGTACTACTGAAGCAGTTTTCCAGCAGGCAGGAAAGCATGATTCATTAAGGCATTTGTTGTAAAGTTTGGAGAGAACTGGAGCTACTTCGGCGGAGCACTTTTTTAATAGTTCAGCCAGGATGAGATCAGGTCCACATGCTTTTGCAGTGTCAAGATTTCTTATGATAGCATGTACCTGAGCAGGGGTGATTTTCATATATATATATATATATATATATATATATATATATATATAGCTTCTTGTTTTTTTTTACACAGTGGTCACCACTTATCAAGGCCTGGAAGCCTCTCAGGGATAAGGGTTATTGCAAGTACATTACGCTAGTGTGGAGATTTGATGAAGTGTTTACTTAAGGGGGCGGTTCATTAGGAATTCGTTAGCGTTGGACTTGAACACATCCAAGATGTAGTCAGGTGGGAAGCAGGCAGACGGAACAGAGTTCCACAGGCGTGCAGTTCTAAGAAAGAAGCTTTGTTTATGGAATCCACATTTTGATTTAGGCACAGATAAAGATTGGGGAAATTTTTCACAGTGGATTCGGCTAGACGGGTGTTTTTTTGTGAAAGATTGGCGAGGGGGGACCAGAGATTGGAGTTCAGACGAGCACCTGCCATGGAAATAACGATAAAACAAGGAAAGGCTCGCAACGTCTCTTCTGTGGGAGAGAGGTTGCAAGGTAGAGTCTATTTTGTACTCTGTCAAGGCAGGATAGGCTGTTTTTAGCAGCTTCTGCCCAGATATGGCAGCAGTATTCCATCCTTGGATGTACTTCACTTTTATATAGATAGAGAATTGCATCAGTAGTGAGATATCCTGGAGCGGTAGAAGGATCCCACCATCTTTCCAGCGACTTTGGCAACAGACTTGATGTACGTGTTCCATTTCAGATCAGGAGTAAAGGTCAAACCCAGAAGCTTGTCAAAACACGTGGCCTCTCCCAGACGAGAGCCATCCATCCCAATTGATGCCAGATGGGGATCAGAGCGTTGATGATGTAAGGATAGGAGTTTGGTTTTAGATGCATTAAAGGTAACCAGCCACATCTTCCCCCATTGAACCAACCACGCGCTCGAGATCAGAGGAGAGAGAATCAGAGAGAACTTTGTTATTTACAGTCTTTGATGTGTTGCCGTAGATGGTCGTGTCATCAGCATAGATGTCAACGAATGATTTAAGTATGTGTTTAGGGAGGTCATTGATGTAGATCAGAAAGAGAGTTGGGCCCAGGATTGAACCCTGAGGGACTCCAGCATTATTAGAAATATTATATTATACATTAGAAAATTATATTAGAAAATACAAACACCGTAAGACACTAGAAGTACAATATACTCCCTCCTATTTAACACTAATGAAACATAAGAATAACCATATAAATTAATTTTCCGAATATTATCACTCTTTAAATGATTATATTACCTCATAAAACAGAATGTATATTAGTAGTATTACTAGTATTCTGAATATTGTAAAAATGAATTAAGAGCTATTGCATTTTAGGTTAGTTGATCCCATCTTGTCATACATGGCCAACCATTTTTCATTCTGGTAATCTTTCTCTTTTGGGATAGACCCACAACAACAGATTTATTATTCAGTTAGACTCGTGAATCTCTAGGCATAGATCAAGTTGATCTATTTGAATATTTGTATCTACAAACCTTGCATGTTTCCAGAAATTACGCATTTATTTTATCTTCAAACTTTCTTAGATTTTCTTCAGTTTAACTGTTTCTTCCAAATAAACCTTCAAAACAGAAAGTGGCTGCCATTTTTTACTTGCTTTTTAATATCTACACCTACAACCACCAGATTTTCTTCAGCTTAACTGTTTCTTCCAAATAAACCTTCAAAACAGAAAGTGGCTGCCATTTTTTACTCGCTTTTTAATATCTACTCCTACAACCACCAGATTTTCTTCAGCTTAACTGTTTCTTCCAAATAAACCTTCAAAACAGAAAGTGGCTGCCATTTTTTACTCGCTTTTTAATATCTACTCCTACAATCACCAGATTTTCTTCAGCTTAACTGTTTCTTCCAAATAAACCTTCAAAACAGAAAGTGGCTGCCATTTTTTACTCGCTTTTTAATATCTACACCTACAATCACCAGATTTTCTTCAGCTTAACTGTTTCTTCCAAATAAACCTTCAAAACAGAAAGTGGCTGCCATTTTTTACTCGCTTTTTAATATCTACTCCTACAACCACCAGATTTTCTTCAGCTTAACTGTTTCTTCCAAATAAACCTTCAAAACAGAAAGTGGCTGCCATTTTTTACTCGCTTTTTAATATCTACTCCTACAACCACCAGATTTTCTTCAGCTTAACTGTTTCTTCCAAATAAACCTTCAAAACAGAAAGTGGCTGCCATTTTTTACTTGCTTTTTAATATCTACACCTACAACCACCAGATTTTCTTCAGTTTAACTGTTTCTTCCAAATAAACCTTCAAAACAGAAAGTGGCTGCCATTTTTTACTCGCTTTTTAATATCTACTCCTACAACCACCAGATTTTCTTCAGTTTAACTGTTTCTTCCAAATAAACCTTCAAAACAGAAAGTGGCTGCCATTTTTTACTCGCTTTTTAATATCTACTCCTACAACCACCAGATTTTCTTCAGCTTAACTGTTTCTTCCAAATAAACCTTCAAAACAGAAAGTGGCTGCCATTTTTTACTCGCTTTTTAATATCTACTCATACAACCACCAGATTTTCTTCAGTTTAACTGTTTCTTCCAAATAAACCTTCAAAACAGAAAGTGGCTGCCATTTTTTACTCGCTTTTTAATATCTACTCCTACAACCACCAGATTTTCTTCAGTTTAACTGTTTCTTCCAAATATACCTTCAAAACAGAAAGTGGCTGCCATTTTTTACTCGCTTTTTAATATCTACTCCTACAACCACCAGTAATATTGGGACCTAATTTTTCATGGCATAATGATGCCGTTTGTATTTACTTTTTCATGTTACTGCTTTTTTCATGTTATTTAATTTTAGGAGACATAAGAATACTGGTTTTGCAATTCTAACTTACTTTATAATTAAAATTTACGTTCTTTAACATTTTTAACATCATACGCATTATGTAACAAAATATTAACATTGCCAAAGCACTCCAGAGAAATAAGGCTAATCAAAATTACTTTTTCGGAACTCGGAATTTATTTGAGAATAGCAAATTAGACTTCAGAGTCAAACATATTTCTTACTTTTCTTCGTTAATTCAGTTCTTTTATTAACAAGACTTCTGCTTTCCTGTAAGTTAAGCTTAATCGCCATATATATTTTATAAATTACTAACTAGCTCTACCTATGTATTGAGCACTTTTTAAGTAAATACTTAAAGTTTACGCATAAATTTATACTTCCGTGTATTAACTTTATGTGAGTAAATGAAGTATATATGTATAACAAGAGCTAAATTTCTTCGCATAGAAAAAACCCTTTTTGATTTATCAATGCTAAAGGAGGCAACTACTTATAAATGCAATTACTGCCCTTGTCTAATTAAGGGAGATAACTATGCATTGTTGTTGTTGTTTTGGTTGTGCGATTTTGAGTGCACAATTTTTTAAAAAATACAGAAAAATCGGTACTCTTGCAGAATTTAACCCGGATCCTAAAAAACTTTTCGTCAGTCATGGTTCTAGTTCGACCCGCAGTCACCAGATTAAACCGAGCAAAGTAGCAGACGCAGATGAATTTCAAAACAAACAAACGAGAAAAAAATTGTTTAAATAAAAATAGCAAAAACCTATTGTAAATTTACTGAATATACATTTTTTTTTTTTCGATAAAAGTTGCATTCTGTGTTTTTCATTTAGTTTTATTATTTTCTGTTGCAATTTTTTTTATAAACAAAATTTGTTGTTTTCGGTTTTTTTTTGGTTTTTTTTCGTTTTTTTTTTGTTTTTTTTTTTTGTTTTTTGGCAAGGAAAGCGGTATGTTTTTTTTAAGCTGTAAATGAAAGTACAGTTTCTGGCAGAAGTTTACTTTAAGCGAAAAAAAAAAGGGGGTTGTAACTCTTATTTAACTGGAGGGAACATTAAAAGAGATCACATCGTTTTTTCTTGTTGTTTATTTTTTTAAAACCCTAATGTTAACAAACAATTACTGAAAATAATAAGGTATGAAGAATCCGTCCATCCTCAAAAAATCCTTAAAATTACCACTTTCAAGGGTTTTCGGCAGCGCTGAAAACGAAAATAACCCATAAAAATATGGCAAACGAGTAGTTTCCAAGATATGACGAAATGTTAGTTTGAAAAAACGGGGGGGGATCACTTTTCTATAATAATACAACGTAAAATGAGCACTCACTTTATGGCCACACTTGTGGGAGGGGCAGGCTTTCTTTCTACCCTCGGAAAATTCTTTAAAATTATCACTAACGTTTAAAATTCCAGGAACGAGCCATTATTCATTGCAATTTTTCCCCGAGCATTTTGAGAAAAAAACATAATCTCTCAGCAACGGCACAAATTCAAATACGCCCACACACTTTGCTCAAAATAACAAAAGTAAAAATAAAATATTTTAGCGGACGTAGTTGGAAGCACCATCATGTGACACAACCAGCCAATGAGAAAATTAAGAATATAATATTTTTAACGAATTTCCAAAACGCCAAAATATCAGCAGAATCCAATGCCGTCTGTCGACCCGTCCGCGTTGGACGTTAAACACGCGTACACCCAACAATTAATTCCTCCACACTTTTTACCCTGTAACAAAGTAAGGGTGTGGGTAGGTTGAGCCCCCCCCCGTTAGGAAGAAAGGCAAAACCACTTGGTATCAAGTTGTTTATTTAAGAAACCTGAGAACTCTGTGTGTTAAAGGTTAACAAAAACTGTATTTACTAACTGTTTATTTGAGTTCGATCAGATCTTTGAAGCGAGCCATTGTGTTATTTTTGTAAATGATAATTTAGATTATGGACTGAGAATTGAATTTCTAAACAAAAAAGAAATAATATCCGCATGATGTTCAGAGGGCGATATAATTGTTTATATATATATCAACAAGTCAGATGGACAAAAAGAGAGAATGCGCAGAGCAGAGCGGGCTCTTGACTGGGAAATGCGCAGAAGACAGACTCTCAGATGGACAGATAGAGAGAACACAGAAAGTCAGAGCAGAGAAGGCTTTTGACTTAAAACACATTTGAGAAGAGAATGCGCAGGCATTTTCTTGGAGAAGAGATGTGCAGAGAGAATCACAGTCAAAGCAGAGTTGGCTCTTGACTTGACACATTTCTTCAGATACCCAGAGACCGACACTCCACAAGGTTACAAGCTGATGCCTTCGACCATATTCTTAGCATAATAACACATCGCTTCCTTCAGGACTCTGAAAGAATTATAAGAACTGTACTGGTTATTTTTGTTAAGATATATTTCGTGCAGAATCGTTTTATCCTGTTTTTTTTTCTTTTACTACACAAAAAAATCCATGGCTCTCTTTCGACGACGTTCGTCGTTAAGAGGGTACACAACGAATTGGTCCAGGATATATAACTAGACGATCAACCGATAATTCGGTCACTTCCCCATACCAGTAACTTTAGACAGCCAAGAATTATCACCGGCAGTGGAAGGGTTGCGAGGTCGACGATCGTCCTCAACCGACTGGTGAAAGAGTGGGGGTGACAACCTTAATGGACTCTTTTTTACCTTGTATATCCCTCCGCTAAGTAAGCGAGAAAAAGAACAGTTTTCTTCTTTACATAAAAAATATTTAATTACATCAGTCACCGTTTCACAAAGAAAACAACCCTTTCTGTTCAGTTCATTTATTTGCCTTATTGCTTTGTTATGAAATAAATGCGGTGCGTTTAAATCAGAAGGAGGTGTCGTGCGTTTCATTCTCATTCTTTTATTATTATTTTGTTTGGGGCGAAGAAATTTAATCTCACTTAAATTTCTGAATTTCTGACCCCCACTACACTGTTTAATATTTCACAAAAATTCTGTTTACATTTGGTAGTGGTGGTAGTGGGGGGTGGGTGTTGTGGCGGTTCTTCTGCTCAGTTAATGTTGGTGCGTTACTTACGGAAAAACTGTTAATTAAACTGCAGAAGCACCTGTTACAAGTTCTATAATCGAATATCCCCCTCTAAAAACAAAGAACGAAAAACATAAACTGCCCCCCCCCCACAAAAAAGGGTGGCCATAAAGTGGGTGCATTTCTTCATATCTTGGAAGCTACTTGTTTCCTGGAATTTTAAACGTTAGTAGTAGTTCTAAAGGATTTTCCGGGGATGAAAAAAACACCCCCGCCCTCCGAAAATGGTGGCCATAAAGTGGGTGCTCATTTTACATTAAATTATTATAGAAAAGTGATCCCCCACTTTTTAAAACTAACATTTCAGCGCCGCCGAAAACCTATAAAAGTGGTAATTTTAAAGGATTGTTTGGGGGTGGAAGAATTCTTCATATTTACCGATAAAAAGTATTTTATTTTTAAACAATACAGAACTTCATAAAATAAACTTTAAAATTTAGGCGCTTATACCAACAAAAACTCCAATTTAGGGGAGATAACCAGCATAAAAATAGCAAAAAAAAAATATGTGGAACAATGAAAGAATGTTAAATGAAAAACAATTATTACACAAATACTATAGCCGAGTCCCGGAAATTGCCGAAGCAGTTTACGAAAGGAAATGGTTAGTTCTAGAAATCACCGAAGCAGTAAAAAAAAAAAAAAAAAAATACACAAATACTACTATACATGCGTTATGACAAGAGACTAGTGTTACAATGGTGAACATTGAAAACAGCAAGTGTCGCCGGTGTTACAATGTAACTTTTCTCAGAAAAGCGAAAAACAATCTTAAAATGTCGCTTACTCATCACTTGAGAATTCTCTAGAACACTGTTCTACTACCAGACTTTCTCTATGCCGAAAAGAAAAACAAAACATCATCGCTGAACACTTAAAACTAAAAAAGCTGAAATATTTTCAAAGACACGTGTCACATAAAAAAAAATCTAAACATTTTAATGGAAACACATCTTGCTAGAAATACTTCCCAGATTCTCATAGAAAATGAAAAAACTTTTCAACCGGAAATGAACAAAACAAAGAAAAAGCATCTTTTCTTTCACAACGGCTACATATAAAAAAAAGAGTGAACACTTTCTTCGTGGCTAGTGCTCGACTGAGCTCAAATCTATGCCGCCCCTCACCAAACTTTTACAAGAAACACCTGTCTAGCAGAAAACACTATCAATAATTTCCCCCACTCTTTATCTGTGCCTAAACCTAAACCTAGATTCCATGAACAAAACTTCTTTCTTAGAACTGCACGCCTGTGGAATTGTCTTCCGTTTTCCTGCTTTCCAGTTCACTACAATATGGTTGTCTTCAAGTCTAATGTAAACAAGTTTTTGATGAGCCGTTCCATATAAGTTAACAAATATACAGAATTTCCGTAACTAACGATTACTTAATCGTTCAATTGTCTACTTTACACTCTTTAACTCTTATCCTCGAGTGGCCTTTTGGCCTTGATAAGTGGTGATGATTTTGTAACAAAAAAAAACAAAAAAATGCTCTTAACTTTTAATTGTTTTCATGCCACCTTTTTCTATAACCAACTCCACAGATATTATAACAACAACAAAAACATGGGTTCGCTCAACTCCATTTCCACACGTGGTGTAAATATTCTCTGCTACAAGAAACATTCCTCTCGCAAACTTATCTCACAAGAAAAAAAAAAATTATTTTCACCGAAAAACAGCAATTTTTTACGCAGTAAAATAAATAACTGCTTACTAAACATTTGAGTCCCAACAAAAATGCGTTGCTGGCGACTAGCTCCCCAAAACACTCTTCACAGAAGAACGTTTATTTTTTTTTCACAACCTTCACCGAAGTAACTCTTCATCGATACAATTCGTCACCGACGTTTAGCAACGAGCAACTTAACGATTTCAATTTCCATGGAAATAGTTCAAATCTAAGGAAATTTTATACAATTCTAAACAAATTTGAACATTGTCCCAAACATTAAGCCTCGTGTTGACACACAAAAAAATGGATTTTACAAGCAACTGTCACGGACGGACATATAACAAAATCCTCACTACTTCGGATTTTCTAAATTACAACTGACACACATAAAAGAACCTTTCTTTTATTTTGATAAACATTTTTGGTTTTCTTCCGAAAACTAACCCAACTAGGGAGTATCTGTAGCAGTCAAAACTTGCTACAAAAACAGGCAGGAGCTAATTCTTGCAGCTCGAGATTTAAAATCCATTTTTTCCCTTGCTTGTCCAATCACAAGCCAGCTCTGATCGAGTACATTAAAGGCGAAATCAGAAACTCTTCCTGGCTTTTGTTGGCAGCAGATGTTTGCCTGCGCCTTTGGCCCAGACTAACGTGAGTACCACAAACTAATGTGGCTATAGTAATTGCCTGCATTTTTGAGATGAGGTGTTTTCATTGATTGCGATTGTCGGACTGACTTCCTCATCTTGGTTGTTTGAGTCACAACGTTTCGGCTGTTTTGCCCTCCGTGTTGCCTAAACCTAAACGTAGATTCCATGAACAAAGCTTTTTTCTTAGAACTGCACGCCTGTGGAATTGTATTCCGTTTTCCTGCTCACTACAATATGGTTGTCTTCAAGTCTAACGTAAACAAGTTCCTGATGAGCCGTTCCACATAAGTTAACAAATATACCGAATTTCCATTACTAACGATTACTATATTGCCCAATTTCTATGTACACTCTTTAACCCTTATCCTCGAGTGGCCGCTTTACTTTGATAAGTGGTGATACCTATGTAAAAAAAAAAAATATACATATAATTTAAATAAAATCTAAACACTGAAAATCTCTTGAGTTTTCACAAATGCGGACGTGTCAAATTTTTAATTATATGTCCAGAAGAAAGAGAATCAGTCACTAACACATAATGTATTTTGATCTTAGCATTCCAAAGGAAACTTTGCAATATCAGATCAACCAAAAACTTTTTAAACCACCAAATCTCGCCGGCAAAAAGAAAGTCCGCACTTGTAATTTTTTCAAAAACCACAAATTTAAGCTAAATTTAATGTAACTGTTTAAACAACCCACACCTCATTTGATTCGCCTTTTATTCTTCTATAATTTTACCTGTTCATATTTGACTTTTAATTGAAGTATTCTAGTGTTCACGTCAATTTAAAAAAATAACTTCAAATTGAGGAGGCAAAAAGAAATTCCGCAGCAACAAATTCGCTTAAAACCAGCTTAAATTATCGTCCCTAAATCAGTTTAAAATATCCACTAACAGGCAACAAAGCATCTCTAATCGTAATTGTTGTTGTTCCAGGTTATACAACGTAACATTTAGTCCATATGCCGCGACTTTCTCCTAATGATCGTCAGGAGCTCATTACTCTCCACCTTTCTGGTTTATCCAATCGAGAAATCGGCCGCAATTTGAAATGTGATGGGAAAACGGTACGAAGGACTGTGGAAAATAACAAAAACACCGGCAGTGTTCGTGATGCCCTTAAATCTGGTCGTAATATAGTTACTTTTAACAGGGAAGACAATGCTATCAAGATCCGCAGCCTAAGAAACAGATTTGAAACGGCTCCCCAAACCCAACAACAGTGCAATCTTGTTAAAAAGTGCTCTTTTTCTACTGTCAAGAACAGATTAAAGAAATTTAATTTGTGAGGATATGTTGCAAGACGCAAGCCAACGATTTCTTTAAAGAACAGAAAGTGCCGTCTGGACTTTGTTAGATGCAATGAAGCTCATGACTCTTCATATTGGCCAACAGTGCTTTTTAGCGACGAAAGCAAGTTCGGTAGACTAGGCAGTGATGATAGGCAGTACGTTCGTTGGAAGAAAGACGAAGAATTTAATCCTAATCAGGTTCAACACTGCAAGGTGGTGGACGTTCAGTTTTGGTGTGGCCATTATTAGTACCAATGGTCCAGGGCCTATAGTTCGCTTGCAAGATCGAATTAATTTGACAAAGTATATTAATATGTTGACTGAGCATTTTCTACCCTACTTTGGTTGGAATTTGGATGATAATCCCATCTTCATGCAGGATAATGCTCCCATTCACACAGCTGGCAATGTCAAGTGGTACCTAGAAGAGCAAGATATTTCGTGTTTGGATTGGCCTGCACAATCTCCAGACCTCAATCCTATCGAAAACATATGGCATTACATCAAGCAACAGCTACGCAATGATAAAATTCAAATTTGGAAGAACTTTGGACAAAAATTAAAGAAAAGTGAGACGCCCTTTCCCCGGAGTATTGCTGCAGTCTAGTTCAAGGAATTCCCAAAAGATTGCAGGCTGTCAAATTGCAGAAGGGCTATGCTACTAAATATTAACTAGTTCATTGCGTTCCTGTTGTATTTGTGTTGCATTAATGTCCTAAATTTACATTTAAATAACAATTTTCTATTGTGCGGACTTTCTTTTTGCCTCCTCATTTAGAAGTTATTTTTTTAAATTGACGTGAACACTAAAATATTTCAATTAAAAGTCAAATATGAACAGGTAAAATTATAGAAGAATAAAAGACCAATCAAATGAGGTATAGGTTGTTTAAACAGTTACATTAAATTTAGCTTAAATTTGCAGCTTTTGAAAAAATTACAAGTGCAAACTTTCTTTTTGCTGCCTGTGTATATTTTCAATGTTTATATTTTGTTTAAATTATGTGTTCAGAAGAACGAAAATCAGTCAAATTATGAAAATTGAAAAGGTAGAAAAGTATTTATTAAAGAAGAAAAAAAAAAGAATTTGATGAAAACGATCATAAGACAGAGGAGAGTTCAAAATGGAGGTAATTTTCTGTTTCGATTAAAACAAGATGGCGGCAATTTTTCACCTGCTAACACGATTAAAGTTTGTTTTTAAATAATTCAGTAATATTCAGGTAATTTCGACTGCATAATTTGGAAGCTCCCATTGTAACTTATTAGAATTGACAAAAACAAAATCAGTAGAAACCATTATTTTTTTTTTATCTGAAAACTCCGTTTATCGGCTACGAAATCTCGTCCATTAAACTAAATTAGTTTTTTTTTTTTTAATGGCTATTCCTTGAAATGCGCAAGCGATTTTTTTTAATGGCTATTCCTTGAAATGCGCAAGCGATTTTTTTTAATGGCTATTCCTTGAAATGCGCAAGCGATTTTCTTTCACTTTTTGCATATATATCTTGCAGACTTTTTTTTTTTTAATCCCGCGTTAATTTATTTTATAAACTTTCTATTTCTTTGATTAAATCCGATTCATATCTTTATTTCATGCTTGTTTTTAATTGATTTTCATTTTATTTTAATTTATTTTTATTATATTTTCTCCACTAAATATTTTTAGTTTTTGTTGCATTTTTTTCACACATATTCAAATAATGCTTTTGCCCGTTTTTTTTTTTTTGCCTCAAATAGTAACTGCAAAAAAGTTTTCGTGATTAAATAAACCAATGAAAACCTTTTGGGCATGCGCTTTCACGTCCGCATTTGTGAAAACTCAAGAGATTTTCAGTGTTTAGATTTTATAATAATAATACATTCTAATTCTGGTATTGTAAATGAAACTTTGCAAATAGCAGATAAACTAAAAGATCTGAGTGGACACCATTAATTCACATTTCTAGTAGCTGATTTTCAATAATTGCAGTCATGTGGAACTGTCTCCTTGCTGACTGTTTTCCTCTTAAATATCTTTGGTTATTTTAAGGCTAAAGCCAATATTTACTACAATGTGTTGTATGTATATCTATGTAATGTCTGCTAATATACTAATAACTAGGGCTATGACAACAGAATATTCTTTTCATTCTTCTGACTCAAGTATATATATCCGACACAGTAAGACATAGTAAATCAACCGAGAACCACACCAGTCTATATAAAAACATATAAGATATTAATGGATATATACTCAAGAGTCAACACAATAAAAAGAATATGCTGTTGTCACAGTCTTAATAATTACTTACAACAATTCTATATGAAAATATTCAGCTTCCTAATGGATGGACAATAACATTACAAAACAAGATAGACAATACCACGAACAAACTAAACCATCAGGTGTCCGAAACCAATCAGATGCATGATATTGAGCAACTTACATCATATCAAAGATACTATGTGGTTATATTACGCAAATATAGTGAACGTCTTATGAAAAACCCCAAATCATCACCGTGAACCGTTGGTTTATAAAAGACGAGCAGTTGAATGTTATTGATGTAAATAATTAGTGTAACGCATATTGATTTTTTATTGTAGTTAATATCACACAATGCTAATAAAATTTGGGTACTTAATGGGAAATGGGGACCCTACGTAAATGTTTTTTTTTTTAATAGCAGCTCCTTGAAAGCGCATGCCCAAAAGGTTTTCATTGGTTTATTTAATCACGAAAACTTTTTTGCAGTTACTATTTGAGGCAAAAAAAAAAAACGGGCAAAAGCATTATTTGAATATGTGTGAAAAAAATGCAACAAAAACTAAAAATATTTAGTGGAGAAAATATAATAAAAATAAATTAAAATAAAATGAAAATCAATTAAAAACAAGCATGAAATAAAGATATGAATCAGATTTAATCAAAGAAATAGAAAGTTTATAAAATAAATTAACGCGAGATTAAAAAAAAAAAAGTCTGCAAGATATATATGCAAAAAGTGAAAGAAAATCGCTTGCGCATTTCAAGGAATAGCCATTAAAAAAAATCGTTTGCGCATTTCAAGGAATAGCCATTAAAAAAAAAAAACTAATTTAGTTTAATGGACGAGATTTTGTAGCCGATAAACGGAGTTTTCAGATAAAAAAAAAATAATGGTTTCTACTGATTTTGTTTTTGTCAATTCTAATAAGTTACAATGGGAGCTTCCAAATTATGCAGTCGAAATTACCTGAATATTACTGAATTATTTAAAAACAAACTTTAATCGTGTTAGCAGGTGAAAAATTGCCGCCATCTTGTTTTAATCGAAACAGAAAATTACCTCCATTTTGAACTCTCCTCTGTCTTATGATCGTTTTCATCAAATTCTTTTTTTTTTCTTCTTTAATAAATACTTTTCTACCTTTTCAATTTTCATAATTTTTTGATATAATCATCTTAAAAGTACGAGGAGTACGTAGATAACATTGTTTTCATGTGAAATTCTGTATTACGATTTCCGAAAATTCGTCCCAATAGTGTAGAAGTGCCAAAGTTTTTTTAAGAGGGGGAGAGGTCCCCGCAATTTGACGAGTTTTTGACAGTGCCCAACTCCTGGACTAAAAAGAGCAAATAAACAGTAGGCCAACGAGGCTCTACGGACAAATTTATCTTTAGCTGACCTTCGACATTTAATTATTTTGCCATCAACTCATCAAGCATCAGAGCAGCAACAGTGCTACTATATTTGACAAGGCTGGAATACCTTCCTTGTTCAGAAAGACACACAGCAATGTCTTAAACGAAATTGCAAGAAGCATTAAGCCCATAGAAAGACCTGTTTTAAACCAAACTCATGCATATTAGTACTTGTTCAGTTGAGAAAAAAAAAACATAGCTGTCAGTGAAAACATAAGGATAACATTGGATAATAAAGGTCTTAATATCCCCAAAAATACTTGTCTCAAATTTGACAGTAATATTCGTTTTCAGCATACCTAAAAACCTTTAAAAGTCGTTAATTTAATGATGAATTGGAGTAAAAAAAAAAAAAAAAAAAAAAAAGAAAAAGCTTTACCTACATAAATCTCACCTGTTTAAATGTATGTATGTATGTTTGCCTAAAACTTTTGACAGAGGCGACGGACTTTCACGAGATCGGTATCGTTTTGAAGCTTGACACTTCAGACAACGAATATCGAAAAATTGGTTAAAAATATTAATTCCTTCATCCTCAACTGGGCACTTTTCTACAGGGAGGCGGTCGCTTTTTTCGCCAATATTTTCCAAAGTCATCCCCTCTTTTCGATTAACTAGCCTTAATTTAAATATTCGTCACTTCCGGTTTGGGGCTGGGTACACCAGCAAAAACGTCATTTTTTTTTCACGTTCTTTTCCTCCTTCATGGTACGCATTCGAGCCTGCCTCCCTACTATCACATTTTTTTTTTTTAATCAACACACATCTCCAAACACCCAGGCAACGCCGGGCACCCAGACTAGTTCCTAATAACTTACACAATATAAGGGAGATAATTTCTACTTTAACTTAAGTTAAAAAGAGTTGTTCCCCTTTTACACGGGCAATTTATTTTTTTATTACTATATTAATAAATTTGTGTAATCACTTCATACGTGTTCGTGTGTTTGGATTATAGTCAGCTAACGTACTCTCTAATTTCCGTTATAGAGCTACCGGTAGCAGTGACATGGCAAACCAGTTCCTTCGCTTTTTTCTCTTATGCCTAGATCTGTTATATGTACGTGCAAAATGAACAGCCGATGCCCAATATGTATAAACAGTTTGAGTCATCTCTTAACATAAAAATTCACCAAAAATCAAGAATTCAACCAATTTTAATGAAATTTTCAGTATTTATCAAATAATGATCACGGAATATAATGAACTAATTATTTTTCTTTTAATCTTAGTGGAAATGTATTATTTTGTTTAAACAAAAAACACCTTTACATCAGCAATTCATTTTGAACACACTTAATCTTAGCAGCTTCTCGCCTCTACCTGACGAAGACATTTTTTTTTTTTAATTATTTATTTACTATTACTTTTTATTGTTATTGAAATCCAAAATACAATAAAATAATAGATAAAAACAGTTTTAAACAATTTCTTTTTCTAAAAAAAAAAAAAAAAATTTTTGAAAAATGCAGGGTTTGTATAGCTGATACTGCTGTATACCGTGTACATATTAAATCTATGTATCAATGTAAGTGAGAATGTGCGTATGTGAAGACACTTCTCAACCTATATACTCAATGAATTTTTGATCTACAGACTTGAAATTTGGTATATAGTAGTGATGGGACGATTCCAATATATTTCCCGTGATTCCGAGACAATTATGGATTCCGATTCCAATTCGTTATAAATCTAATTTTTTTTTTTTTTTTTTTTTTTTACAAGGAGGTCACCACTTATCAAGGCCCGGAAGCCACTCAGGGATAAGGATTATTGCATGTACTAATTGCATGTCTAATTATTTAGCTATAGAATTGTTATTTTCCTAAACGTCAAAATGCACTTGTGGAGGATGATCTATCGATTTTAGCTTCACTCGTAATTTAAAATCAATAAATATTTATTATTTTATCATTATTACCAGCAGTGGGAGATTTGGGTTTATACAAAATCAAATAAAAAAAAAAAAAAAATTAAAAGAATTTGTTTGGCATCGGAAAATAGGCATCAATTTTTCCAATTCCTATACCCCCAAATCTTCCGTTTTTTTCCGATTCCTCATTAATCGTCCCAACACTAGTACATAGGTTATTCAGACAGGTTTTCATCCGGTAAAAAGGGCTGCTAAGGGGTCAAAATTGAAAAATTGTTACTTAGGAGTCATTGGATTTTTATCTATTTGTCAACTGTTTCACGAATGCGCATGCGTGACCGTGAAACATGACAGCCTTTTTATGTTAAGAATAAGTAGGTTTGAAAATACTTTTTAAAGATTGTGTCAAGCTGGTCTAAGGGTTATCATACTTGACTCACTGTCGTTAGGTTTTGCTTTCGATATCAGCTCGAGTATTTATTTTTTTTTTGCTTAAAAGAAGTGCACTGTTTAGAAAAAAAGATAATACTCGCATGCACATGTCTCAGTTTCTGTATTAATTAAAATATAATATTTATGCATATTTTACGACCGGGCAATGCCGGGCGACCTGCTAGTAAATATTTATATATTCATTACTTTTCATTACATATGAGAAAATAGTTTTTCTTCACTCGACTCGTTTGCAAATCACTGAGACAGAAAGGCCATTAATATGACGAAGATTGGAGGTGACATTTTGAAAACAACTAAGATAAGAATTCAACTCCAAATCCTCATCACATAGAAACTGGAATCTTAGAGAGATATCAATCATGCCAGTTATTATAGGTGCCACAGGGCTTTTGAAGAAGAACCTGAAGTCCTACCTAACTAATATTCCTGGTGAGCCAAGTACAAAAGAGATCCAGACGATTGCACTTAAGGGAACAACGAGGATACTAAAAAGAGCTCTCGGCTGGTTTCAATAAAATGTAGAGCAATGGTGGCAGCTGGTTTGGCTGCCCCATACCCAACGTTACAATCTTCAAAGGAAGAAAATTTAAAAAAAAAGAAAAAAAAAAAAAGAAAAG
Organism: Euprymna scolopes; assembly: GCF_053919585.1. Lineage (NCBI taxonomy): Eukaryota > Metazoa > Mollusca > Cephalopoda > Sepiida > Sepiolidae > Euprymna > Euprymna scolopes. The sequence continues at coordinate 88,177,381 of NC_136513.1, forward strand.
AAAAAAAAAGGCAAATTTTTAGTTTAGTGGCATAAATTATTTGACAGACATAAAAGCATAAAAACTATTTTTATATAAAACACATTGTTAGACCCAGTGGCTGAAATAAAACCAGAAAAAGTTTCCTTTTTATTATTATTTTTTTTTTTTTATCATTCTTTATTAGGTTAAATGTACGACATTCGATGCTACAGAATGTAGCCACCATATTTTTTAAAATTTGGCCTAAAAAAGGCCAATCTGTCAAACCATAAAAAGGCCAAATATTGCGATAAAAAAAAAAAGAAAAGAAAATGGCGGATCTGAAGAATCTTCCCCGCCTCCCTATTTTTTTTAAATTTTATTTTCATCTGTTTTTCAATTTTTTCAGCAGATTATTATTGAATGGATAGTCTACCAGATTATATAAAAAAAAAAAGTCATCAATTGAAATGAATGGCTCTCGTCTTCAGGAGGCCTCAAGTTTTGACAAACTTCTTGGCTTGACCATTACTCCTGATCTTAAATGGAACACGTACATCAAATCTGTTGCCAAGGCCGCTGGAAAAATGGTGGGATCTTTCTATCGATCCAGTAGATATCTCACTGCTGATGCTATTCTCTATCTATATAAGAGCCAGGTACGTCCAAGGATGGAATACTGTTGCCACATCTGGGCAGGAGCTGCTAGAAAGGACTTGGCCTGCCTTGATAGAGTTCAAAATAGACTTCGTAGCCTCGTAGATGTCCTTTTCTCTTCCTTGCAACCTTTATCTCACAGAAGAGATGTTGCGAGTTTGTCTCTGATGTATCGATATTTTCATGGACAGTGTTCGAATGAGCTTCAATCTATGGTCCCCCCTCGCCAAACTTTCACAAGAAACACTCGTCTAGCTGTAAACACTCAATAATTCCCCCCACTCTTTATCTGTGCCTAAACCTAAACGTAGATTCCATGAACAAAGCTTTTTTCTTAGAACTGCACGCCTGTGGAATTGTCTTCCGTTTTCCTGCTTTCCGGCTGACTACAATATGGTTGTCTTCAAGTCTAACGTAAATAAGTTCTTGGTGAGCCGTTCCATATAAGTTATCAACTTTACCAAATTTTCATTACTAATGATTACTATAATGTCCAATTTCTACTGTACACTCTTTAACCCTTATCCTTGAGTGGCCTCTTGGCCTTGATAATGTGGTGACGCCTATGTGTAAAAAAAAAAAAAAAAAAGTCAATATTAAATATTTATAGGGATCCTCAATTTAGTAAATTGATCACCCATTTTGGAACCACACAATGTTTCAGGAATTTAGCCCTTTTTTAGATTATTTTTCCAAAATAAATTTTATAAAGGCTAAATTCGCGAAATTTGGCCTAAAAACATTGAGTGATTCTTAAATGGGTGATTGATTTACTAAAACGTTGCATTAGAAACTGAGCACCCCCTACAAATGTTTAAATATTGACTTTTTTTTTTAAATAATCTAGTAGACTAGTGTCCATTCGATAATAATCCACTGAAAAAATTGAAAAAAAGAAGAAAATTAAAAAAAAAATGAAGAGGGGGAACAAAATGTTTCAGGTCCGTCAAAAAAAATGTAATAAAATGTTTAGCGAAAAAAAAATATGCTGATAATGCACATCTTTTGAGCTATGACAAACAAAAAAAAAGGTACTTGTGCATTTAACAAACCAGACGTAACTCAGCATTTGTTCGGCTTTGTCCGATGCATGACGTCAACAGCTCGGGTTTTGCTGCTGTCTGACGAAACATGGTCATCGGCAAATCAAAATGCTGTGCACTTAGTTTAAACTCGACGCGCATGCACGCATGTCGAGTTGAAACTAGGAGGAGAGGAGTATCACTATTTAACTGTGAACCACCACAGCCTTAATTTTGTGAATCCTGTAAAAATAAAAAAATAAAGTTTTATTCCTTTCCTCTTTCTTACGATTTTTTTCTTTTTTTGTACGTAAATAATTGAAAAAAAAAAAAAAAAAAAAAAAAAACGTTTCATAAAAAATACTATTATTTGTTAAAAAAAAATTGATCCTACAAATATCATTTTTGTTGGTCATTTTACGTAAATAGTTGTAAAAAAAAAACAAAAAAAAAACGTTTCATTAAAAAAAAAAAAAAAAAATTACTATCATTTGTTTACAAAAAATGTCTTATATGTTATTTGCAACCAAAACAATTTCAAACAATAATACTAATAATAAAAAAAAACATAAATGAACGGTAGGGTTTTGTTTTTACTTATTTATTTTTGGATGTTTCTACATTTTAAAATTTCATTTTAGTTATTTTGTTGTAGCGTTGTTTTTATTTTATCGGCAACGCTCGGTTTTATCTGGCTGTTGACGTCATGCCGAGTAAATGCTGAGTTACGCCTGGTTCGTTAAATGCACAAGTACCAAAAAAATTATCATACTGAAATTATAATACAAAAAAATTTAAAAAAAAAAAGAAAGAAAGAAAACATTGGGTGTTTCTTTAGTATTAGTCACAATTGGAAATTACGTTCCAAGTAAAACACTTTGTTGTACATCGTTCATTTTTACTGAAAGAATGACTTATCTCCCCTGCTTTCATTACAGCTGCTGTTATTCCTGGCAAAGCAAGAAAATACAATAAGACCTATGTTTATTTTTACTAGCAGTTCAGCCCGGCGTTGCTTGGACTCTATTTACTGTTCATAACTTTATGTGCATATGCATATATATATTAAAAAGTTTGACTCATGTCCAGGTAACCTACATCTAAAATGTCACGTGTTTAGATTGAAAATTGGCAGAGGAGTTTGGTAGAGTCTGCAAAAGTCAACTCTTTCAACTTTTACCTCTTGGCAGACAAATTTTCGCCCAAAAACTGATTAAAAAGCTTGCTGCATGTTTGAATATCCTGTACGTAAAATTTAAAATGTTTAGACCCAAAATTGGCTGAATAGTTTGCTAGAGACTGCAAAAGTCAAATCTTTTGCAGTTTGACCCCTTGGCAGCCAAATTTTCAGCAAAAAAAAAAAAAAAAAAACACGAGTAAAAAGCTTGCCCTATGTCTGAATACACTTTATGTAAAATTTCAAATATTTAGACCAAAAATTGGCTGAGTAATTTGGTAGAGACCGCAGAGATAAAAATTTTTTAACTTTGACCCCAATTTTGATCCCTTTACATTTATTGTTTTGGGCTCAAATCAAATTAAAAAGTTTGATCCATGTCCAAGTAATCTACATCTAAAATTTCAAGTGTTTAGACCCAAAATTGGTGGAGGAGTTTGGTAGAGTTTTCAATGGCCAAATCATTGAACTTTGACCCCTTGACAGCCAAATTTCTGGCCGAAAACCGATTAAAATTTTTTTCGCAGATCTCACTACCCCTTATGTCAAATCTCGAGTCTGTAGACTGAAAATTGACAGAGTAGTTTGGTAGGGAAATATACACACACAGACAGACAATTTCACTTTTATACAGATAAGAACGTCTACGCAATCTTCTATGTGATCATTTTTGTTCTAAGTTTTATTTATTTTACTCATTTCAGCTCAGTACGGAATTACAATGAAGTGTTTTTACATCAAATACAATTTTCAGTTGCGACTTATAGTAAAGAAACATTAAAAAAATGTGAGAGATGATGATAGTTAAGTGATTAACGACACAGACTGACGACCTGGATGTTCCAAGTTCAAATTCAGTTCTGTTAAACAAAAATCGCTATCACTTATAATATTGGCAACCTTCACGTAGTCCTTCCCGTAAATACATGATTTCTTTCTAAAAAGAATTGACTAGAAAAATACCGGGGAAACCAATGCCAACAATAGAATTTTCGGATTCATACAATGATGATGATGATGATGTCCCAAAATTATACAGATTCTGTTCATTGTGAACACAATTTTAAGTTCGTATAATCCCCATGCGATAGTCGGAATGAAATACCCCACAAGTTAAAACAACCAATAAACTTGATTATATACAAGTCTACAAGGTAAGCTGTTTCTTTCAAATAACAATGACTCAATAACTTCTGTTGGTCGCCTGCATCATAGCGAGTTTCTGCTACTGTTCCGGTAGCAAATATTGTTTGTTTGAGTTCATTGCAGGTTTGGGTTCCTTGGAAACTCAATTATAAGTTAGTATAATTTCCGTACAATGGTCAGAATAAAATGCCTCACAAGTGGAAACAGCCGATAAACACAAACATATAAAAGCCTATAAGATAAGCTGTTTTATCCAAACATTATCTACTGTGGGTGGTTTGCTTCATAGCGAGTTGCTGTAATTGTTCCAGTAGCAAATACTCCATTTTTGGGTTTGTATTGCTGTACACATAGATTCGAAAAAGTTGTCAAAAAACAAATATATAACAAATAAATGTTATCGAAGGCAAGATAAGTTACTTTTCTACCAAACTGGATATATTTTTCGGGTTTTTATTTAATGTAACATGTTTATTCAGCTCGAAAAACAGTGTTAACCGATATATTGGAAAATTTTAAATGGCGCCCGACTCTCTGCTGAACATGCTAAGTTTGAGAAAATGAGTTAAAAATATACAAAATACCGTTAGAAACTCTGACATAGGCTGACATATATTCGGTGGGTTTTTAACAGTATTTTGTATAGTTTTTTATTTTTAACTCATTTTCCCAAACTTACCGTGTTCAACAGAGAGTTTGGCGCTATTTTAAATTTTCCAATTCATCGGTAAACACTATATGTTTTCCGAGCTGAATAAACAGGTTACATTAAATAAAAACACTAAAAATTATCCAGTTAGGTAGAAAAGTAACTTATCTTGCCTTTGATAACATTTATTTGTTATATATTTGTTTTTTGACAACTTTTTCGAATCTTTGTGTACAGTAATGCAAACCTCGATTTTTAAGTTGTAAAATTTCTGTATGACAATCAGAAACAGCCGATAAACACAAATATATACAAGCTTATAAGAGAAGCTATTTCTCCTAAGCATCATCTTCTGAAGATTGCTCGCTTCATAGCAAGTTACTGTAACAGTTCCAGTAGCAAATACTATTGCGAACTTGATTTTAGGTTAGTATAATTTCTGTACGATGCGTATTTTGATGCCGGGTGAGATCGCCCTTTAACGTGAATGCCTTTTCACAGAACGAACACTTATAAGGCCTTTCTCCAGTATGAGTTCGAATGTGCCTGTTGAGATCCCCACGTAAGGAGAATGCTTTCGTGCAGTAAGTGCAGGCAAAAGGTTTCTCCCCAGTATGAGTTCGTATATGCTGCGTCAAATGACACGATTGCGCAAACGATTTATCGCAGTACTGACATGCAAACGTCTTCCCCGGACTCTTACTATGTGTCATGAGATGTGCGCTAAGACGACTTGAATGCAAGAACGTCTTCTTGCAAATCGGACATTGCAGTGGACGGGGACCCGTGTGCATCTTGATGTGGTTTACAAAGTCCTTGTAGTTCAGAATCTCCCGGCGACAATACTTGCACATGAACGGCTTCGTCCGTCGATGAATGGTCATATGCTTCATCAGCTGTGAGTTCTGACTGAACACTTTGTCGCAATACTTACATGGAAACTGTTTTGCATTCTGAACAGACTCCAGAGAAAGTAGCTGGTTCCGAGCCGGCAAGTTCCCAGGATTTTTTTCAGGCAGAGTCCGACTTCCAAAGTGGGTAATTAAATGAGTAACCAAATTGACCCGCTCAAAGAACGATTCATTGCAAATGTTGCAGACGTGCGGTGCAGATGAACTAGCTTTGGGGTCGCTCGAAGAGGCTTTCTCCTGAGAAGTCTCTTTAGGAGTGCAAAGACTTACCGAAGAGTCTTTAATTTCTGACGAGTTTGTCAGATCAATTTGCAAATATTCATCTTTACACCTGTCAGTGAGGAAGCTGGAATTTATATTGTCGAGGTTTATGGTGTCGTCGGGCGTTTGGAAAGATTTTTGTAAACTGTGAGAGGCTGACAAAGTATTTACGTTTATTGTGTGAGTTTTTGCATGGTCCACAAGTTCTCGCTTTCTAGAGAATTTCATCAAACAGAGGCGGCATTCGAACTGCGACTCTTGGGTGATGTGTGACTGTGCATGCGATAAATACTCATCGTGTTGTGTAAAGGTTTCCGTACAGTAAGGACACTGGTATAATTCAAGCTGAGTAGTCTGATCGAGCGCTAATTCGGTATTTACGTTCAGTGCAGTTTTAGAATCTTCGTGACTTCGTAAGTGAATCCCAAGATATTTTACTGAACTGAATTTCTTGCTGCAAAAGCTGCAATTGAACAAATCCGTCTCACAAGCTGTAAAGAATGGATCGCTTGGCTTTTCCTTCAGCGCGTTGTCGTTGCTATCGGACTTCTTGAAGTTCTCCTGAAGATGCTCCAAGTAGATAAGCGGGTTCGGTTCCGAATCCGTTTCTTGCATGTGCTGCAGAAGGTGCATTGTAAGAGCGCTTGCATGTGCAAACTCCGAGTGGCAGATGGTGCATGTGAACTGTTTCTCTTCAGAGTGTGCAGAAATGTGCAGAATCAGTTTGTCGAGCGTGTATTCGTTGGTGCAAAATTCGCAGGTGTACAGTCTGCAGCTATTCAAATCCTCCGACGAAAGCCGTGATACAATCAACGTGTGGCTATTGATCTTATCCAACAACTCACTGCTACTAGCCGGAACATGAGTCAACTGAAAATCAGCACTGGGGGCCAGGACAGACGATAAGCTATCAGCCTTGGAAGTAATAGCATTCACCTCATACGCAATTTCAGAACGAGATAGAATACTTTCTTCAGAAGTTAATGGTATGCTTATTTGCTCAAGGGTTTTCATAGATTGTTGTGCGCAACTCGACAGGCTATCGCCTTTAGACGACAGATCAGATTTTTCTATTAAATCTCCGACAGCAGTGAGCTGCAGAGATGGGAACTCACTAAGTATTTTTGGACAATTTGAACCCCTTTCTTCCTGAGTTTCACCATTCTCCACCAAAGTGTGACTGACCTCGGAGAAGTCGACGCAAAAATTGGCAGCGTTTTCCCAGCTGTTAGTCATCTGGCAATCAAGAGGATCTTTTTCGAGAATTATTTTACCGTTTTTCGAAGTCTCTCCCAAAATGTCCTTTCCGTCAACGCCAAGAAGTTTATCCACTTCATGTGGTTGCGAGAGATCTTGGTCGGACTCCGATACGAAATGTGTTTGGATGGCTCTATCACTCTCGGAAGATCTTGGCGAAGAAAAAAGCGACGTTTCCAGATTTGAACCCTTTGTGAGGCTTAAGCTACAGTTAGCAGTCTCCAGCGCAGTATTCGAATCAAAATAGGTATTTGGAGTTTTTGAAGAATCCTCCTGATGGGTCGTTTTCTTGGTTTCACTGCTAGTTCCAACTAATTCCGTAGACCTGGTGCAGTACTCATTAAGAATACGCATCAACTCTTTATTTTTTTGGATGCTTTCTGTGAGACTGTCTGCTGCTGAGGAACTCAGGTTTGGATTATCCGATCGAGCGGGGGATTTTCCGTCTTTACCGAGAGGTTTCCACGACCCAAACGAATCAAACGATTCTGATGGTTTCTTGGAGGACACATCAATGGAAGAAGAATCTTTCTGCGAAGATCTAGCCAATCCACCAAATCTAGCAAAATAGGAATCTGCCAATTCAGACTCCAGGCCATCATTATTCGTGGTTCTAGTATCAGTGTAAGATCGGTTACTTACAGAGCGAACAGTGCCAGAACTCGGAAGTTTATATTCGCTTAATATCTCTATGTCACAGTTACTAGAGGCATTTTCTTTTTCGAATAAATCGTTATTCTCTCTGGGACAAGCCTTTTTCGGTTCACTGTTTGATGACGGAATTTCATCGGAATGATCATGCTCGAAGCAACCAAGTCTAGGAGTCTTATCTTCTTTCGTCAAGTTTGGTTTGTTTATACTTAGCAGCGAGAATGTCTTATAATCAATATTCAATGATAATTCGTTACACCTCTCACAGTAGAAAACCCACTGACCTGACTTCGTCTTACAATGGATAGCGATGTGCTTAACATCGGCCATCTCTATATTATCACGGATAAACTCTCTCTTTTTATCGTCAATATGATTTTCCGTTTGTACGCCAATATTTTTGCATATACGTTCTGATTCAGATTGCACAAACAAAAAAGAAGGATTGATTTTGCGTTCGGAAGTATTTACAGAACTGTCAACGTTAGTTTTTTTGGCTTTTTTACACTGAACTGCATCTTTTGCAAGCGAGTCCCTGCCCACATTGGCATTCAGCTGATGCGGCTTTTTCACAGGCTCCCGTTTTTGTGAGGATGCAACGATGCTCCGCGGAATATTCCTGCGGTACCGGATAAATTTCTTAGATATCCCTGACGTAATTTCTCCAGGTTGGGGTTTCTCTGGCAATGAGACCAATCTGCTGTTGACCGTCTTTTTTGTTTTCTCTCGGTGTTCGCTTCTTGAAGTTTGGAGCATAGGCCTGCCTGTGCCGAGAATAAGATTCTGCGTTTCAAAAAGTTTGGTCTTTTTCAATAAATCTTGAAACCCTTCACGTTTGTTTTGGTCAAGGTCTGCGTGACTTGATAATTGCTTGCTATTTATAACCCGTCCGGATTTAACAAAGCTTGTTCCAGAGTTTGGGTTATGAACTACAGCACCGATTTCGGATAATCCAGAAATGACTGCATTTTCCTGAGTCTGGCTTTTTGGGCTGGAACGCTGGAAGCCATCATTTAGCGGCAAGTTGATGATGCCCGATTCTTTGTTCAGACTGTCAGTATTTACTTTCTCATTTCCAACAGAAGAACTGTCTGGCTCTCGGACAACTCTGTAACCAGAGGCATGGTTACGCAGGTGCTTTACCAGGTGTCCCAAGTGCGGGAAAGTATCAGAGCAGTATTTACACTTGAAGCAGTTGTCCTCACTGTGTGCATTCTTACTGTGCATTGACAAGGTGCCAAGGCTGGAGAAGCGCTTCTCGCATTTGTTGCACTTGAAGTTCTTCTCGCTGACGAGGTGAGTCCGTATGTGACGGGTCAGATCTCCCCTTAGGGTGAACGCTTTCGGACACTGGGGGCAGTGAAAGGGTTTCTCGCCTGTGTGTATACGAATGTGCCGATTAAGATCGCCGCGGAGGGAAAAGGCTTTCTGGCAAAGGTCACATTTAAACGGACGCTCACCCGTATGCGTTCGGATGTGTTGTGTAAGGTGACACGCCTGAGAGAACATCTTGCTGCAATATTCGCACTTGAACTGCTTTTCTGCTTTCGATAGAGACAATGAAGACGTCGGTGAAGTTGAGCTCAGTAGAGTTTTGGGCGGTCCTGTCTTAGAAGTCGTAAAGCTAGGACTGTTCCCGACATCAGCAGTTACGCTCATCGTCTCCACCATGTGTCCAGAATCTCTTTCTTCGTTCTCTGTATCGTTATCAGGAAGTGCCGAGCTTTCGGCGACTTGGTGGGTTTCTTCAGAAATGCTTGGAGCTGGTTGGTCAGGAATGATGTTACTCAGATCTGGCAAAGATGCAACATTGTCGACGGAACCTGGCTGGCTGAGTATTGGCATATGAATCATTGGAATTTGTTCGGCAGTCAGAGATTCTTGAGTAGGTGGCAAGTCGATAGGATTTGCGTTTAGATGAAGATCTGCATCACTTGGAGACGTAAGTAGAATTGTTTTCATCGAACCAATTTCAGAATTAAGAAGAAGAAAGGAATCGCCATCTCCAGCATCTTCGTCGCAGAGTTTATCTTTAACCAACGCTTGTTTCGGAAATGAATCCGAAATAAGAGATTGGGAAGGAGAAGAAAAATGAGTTTCCAAGATGGATTCTGGCGCCGTTTCATCAACCGCAGATACAAGAAGCAACGGACCATCACTCTGATCAAAATTCATTTTGATAAAAATTGTAAAAAAAAAAAAAAAAAAAAAAGTTAAAAATATTTAGATTTTTTTTTCCTGTTTTACGTACACAATTATCAATGATCCACTCTCAAAAGATTGAACAGATTAGTTCTTTGAAATGCAACTCGAGAACATCCATATCTTTCTGTCCCATGTACATTTAGCGTAGACATCATTGGATCAAATACAAATCTAATGAACAAATAAAAGGAACAGCAAGTCGTTCAGATCCGGGATGCCTGCGGACCAGCTTGCTAATAAACAACGTATATGCTGCGTTAGCTCTTCTCTCGGGGTAAACACTTTACAGCACATACGATTAACCATCAAAAATGAAATACAAGTGTCGATTATCAGATAGCATTTGTGTGATTTGTTCAAAGTGGATTTTGGAGAACTAAATTCACTCGCTCTCCTCAAGGAAAATTATAAATATTACAAATGTCAGGTGTTCCGTGTACCAAAAATCAACTTTGTCCTAAGTGTTATTTGTGTGCATCTATCTATCTATATATATATAAGCATAATTCTTTATGCAAGAATAGAGCACTTTGGGTTGCTGAAGATGTTTATTATAAGCATTTACGTTGCACACACTTGGAGTAAGACTGTCTTGATAATGCAACAATGAAGACATCCGCCTGCTCTGAAAAGAAATAACGTTTCATCAAACTCAGCTTGAAGTACTTGTCCGCAAGGAGCCGTGCTGTCGTGGATAAAGTACCTGGTAAAATTCAGCTGTAAAGTTACACGCTAATGGCGGTTGAAAGTCCAATCTTCAATTTAGGTGACATTCCAAATACGATTGCCAGAGCATGCTACCCCTGTGGATTCGAAATTCATTTCAGAGTTTGACAAAAAGATTCCAGAGTTCGACAAGATGCACCAGAAGAAGGTCAAAGGTCACATCAACCAAAACGTTGTGAAAATAACACTCAAAATGAGAACAGTAGTCTGACGAATTCAGATAATAATGGGTTTGTTTGTCTACCCACACTGAAGAACTATAATATAGCAAAATAGTCTGTGGATGGCTCATATATATGTGTGTGTGTGTGTGTGTGTGTGTGTATTTTTAGTGTTATTTTTGTGTTGTGGTTAAAATATACATAACATTTTTTAAAACTCTAAAATTGCGTATAAATGTGCTGACTTTGTTTAGAATATGCATATATCTTGTTTGATAAATTATATTGAAATATATATATATATATATATATATATATAGATAGATAGATATGTATATTATTGTATTCCTGAAATCAAAATGGCTGACTTGTAAACAAGCAGGTAGAAGGTATAACCGCTGATTGTTCAGCTTTTGTACCGCAAGTTATGTGTACGGGAAACTATATTTTTCCTGTTTTCTTCTTCTGAAGATTTCTTTTTTGAGTGTAATATTTAAACGGTGTTCGATTGTATAGTTTTCGAAAGATGAAATTGGTGTTGATATAAAAAGTTTTACTTGACACAATTGATTAGTTTAGTCAGAATTAAAGTCAACTTAGGTATACACAAATAAAACTTATACCAATAAATGTTTTTTTTTATATTGTCTCACACGCACACATATGTATTAATGATGGGACGATTTCAAGATATTTTTTTTCTGATTCCAATACAATTACCGATTTCAATACAATTACAATTCATTCAAAGTGTCTAATATTTAGCTAGAGAGTTGGGTTTTTTTTTTCATTTGTTTGTTTATTTTCAGATTACCATTAAAAAAAAAAAAAAACTATGCGAACATATTTTTGCAAATGGAAAAATACACTTTTTTTGCGAACAGAAAAATCCAATTTTTTCCGATACTAATACCAATTCCAATAGCCTAAAAGATTCTGATTTTCCTGATTCTGATTGATTGTCCCAACACTAATATGTATATAATACTTGTCAAACTATTTCCTGATGTCATGTTCAGCCAAAAAACAAATTTGTTGATCTAGTCTTTATAAAATCACCCGTACATACATAGTGCGACTATTTTTTAGTATTGTAGAAAGCAGGTCATATGCATGTTTCTGGAGATGGCTTATCGTAGCAAAAGAAAAAAAATTACAAAGCTTTCTTCGTAAAAGCTTTCTTGCAATTAAGAAGAGATTGCAGTTCTTATTTGGCTTTCATGTTGATTGTAAATAAGACCAAAGTCAATCAAAGGTGGACACGAATCCGTTTTCTATCCGACCGATTCTACATCCAGAAGGCTTGTTGGCATTAAAGGCATCATCGATAATGTAATCCAATCCATTGCTCTGTGAGCAAAATTGTAGAAAAAACACGCACGTTACACAAGCAATCAAAGATGTTGAAGAATTTTCACCAAAAAATCTGGTTATCCATGCTTTTTTATTGATGGATTCAGGAGATTAACCTGAAAGGAAAAAAAAAACAAAAAAACTTTATGATTCTATGTAAAACAATGAACATAAATGCAAAATACTATTTAAATACTGACAATAAAAAAAACATTTTAATTAAAATAAGTTTGACGATTTTTTTTTTTTTTTTTTGCTTCTACAGAATTGGGACGAGATTTTGTAGTCGATAAATGGAGTTTTTAAATAAAAACAAAAAAATGGTTTCAACTGATTTTTTAATCAATTCTAATAGCATTACAAGCATATGCTGTATTTTCATGGACATCGGCAATATTACATACCTAATGTGCTTCAACAAGTCATATCTTTTTTATTTGTTGGTCAATTTTTTAAAAGAATTACATTGATGAAAAAAGAATAGGATAAGCATTCCAATGATGTTAAATTATTTTTCTTTTATGCGTTCAATATTTTTATGATTTAAGTTAAAAATGAAAAACGGTAAACAATTACGACAGTAAAAAGGGAAACAGTTTTTTCAATGTTTTCATTTTATACGTTACGTTTGGATACATATGTGCGGGGTTAAATTTGATTGGATATGGCTGAAATTTTACAGGCTATATAAACAGTCCATTTCTATTGGTGTTTGATTTTTATTTTTACGACCACAGGAAGCAAAGTTACGACCGAGCAAAGTTGATGAAGAATAGTTGAAAATTGATAAGAAAAATCGGTATATATCATCCACTTTCATATAGATAATAGTTTCAGAATTATTTTCATGTATAATATGTAAATATTTGATAATTGTTAATTGTGCAGAAATTTCTTTAAAATGTTATCTTTTATAGAAATTCACATCGCTTAAAGGAAAACGATGACAGCAATGGTTAGCTATGTGCTAACCTTCGCTGTCAGCGTATTAACGAGTTTGTATTCTCTCAAAACGAAAGCAGAAAAAAAGTTTCATTTTTTTATTCTGGGTTTTTCAATGTAAAAAAATTAAGTTTTTCAGATTTGATTTCCAAACAATACTATTTTGTCGTTTTGTACACATGTAGTACACATGTAGTAAACGCGTTAAAAAAAACAACAAAATGTACTAAGTACATGCATTTGGTTTTTAGTGATAAAAAAAACAAACAAACAAATATATAACAAATAAAAAGGTACTTGTGCACTTATGCTACCATGCTGAAATGATAACGTTATTTAGAAACCCATTCTTAACATAGGGAAGGAAGGGTGTTTTGTTAACTATTCTGTACTTTCACCTAACAATTAAATAAAAGATATCGTGAAACTTGAATTTATTTTTAACTCATTGTCAAGACTATTTTTTCGAATCTGTAAAACAAACCTGTTCTTTTTTAACTGAGGATAATACGAATAATTAGGCGGTTCGATAAAGAATTTCATTGTGATGCATTTTGTAAATTTTTACCTTGTTTCCACCTTAACATTTTTCTTTAAAATGACTACCTTTTAAAGTTTTTCGGGTATGCTGAAAACGAATATCGAATTTAAATTTTTCGCAAATAAGTAGCTTTCCGGATATTAAGCAATGTCATTTCTTATGTTATCGTTGGTGGCCATCTTGGTACGTGTGTTTGTGCATAGTTTCTCGGGGTTAGGTTTGCGCGCACAAGCGTACCAAGATGGCCACCAGCGATAACATAAGAAATGACATTGCTTAATATCCAAAAAATTACTTATTTGCAGAAAATTTAAAATGCGATATTCATTTTCAGCATACCCTAAAACCTCAAAAAAGTAATCATTTTAAATGTTAAAGTGGAAACAAGGTAAAAAAATATTGTTTTATTTCTTTGTTTACATAGTTGAATTTTCAGTAAAACAACAGAATAGAAATCACAAAAATTGTCATCACCTGGTGAATATATAGTTGTTGCTTATCAGGATTCCTGATACTGTGAAAGCTACATCAAGGATTCACATAGAGTACGATTTATGGTTGCATCTCAGAAAATAGGGGTATATTTTGGGCCAGATAGAGAAGATTTACAAAACTGAAAATTGGACTGGTCCCAAAATGCCTAAGTTCTGGTCGACTATGGGAATTTCCATCTTTTACAGAAATTCAAAATCTACATGAAAAATTTTCTTTGATTTATTTCCGAGATTAATTCATATCTACTCAATTTTTTTTTTTTTTTTCTTTGAGGAGAGTAGTAAATACTGGCCACAAATGCTCTTTAGGCATTCAATGGCTACACCACAGATTAAGCTCTCCTTTGGTGAGGAGGCAGGAAAATGCCTGCTATCAATAAAGCTATATTTAAATATCACTATAATACTTAGTTTTGTTCATGAAGAGACGCCCACTGTATGATACCTTGCACCAATTTAAAAAAAATTGAAATTTCTACATCTGAATTTATAATTCATGGCTTATGGTAAAGAAAGACATCAAATTTGACTGCATAATCAGAAAGTGCACACAATTTTACATAAGAATGCAAAGTTTCATGAGAATAGCTTGGAAAATAAATAAATGGTGGCGAAGTTACCGAATTTCTTGAAATGTTGAGGTCCGTAATTTAGCCCACTTTTTCTAAAGAAAAATGTCCAAGGAAAAGCATAAATTTTGGCACTTAAAATTCTCATAACTTTTGAACTACTGATGGTATTTGCATAATTCAAACGGTTTTAAGCATCTTTTACATAGCTCTTTTCATGCAAGTTGATCCAATAACAATTATCTAAAAAGAAAAAATAAACTAAGTAATGCTAATTCTAATAAGTCACAATGGTAGCTTCCAAATTCAGTAAAAATTACCTGAATATTACTGAATTATTAAAAAAAACAACTTTGTGTTAGCAGGTGAAAAATTGCTCCCATCTTGTTTAAATCAAAACGGAAAATTACCTCCCTTTTGAACTCTCCTGTGCCTTACGATCGTTTTTATTAAATTCTATTTTTTATTTTCTTTAATAAAAATTTTTTACCTTATCGATTTTCATAATTTTTGGATATAATCATCTTAAAAATACAAGGAATAAGTAGATACTATTGTTTTCATGTGAAATTCAGTTTTTCGATTTCCGAAATTTCGTCCTAATAGTGTAGAAGTGCCTTTCTTTTTGTGGGCTGTTATCCTCATCTTCGTAGTTTAATGAAGAATCTGAAATTCAAGAAGCATGGGCTTGGGAGGCGGCAATTGTATTCTTTGCAAAACTAAACAGATTGGACGGACGGAAAGAGAGTTGAAGAGGGCTTTCTTACCAACAGAACTGCAAGTGACAGTAATTGATTGAACTCCTTGATGACGATGGAGAATTTTGAGAGTGGTCAAAGACTCATCCTGTCAAAATCTTGCTACACAATCTAGAAAGTTCTGCACTGAATGTGGTCGTACTGACCATACCATATGTTCACAGTCGGTTGTTTGTGTTAGGATTATCAATTCGAGCGATTTTAACTGCAATCATATTTTTAATGCTATAAAAGTTGTAGGAGTTGTCTCCCTTTCGATATCTGTTTATTTTTCGGTACTTTATGTCCCATTACACACTTTTTTTAAAGTGTCATTTTGTACTTAGGGCAATGTTTGTAGCCAAATATCCCAAAATTCCCATAGTATTCCACAGGTTTGACAGCTGGAGAACTTTCTCTGATAGGTATACTAACAGATGAATAATACATTTTCATGGAATACTTGAGGTGCTTAAAAAAAAAAAAAAAAAAAAAAAAAAAAAAATCGCCTTTTCATGTTTCTCAGAGGCGTAAAAAAGGTGACACCAGAGGTATTCCAAGTAAATTTCCATTTTTCTCACCTTTTCCAGGGTTTGACTGCTATGTGCAACAAAGATAACTACGAAAAAGTTTTGGTGTCGTGAGAAAATGTATGACAAAGTTTATATTTTTTTCAGTTTTTGGAATTTTTTGCTTTGGGTCTAAAAGTAGAATTGGCCATGTATCCTCAAACCGCTCAAAATTAGGCAAAATCCTTTTGGAAATTTCTTTTCGGGGTTATTACTCACAATAAATGTGATTTTGGGCAAAATCTGAGGGGATGGCTTCTCTGCTCCGTCTGGTTCTTACAAAAAGTGGCTTTTAAGAAAAAAAAAAATTTTTTAAATACATATATACACAGACACACACACGCATTTTGGCCTTTATATATATATATATAGAAGACTAGCGGGGGTGCCCGGCATTGTCTGGGTGTTTGTAGGTGTGTGTTGAGAAAAAATAAAAGTTTTAGTAGGCAGATAGGTTCGAACCTGAACCCTTGACGCAAAGGTGGAAAAAAAGTGTGAAAAAACCTAACATCTTACTGCTCGACCACGACGGGACAGGAAGTGAAAAGCGTTCTAATTTAACGATTAAAACGATAAGTGACATGTGCGTAAATTTAATGAGGCCAACCATCACAATGATAGGGGAATGAAATCCCGCACTTAACTTTGGCTGCGAGGCAGGTTTTTTTTCGGTTTTGTTTCCCCAATGTGTCGAACCAGCTCCCCATAAAAAGGGCAGTGTCCAAATGAATAGCAATTGTCTGATATGAGGGGGTTTTACCCACATTGATCAAAAGTTAATTGCTTTCTGGACATCCTTGGCGGGAGAGCCAGGGAACTGCCTTCGCTTCGATTACTTTCACTTTATACGAAAAAGCCGAACAAACGCACGCGAAGAAGGAATAGCGCAAATTTTATAAAAGTCAATCAAAACAAATCTAGGCACGACGAGGAGTTTCCCTCATATTGTTCAAACGCCCATTACTTTCTGGACGTTCCCGGCACAAAGGCCGGGCACAACACCTTCGCTTCAGATCAGTTTTGCTTGTATTTGTATACGAAAAAGACGAACAAACACACGAAATAGCAAGAATTTTATAAAAGTTGACATAAATAAATCTAGACACGACGCGCATTCACAAATCGTACATATTATCTAGGGAGTATACAAAATTATATTATCTTGGACATACAAAAATGCGCGCACCACATTTGCCTTATCTATATATATATATATATATATATATATATATATATATAGACAGACTAGTGGGGGTGCCTGGCATTGCGTGGGTGTTTGGAGGTTTATGTGGGGGGCGGGGTAGATCAAAACAAAATGGAAACTAATATGCGAAGTAATAACTCTGTTTAAATATAAAAAAAAAAAACGATGTTAAACTTGCTAAAAACAATCGCAAAAACACAAAAACAAAAAAGAAACAGCAAAAGAAATTTTGGAAGGGAAGTAGGCTTGAACGCGAAGGCTTGAGGGTTATAGTCTGATGACTTAGCATGACGCCACGAAGGCAGGGACTTGAGAACAGCCGAAAATAAACGTTTAAAAATGCAGGTGGTTGAATGTCAACATATGGTTTTCTAGGTCAAATATCACACCGTAGTAGTAGTAGTAGTAGTAGTAGAGAAACCGAATTCACGGCGCGAATTTTGTAAGATAAAAGTAGGCACCGCCAAAAATGGCCGCAAAATCAAGTTGTTGTTGTTTTTTAAAACGAAATTACATTTATTAAAATCCATTATTTCTGAGTAACTTTTTTTTTTCCAGAAAGATAAAACCCTGAATTTGATCATATAGAAAACAGAATAATGTAAAACTTTTTCTGCTATTTTTAATTCAATTTTAAATGTTAAATTTTCCCAAAAAGTTAACAATTGACATTTTTTGTCTTGCACAAAAAACGTACTTAAATATTTAAAAAAAAAGGGTTTTTGAAATAATTAATTAATTTATTTATTGTCTAACTAAGATTTAGGATGATTTTCTAAGAGAATATGCAAAAATATTATAATATAAGTACCTGAATTTCAAATAATTCCACTTATTCATATAGGTAACCAGATATTTCGCATTGACGTAGAGTTCAGATCGACTCTGTTTACGTTTTCGTTTGATAAACAGCAAACTATGGAAGACCAAACAGGCCAAAAAAACTTATTTTTCAGTGACGAAAATTTCAATGTATTATTAAGCTGAGGCTGGCCAGTACCAGATGGGTGACCATTTGTATGCGTTTGGTTTTTAATGTGTATGTGTGTGGGGGCCAGGCTCCCCAAAATGGGGGGGGGGGGGCAATTTAAAGCAGAATAAAAAAAAATTATTTCAGCGCGTTTGGTCCACCGTAGTCGAAAGGCGGCAAACGTTTTCAAACGGGATCGAAAAAAATGATGCTATTTTTAACACAAAGGGCACAATATTTATCGAATTTTTTTTTTTGGTATCGATTATTCAAAGCATGCCCTGTTTAATAATGGCCATGCATTATTCGGCTCGCTAAAAAAAAATTGTTAATTTATTTATCAAAAATTTTAAAATAGCTTTTTTCGTATAAATATTAAAAAAAAATTTTTTTTGTTTTGCTTAACTTAAATTGATTATTTTACTTAACATATTCACCGAATTTCACACTTCAAAACTCAAAAGCGGGATAATTAAACACAATCGAAGTTCTGATATTCAGACGTCAAAATAAGGTATGCCAACAATTTTTTTTTTTTTTTTTTTTTTAATCTATAATTCTGTCCCTTACAACAACACAATATGTTAATTTCAGTTTCAGATGATTATTTTAAGCATATTTGTTCCCACTTCAAAACAAGGGGGGGTTTTGTAAGCAAAAAAAAATATATATATAAATATCGTTTATGAAAAATAAGTACACTGTTATAAAGTTCATTCTTCTCTTAATAATCGCTGAAAATTTCGTATTGATCGGATAATTACCTGATTTTTGGTAGATTTTTAAAAAGACGGTCCGTCAAAAAGTACTTACCTGTCCCCCCCCCCCCCAGTTTTGGCGGTGCCTAGATAAAAGTCATTGAAATAAAAGATATTTACGACGTTGTTTCGTAAATCGTAGATTTTATAATCTAAGGAGTATATAAAAAATTCTAAGACAGAGTAATCCCCCGGAGAACTCCCGCGAAAAAAGCCTTTGCTGAACATACACAAAAAATGCACACACACACACACACACATTTGCCTTATATATATATATATATATATATATATATAGATAGATAGATAGATAGATTATTTATGACAAAATTATGTGATAAAATTTACAAAATTTTTTTAAATTATTTCAATATGAATATATTTTAAATATTTAAAAAATTATTTATAGAAATGTAAACTATGAAAGTTTAAATTACTTTTTTGAAATATTTCCATATGAATATATTTTAAATATTAAAAATCTTTTTATAGAAATGTAAAAAATAAAATTTTATTCATTTTTTTTATTGTTGTTTAATGATAAAACAGGAAGTGGTTCAATATGGTTTCGTTTTTCGTTTCATGCTTAGTGACTTCCGTCCATATTTAGGTAAACTGAATCCATTTCCTGCGTCTTAACTTTGTGTGCAGAATTTTTGGATATAACCTTATTATTAAGTTTGTTTGGTCATTAAATAATTAATTAACCCAAATTTTTATAAAACTAAGTCTAATTTGGTAAAATAATGTTTTATTGGCAGCCATCTTAAAGTCGAAAAGTTCAAGATAACCTATATTATCCACGTCCAGGCACAGATAAAGAGTGGGGAAAACCATTGACAAGTGTCCTATGTATTTCTAACTGCACGCGGGTGTGTCAGAAATTTCGTGAAAAATACTGAATAATTCCACTCCATCTTTCCAAGCTTATAACTCCTCAAAAAATGTAATTCAAGCCCTAATTTTTTTTTTTTTCAATTAAAGGAGCAAGGACCAAGGTTTCATTAAAAAAAAACAAAAACAAACGCCGTGTTTTTTTTTTAAAAAAAAGGTTTTAAACTTCGGACTTTACAGGTAAATTTCTTAAAAAAAAAAAAGACACTACTTTTTTGTTGTTTTAAATTTGAATATATTATTTATTGATCATTTATCTTCAATTTGTGATATATAACACTTTGGTGAGTAAATTAATTATTTACTTTTTAATAGACATTTCAAAATGGGAGGCGTGAAATCATTCGACCCCGTCTTTCCAAGTTTATAACTACTCGAAAAATGTAAATCAAGCCCTAATTTTTTTTTTTTTCAATTAAAGGAGCAAGAACCAAGGTTTCATTTAAAAAAAAAATAACAAAAGAAAAAACAAACAACGTGTTTTTTTTTTTTTTTTTTAAAAAAGGTTTTAAACTTCGAACTTTACAGGTAAATTTCTAAAAAACACTACTTTTTTTCTTTTAATTTGAATATATTATTTATTGATCTTTTATCTTCAATTTGTGATATATAAAACTTTGGTGAGTAAATTAATTATTTACTTTTTAATAGACACTTGAAAATAGGGGGGCGTGAATTAAAAAAAACGTTTGTCTAAAATATCATATTCGGTTTATTGGAAAGAGCATAAGATTTCGTATTGACACTGAAAAATATCACAAAAATTGAATCAAAAGAAAAATTTTGATAGATTTTTAAAGTTTAAAAATTGAAAAATACTGAGCTCATAAAATTCAATTAATTTCATTAGTTTTTTTAAAAAATAAAAAATATTTCTATTACTTTTAAAACAACTTTATTAGTTTATTTTGGAAGTATAATCCATAAAGAAAATAAACAACCCACTTTTAACAGAGAAATTACCAGTTTTTTATATTTTATTCGCATTTTCGTGTTAGGGGTGTCAAAAATTCCTACAAAAATTCTGATACACCTAGCAATGTAATTCTTAATGTTATAAGTGGTGGCCATTGTTGTGCACGCGCGTGCCACCAGTCCACCACTTATAACAAAAAGAATTATATTGCTTAATATTCGGAAAACTACTTAATCGGAAAATTTAAATGCGATACTCGTTTTCAGCATACCAGCAAAGTTACATAGGTCGTCATTTTAAAGGAAAATGTTAAGGTAGAAACCAGGTAAAATTTTACAAATACGGACAAATGACACATTCGGTAAAGTATGTTTTCAGTATCGTGAAAACTAGTTGCCAGCCCCATTTGTAAACGCGATGCTCATTTTCAGCACACTCTAAAAATCTTAGAAAATAAGCTTTTTAAGGTAGGTTTTGTGTTGGTCTACCAGGCCACAATAACTCAGAATAGTTACAAAACACTCTCCCCTCCTCATGTTAAGAATGGCTTTTTAAATAATAACGTTATTAATTCAGCGATAAACAGATAACAATAAGTGCATAAGTATGGAAAATGTTATTTTTAAAACATAGCATGGTTCGTAAACTGCACAAGTACTTAGAAAAATATACAAAAACAATTTGGTTTAAAACTTACGGAAGTAAGCGGAAGTCGGGTTTGATGGTCTTTTTTTTACGATTATTTTTTTAATTTTTATAAATTTAATTTTTGTTTGTTGTTAAAAAAAAACAAAAGAAACGAAAACAATTTTGATGTGTTTTTGAATTTCTATTAAACATCCCTTTTTTTTTTTTTTTTTTTAGAATAAATTTAAAGATTTTTTTGTTCAGTTTTATTTTGTTTTCGTTTTTTCCTTCAATTAGTTCAAATTTTAAAACTATTTTTTAAAAGTATTTTTTAAACCCGGAAAAATAGTTTTAAAAAAATAGAAAGAATTGGAACTTCAGTTTAAAAAGAAAAAAAAAAGAAGCACAATAAACTCGAATCGAAAATATCGCGTCTATTTACTTTTGTTTAAGTGATTAAATACCCCCAAAAAATATTAAAACAAAACAAGAAACTCAAACCTTTTGTTGCTAAAAAGAAAACTATTATTTAAAACCTTAATTTACAAATTTAAAAAAAAAAATAGATTTAAATCAATTTTTTTAAACAAGAAATTAAATTTACCTCAAGTTTTTGTCATGAAATCAAGAAGAAAAAAAAGCCAAGAATGTTGTGTACTTAAATTTACGAACCGGTGTCAGTTAGAAGAGAGTCCCCTATCAAATTTGTTCCGGTCGCTTTGTCTCTTTCTTCTTTATTTTATCATCTTAAATTTTATTTTTATATATTTTTTTTTACTTGGGAAGTCATTACTTATCAAGGCTCATAAGCCACTCTAGGATAAGGGTTAAATGTTAGGTAGATGGTGAGACAACAAGATCAGTTACAGTGGAACTAGGGTAGGGCTAGAAAATCTAAGGGAACAACTCAATAGGAATTTATTCACATCAAATTTGAAGACGACCATGTTATAGTCAGTCGGGAAGCCGACACACGGTATAGCGTTCCACAGACAGACAGTTCTAGGAAAGAAACTCTGTTTATGGAATTTTCATTTAGTCGTAGCCACAAAATAGAGAGTGAGAGAAGTTGTTGGTGGCTGTTGTATCCATAAGTAACGTGGTCAACCATAGTCGAGAAGCGACCAAAAGGCTCCCTTTTCATGAACTACGCCGATGTGTAAGAGAAGCTGCTACTCTTTTCCCAGGATAACACCACTTACCCTTGATCTAACTTTGGTTTTATATTGAGTTAAGGATTGATAATTTGTATTATTTGAATTATTCGGACTATTGTTCTCTTCTTGGGTGTTATTTTCACACCGTTTCGTCCGATCTAAGCTTCGGCCTTCTTCCAGTGGCTTTTTTGAAACGGGAATTGGTAATTTGTATTATTTGACTTATTTGGACTACTTTTCTCATCTTGTACATTACTTGTGTAGTGACCGGCTAAATCAAGCTGCTCGTGTTGCAGGACTAACGAGTGTGGATGTTAGTTCCGCGAACTCCAAAAAATAAATGAAAATTAAGTGTAAAATGGAGTTGAATAATCAAGCAAAGATGACTGAGGCGAATGAATAAATTTCATACAAAATTTGGTATGTTGCGGACCAGGATATAATACCCTAGCTCGCCACAAGAAAATAATGAAACGAATGGAATTGAAGGAAACAAAGACTCAATTGATGGATAAGATAAACGTCGTTTATTTACTGTTGAAAGAATGAACGTTTTAGTTATAACATGTGTTCATGTCCGCGCATGTGTAACCAATGTTCGTTGCGGGGTTGGTGTTGTAGAAGGATAGGAAATGTGTGTTCATCTCAAGTTCGGGTCACTATCGTTTGTTCGCACGTGGGAATTGAAGTGAGTGTTGTAGTGAAAATTGAGGATGATAGTCCAGCGTGTAGACAAAGAAGAGGATATGAGAGTTGACATCAGTTAGTAGTCAGCTACGCGAAGGTGTTCTCAGGGACCAGTAGTAGATAGAGAGAGAAAGAGTGTAGGTACTGTCTGTTAGCTCGTGCCCCATACATAGTAGTAAGTGGGCGTTGACGCACACGAGCATGTGCCTCCCGAAAGGGAGGCGGCTGGTTAGCCCAACCTCTCTGGTCAAGAGTTGGCATTAAAGAGTTAGAAACAGCTTGTCTCTTTGTTTTATACTCGTTTCCGGTGGTCTTTTGCGCATGTGTATATTTCCTTAGAAAGCGGAAGTGATGTCGTCCATGTGTTCGTTCGTGTGCGCGTGTGTGAGTACATGTGTATACGTAAGCGTGTGTGTATATATACGTGAATGTGAGTGTATGTGCGCGAACATGAATATGTGTACATGTGTGGATGTGGGCGCGTATGTTTGTGTGCGCGTATGTATATGACATAGCTTGAAATGTGAATGTGTGTTTTTGTGTGAGGCTTGAAAAAGGCTTGTACAGGTACTTGTACAGTTTAGTCAAGACATTAAAAAATGAAAATATCGAAAAAGTTTAAATTGTATGTATCCGTTATGGAATGAAGTTCTCTGAAAAAAAAATTCACTTAATTTCATCAAGTAGTTTTTTTTTTATAGCGAAAAAACAATTTGTTATGATACCGAGCAAAATGTTCGATTTTTAGGAAGAAAAGCTAGTATTAAAGATGGGAAGGGGTGTCAGCACTTTAACTGGAGTTATCTCCCTTTGGTATTTCTAAAATTCAAACAAAATTTTTTTTAATCCAAGATGGCCGCCTTCAACGACCTCTCATAAAAACGTGTTTTTCCGCTGTAAAAAAAAAAAAAAAAAAAAAAAAAAAAACTACTTGATGAAATTAAGGGAAATTTTTTTGAAAACTTTGTTCCATAACAGATACATACAATTTAAACTTTTTTCGATATTTTCATTTTTTAATGTCTTGACTAAACTGTACAAGTACCAAAATTTATTTTTTCAAAATCGATATTGAGTGAAAAGAGAAGACAAGAAAGTTTCTTCTTAAATGAGTCGCCTCCTGCGACTGAGGTAATAAAAATGAAATGAAATAGAAAAGTAAAAGTTCTTGGTTAGAAATAACCAGTTCTTTTTTAAGAATAATTAAACATAAAAGTCCATCACTTACTTCAGCGAAGAGAAGAAAAGGTAAAAATGCATTAGAGTAAAAAGTCCATCTCCTCGTGGAGAATTAATTATCGGGCATGCGCGTTTAACGTCCTGTAGACGAAGTCGGGTTGGGGTTGGGTCGACTGATTGGTTTGGCGCAAACTGTAATATTTATTGATTTCCAACCGGCTCCACAAACACGGTCTGAAAAAATATTTTTGAAATTTGTTTTCTTTGTAATCCGATTGGCTGAACCCCCCCCCCCCAAAAAAAAACCCTTTATGACGTTGGGTGCTTTCCAAGGTATCCGCGCGAAACAACAGAGTTTCGTTTATATGCCCACAGAATTTGCGTGGGTGTAGAAAGGCGAACTTTAAACAGACACACGCGCAACTGGGTTTTACAGTTAAAGAGCACACACGTGTTGTTCGCCATTATTCTGTTTGAGTAGAACTCACTGATTACAGCGAGGTTACGATAATCGTCATGTAATCAGAAGAATCTATTCGACCAGAATTTATTCATTTCAGGAACAGTTTGATTTTGTTACCGGCTGCCTATGCAATCCTATCAGCATGTGAAGATTTACACACAAATCCATAGGATTATATTTTTATCTATTCGCGTATGTAGACAGTGAATGGGTTGGAACGTTCGAGAAAGCCCCGTATATAAGGGCTAGCTTGCCAAAAACAAAACCAGTCTAAACAGTGTTTCCACAAGTCACCCTCGTCATCGCCCGTAATTGTCGCTCGCATCAGACACCATCCAAGGATGTTAAAACCGCACCAAGTCTCAGCAACGATTCTGTGATTTCCAGACAGCTTTTTGCAAGTTGAATAGCTGCTGCTCAAAATTATCACGCATGTGGACTCCGTCACACGGCGTTAAAAATCCACACTAGTAAGAGTGTCACATAAACGGACAAATTACTCAATTCCTTAATTTATTTATTGCGAACTATTATCCTCATCTTTTAGTTGTTGTTTCACGACGTTTCGACCAACTATTCCTTTGGCCTTCATCAGGTGGTAACCATGACGGGATAGGAACTCCGAATCTCCTAACTGCATCCTCAGCAATTACTATCATCCATAGTTGTTGTCGTCTCACCACCATGTTTTGGGGCCAAGTAAGCCTCTGGTCGGCTTTGAGTAGGATTGAAACTGCTATCTTCAGACAATTCTCACCCGGAACTGAAGAGGTTCAATGTCTCTATCCATTGTGCCACGGACCCTGAAGGGCGATCATGAAACAACAACTAAGAAAGATGGGGATAATAGTCCGCAATAAATAAATTAATAAATAATACTCATGTAAAAATGGTTTTGACTTCTAATGGGGGTATGAGACGAATGGATTCGCCAATCATTTTTATAACCAACGGCTGTGCTAAACAACCAATGAAAACGTCCCAAAATTATTATAAAAATTGTCGAATTTTGGATTCAATCAGTTCACCGTTTACTACGTCACGGACCGCATTTAATTCTTGGCTGCCATCTTGGTTACTGATCTGAACTACGCCGTCATCTTTGTTCAACACAATATCTCAGAACTTAAGAGGTTAACTAAACCACGGACCGCATTTGATTCTTGGTCGCCATCTTGGTTACTGATCTGAACTACGCCGCCATCTTTGTTCAACACAATGTCTCAAAACTTAACAACTCATCTCAATAATGAATTCCAATTAAATAATATATATACTCAATCCCTGTACTAATGAAGTTCATGCAAACAATAATGGATTAATATTTTTTTTTTTGCTCACAAATTTTACCCTTTGGGTATTTTTCATCCACAAGTTTTTCATCATAAAAATATGCTGACATTAATAATTTCATCATAAAAATATGCTGACATTAATAATTTCCTCAGTTGCAGAGGATTTCTTTTTCCACTTGAATTATGTTCCTGAACTTTCATCTTATCAAAATACACATCTCTCCGCATTATTAATGGACCTCAATCTTTTCAATTTCATGCGCATGGGGAAATATCCAACATTCAAGAAAGACTGTAACTTGCGCATATATCACACATAAAAATAAACCCTTTTCTAGTTAAATAAAAATTATTATTTCAACGTATGTATTTGTTACTGAGTCGTTACTATTTACTGATGTCTTTTTTTTGTTTTTGTTTTTTTAATTGCTGATGATTTTTTGTTTTTTTCTTATTAGCGGAAGAAGTTCTTACCTGTGCTCCCGTCACCGTCATGAATTTGGGGACCGATCGATGCCCCTTCTCCTTACATTTGCACAACGGTATTATCGATGTAATTACCGACCTTCTTCATGTGCTCCTTATCGAATTGAAATCTTTCTGTCAAACTCTGGAATCTGTGTAGAAATTTGAACAAAACCATTTATTCAATCTTTGGGAGTAACTTGCCCTTGTTCCATCAGCCATAACCGGGTAAAATCTCAAGTAATTTGCTATTGTATTCTTATTATCCTCCATGGCATAATGGATAAAAGTGCTAAGCTATAATCAGTTCTGATTGCAAAAGGTAGAATTTGTTGCAAAGTTCTCAGCAAAGAGTCTGGTTTTGTTAGATGCTGACGAAATTACCTCAGGTCTATTAAGATAGAGGACATGCCTCTGTTCAGGGTTATGTTTGTTATTTGCCAAAACTTGTGGTAACCAAGCAACTGAATGGTGAATTACTTAAGATTTTTACCTAGTCATCGCATACAGAATAAGAACAAGTCACTCTGGTGGATTGAAGAAAGGGTATTGTTATTCTGTACAGATTCTTGGGTTTAACAAAGATTCCATTGAAATTATTATGGATTCGCTAACTGCCCTGTAATTGGATGAAAAAAAACAACCAATCACAGGCAATCATAGATTTTCACCAAATTCCTGTGTGAGCGTTTGTTGTTAAGTTGGTGTAAAAAGAGTATCGTTTTTTGACGTTCAACTTTTATAAAAAAACGACATTGTTTTTGCACCAACATTTCTCTTTTGCTTGTTGGGATCTACAGAGAAAACATGGTCCCCATCTGTTTTCTCCATCATCTAAACACCAGGACACGTATGAGGATTTAAATCAGCAACTGAAGCATAGAATGTAGTGGGAAAAGTCGACGGTTATTATGGTTATTGCAAGCTAAAATATGTTTTATTTAGAATAAATATTTCTTTACTTAATTTAGAAATGTAACTTAAAACTGTTATCATAGCAATTTAGATGATAACTTAGAATAATAACATCAGGTGATTATCTTAGTAATGTATACTAATGAGATAATGATATATTATCTATCCCGGGTTACACCGGAATGTTTGAAATTGTGATTTTGCTGGCAGGTTGGTTGGTGCAAAAAAAAAAAAAAAATTCAAGGGGTTCAGTGTTGACGTATGTCAAACGCTGTGGCTAGAGTCGATGGTGTCACCTGAAATGTCATTCGGTTTATGTGAAAGAAAATGCGGAAAGAAAAAGAGAAGGATATCTTTTCACTCGCATGCAAGCAGTGTGCCTTCCAATTTTGGGTAAAACAGACATATTGAGTCCGGCTTCAGATTTGGGGCTAAGTACATGTGTGGGGTAGATAGGAAAATGTGTCGAAGAAAAAGAAAATGCATAAAAAAAGAAGAAGTGAGTTGATAATGTGATTGCTTCCCCCCAAATAAAATAATCCATGCCAGACAGTCAATCATCAGATGTTCCTTTACAGCATAGACCAGTGACAGGAAGAGTCGATCAGAGAAGACCAAGGAAAAGATAAAAGTTATGGTGGCTTTATCATTGTGTAAAAATACACACACACACACTAGAGGTAAAACGACCACACACATAGACATACATATATAAAAACGTAATAAGAGACACATATTAATATTAATATGAATAATGAGACTGAATAACAAAAGACAGAAAATCTCTCTCCCCAGAATGTTGCAGTAATGAGAGACCTTGAAAGACTCATATCAGTAAGTCAAGAGTTGGCAGTTAGAAAGTTAACAGTTGGTCAGAGTCAAAGGAGAAAGATGGTCGTGGACAGCAATGGCTCTGAGTAGGAGTAAATGTCGATAGTAAAGATCTAGGGCCAGCATTACGGCTTTCAAATGGAGGAAGCATCTGAAATAAAGCTGCTGTAAACATCACCAAAACTGAGTTGTATAAATCTTCATTTGCAGCTTTTCCAAGGATCCGCTAAATCAAGACCAAAGATGGACCAGATATGTTCCCAATTGGCCAGATATTAAAACCCCAAATAAGTGTTATTCGTCCTTTGTGTTGTAAAGGTCTTTCTGTATATTCTTGTCTCGTCATGAACTGTAATCCAATGTACATACACACACAACGAACTCTAGATTAGACGATCACAACGCCAGACGGTCATAGAAAAACACACGTATATATATTACGTCATATAGATGAGTGTGACACATATATACAAACGTATATACACTCTCATACAATCTAATCACTAGTCAAACTATAGGCGCATTCATATCTAGACGATCAAATATATATTCACGTCAATAAACACATCAAATATACAACGCCTCCAAAGCCTGGAGGCCACTCAAGGATCAGGATTAATGGGTATACATAAGTCAATGGGATTATAGTGTAGTAAAAAGCCAAGTACGTCCAAGGATGGAATACTGCTGCCATATCTGGGCGGGAGCTGCTAGAAGCGGCCTGTCCTGCCTTGACAGAGTGCAAAGTGGACTTTGTGGCTTAGTGGGGAATGCCCTTTTCTCTACCCTGTAACCTCTCTCCCACAGAAGAGACGTTGTGGGCCTGTCCTTGTTTTATCGTTATTTCCATGGCAGGTGCTCGACTGAACTCCAATCTCTGGTGCCCCCTCGCCAATCTTTTATGAAAAGCACCCGTCTGGCCGAATCCATTGTGAAAAATTTCCCCCACTCTTTGTATGTGCCTGAATCAAAACGTAGATTCTATGAACAAAGCTTCTTTCTTGGAACTGCACGCCTGTGGAACTCTGTTCCGTCTGCCTGCTTCCCACCTGACTGCAGCTTGGATGTGTTCAGGTCCAACATTAACAAGTTCCTGATGAACCTCCCCCTTAAGTAAACACTTCATCAAATCTCCACACTAACGTACTGTACTTGCAATAACCCTTATCCCTGAGTGGCTTCCGTGCCTTGATAAGTGGTGACCACTGTGTAAAAAAAAAAAAAAAAAAAGACCTTATTTATAAAACCTAGCAAAAACGACACAGGAAATATGAAACTGTTAAAAGGATGCATCTTTCAGATATGTTCCCACAAACGCCAACTGCTTGCAAGAAACTTTTCTTTCTTTCTTTCCTCTCTTTTCCGGCAAATACGTTTTTTTAAATAAAATTTTTATCTGTGTTTGTGTTCGTTTCGTCTTGCCAGTGTCACAATAATTTTTGTTACCAAATATAATTGGGGAAATCCCAATAAATCCTGAGTTCGATAAAATGCACCTGAAAAAGGTCAGAGATTGTATTTGTGGCGACTGAATCATAAAGTGATTTCTACGAACATTAAAAAGCAAATGGCTCTATTTGCTTACTCTCTTTCTTTCTCCGCTTCATTTGGATTCGCTTTCTTCCTCACTTCCTAAATCAAGTAAGTTTTCACAAGAACGTGTGAAATCCAAATATTTTAAAACCAATGAAAATCGTTTCAAGCTCCAAAAGTAACATATATGTGAAAGTAGTAAGCCAGTGCTTAATAAAGAAAATCCTATAAAATCAGTTTTCTCCAGACTGCAGTAGCTGCATCTGCAAGGAAGAACCCAAAAATGTCTTCTTAACACCCTCCCCCCTGGTCTTTGGTAGAAAGAGGGAGTCGAAAAGGACTTGCACACAAGCCATCGCAAAGGAAGAGCAATCAACACACGACAAAGTGCGGTGTAGCCACAGTAAATTCTGGTAGTTTTTTGTCTGCCAAAAACAACTCACAAGACAAAATTCGTTTTTTATAAACATATTATTTCATTTCTTGGCTTGTGTGCGTGTGCAGAAGCTGTAGACAGAGAGGAGGAAGCAGGAGAGGCGGATTCAACAGCGGGTTTGTCTAATGTCGCTTTCTAATTGCTGGCTTGTCTTTCCTTCTGTTATATATATGACCTGTTCTCTACCAGGTGCTCCAACCGCAGCAGCTGTGGGGATCAATTACTTGACTTATTATTCACCGCCAGCGACATCAGTTTTGACAGCTTCACCCCTATCGCTCAGTGTGATTTTGGCTACTGACTGTCATGCGTGTGTGTGTGTGTGTGTGTGTGTGTGCACAGTTTCAACATGCTTCGTCAGATGCTTAAAAGCAAAATTCCACCACAGTTTTGGATGAGTCTTTTAGCTGTCAGGAGTGGCTTATTGCTTTGGTGGTTGGGTTCTTGATCTAAAATAAAATCCTTTGATTTAACCCTTATCCCTGAATGGCTTCCGGCGGGCCTTGATAAGTGGTGACCACCGTGTAAAAAAAAAAAATTATTTCTTTAGCTAGCTGGAGTATGAAACGTTTAAACTGACGTTAATCTCATTTGGGCGAATAATGTTATTAGTGGATCTGTCAACATTAAGCTCCTTTTGTAACGTTACACACGCTTACACATGAGTTAACATGTAGACACCCGGGACCCACACATTGTAGATTCAGTCACAAAAGAGACAAAGAATAAGAATGAGGGAAAAAATTCAATTTCAGGTTTTAAGAAAAGACCTTCATTCCTTATTCTCCTGCCATGCATAACTTCTTGTTATGGCTGTAATGGCACCCACATCTCTAACATGATCATTTTCTCTAATGTGCTCTTTTACTCTGATATCTGTCCCCTTGAATGTCCTCTTGCTTTGTGCACGTGTCCTTTTTATAGTCTTTTCTTTTTTCCTTACCGTGACGTATTTTGAACATGGCTTGGCATTTGCATATGTGCATCCATGTTCTGCTACAATATTAGGGGCCATAACTGGAGAGTAATAAAAGAAAAAGAAAAGAAAAAAATGATATGGTGCTATGAGCGTATATACAGTGATGATCATATTTATTGGCACGGTAAAATAAAAGTTAAATTTTGTCTAATAAATTCTAAAAAAGGGATTAAATTAAAGAAAATAACAAAGTATATTATGTATTTTTAACTGGCCTTTCCGATGCAGCAATCGGATTTTAGAAAAAATTAATAACAAAGGAACAACAAACATAATTGCAAAAAACCCTTGTTCAAAATTATTGGCACGGCTTTGTTTTTCTTTTAGTATCAGTATAATATCAATCAATTTCCGGTTTACGTGCTTTCTGAACTTTTTTATAGCCATATTATGCTTGTTTAACGCTAATTCAGTGAATAATTTTTTTCAGATAATTTTTAGATAGGGATTTATTTAAACTATTATAAGTGACTAAATTATAATTTTCAATCGCCATGGTAAAAACTAAGGAACACAGCGAAGACGTCAGGAAGCTTGTTGTAGCATGCCATACCAATGGGGAGGGCTATGATAAGATTTCAAAGAAGCTAAACCTTCCCAAATCCACTGTTAGAGCCATAATAAACAAGTTCAAATCGCAAGGCCACGTTATGAGTTTAGAGGGTAGAGGGAGAAAAAGGATTCTTTCCCCAAGAGATGAACGGAAAATTGTTCGACAAGTAAAACAAAACCCAAGGATCTCTGTTGGGGAGATTGTTGATGAACAGAGCACCTCTGGAGTGAATGTATCTCGACATACAGTTGGTAGAGTTTTGAAGAGAGCTGGTTTAAAAGCATGTCGTCCGAGAAAGACTCCCTTATTGAAGCCTATGCACCTGAAAGCAAGGCTAGCCTTTGCAAAACGTCATATTGATAAAGATGTTGCATTCTGAAAACGTGTTCTATGGACTGACGAAACGAAAATAGAGTTATTTGGCCATAATAAAGTGTCTTATATTTACAGAAAATCT
Source organism: Euprymna scolopes (assembly GCF_053919585.1). Classification (NCBI taxonomy): domain Eukaryota; kingdom Metazoa; phylum Mollusca; class Cephalopoda; order Sepiida; family Sepiolidae; genus Euprymna; species Euprymna scolopes. The sequence continues at coordinate 88,209,689 of NC_136513.1, forward strand.
GGCGAAGCTTTCCTGCCTAAGAACACCATACCCACAGTGAAGCACAGTGGAGGCAGTTTGATGTTTTGGGGATCCTTTGCTGCCTCTGGACCAGGGCGACTTGCTAAGGTCACGGGTAGCATAAAAAAGGAAGATTATGTTAAAATATTGGATGAAAACCTGAAAGACTCTGCTAAAGAGCTCTCACTTGGTCGTCGTTGGTGGTTCATGCAAGATAATGACCCAAAGCATTCGGCTAAACTGACTAAGAAATGGCTTGAGGACAATCATATTAATGTTTTGGAGTGGCCATCACAAAGCCCAGACCTTAATCCAATTGAAAATTTATGGAGAACATTAAAATTGAGGGTAATGCAAAGGAAGCCTAAGAATCTTATTCAATTGGAGGATTATTGTCAGGAAGAGTGGGCTAAAATTACTACTGAAGAGTGCAACAACTTGGTTGTAAACTATGAAAAGCGACTGAGGAAGGTAATCAAGGCCAAAGGCTATACAATTGATTATTAAATAAATCGTGCCAATAATTTTGAACAAGGGTTTTTGCAATTATGTTTGTTGTTCCTTTGTTATTTATTTTTTCTAAAATCCGATTGCTGCATCGGAAAGGCCAGTTAAAAATACATAATATACTTTGTTATTTTCTTTAATTTAATCCCTTTTTTAGAATTTATTAGACAAAATTTAACTTTTATTTTACCGTGCCAATAAATATGATCATCACTGTATATAAGAATATAGTGTTGCAGGACTGTGAGTATCAATGTTAGTCCTGCAAACTCCAAACAAAAAAATAAATAAAATATATAAAATGGAGCTAAACAATCAAAACAAAGATGACCGAGGCGGAGAATAAATTTTATACAAAATTTATTTTCTCAAAATCGTAAATAAGTGAAAAGAAAAGACCAGAAAGTTTCTTCTTAATTAAGAGTCTCTTCCTGCGATGGAGGTAATAAAATGTTGTTTATGATATGAAGCAGAAAGAGTCAAAGGTTAGAAATAACCAGTCCTTTTTTGGAAATACTTAAACAACAGAAAAGTTAACTGCTTACTTCAACAAAGAATAAGAAAAGGGTAAACAGTCCATTTCCACGTGTAGAATTAATTATCAGGTGCGCACGAGTTTAACGTCCTCTGGACGGAATCAATGTTGATGTTTACAGCATGCTGGCTGGGGTCGACTACCTGGTTTGGTGCAAAATGCCCTTTTTATAGATTTCAAACCAGCTCCATGAAAGCTGTCTGAAAAAATAGGCAGGGTTTTAGTTTTATGCCCACAGAATTTGCATGGGTGTAGAAAGGAAATGTGCACGTAGCTGAAACGATCTTCTTGGCTTGACCATTACTCCTGATCTTAAATGGAACACGTACATCAAATCTGTTGCCAAGGCCGCTGGAAAAATGGTGGGATCTTTCTATCGATCCGGTAAATATCTCACTGCTGATGCTATTCTCTATCTATATAAGAGCCAGGTACGTCCAAGGATGGAATATTGTTGCCACATCTGGGCAGGAGCTGCTAGAAAGGACTTGTCCTGCCTTGATAGAGTTCAAAATAGACTTCGTAGCCTCGTAGGAGATGTCCTTTTCTCTTCCTTGCAACCTCTATCTCCCAGAAGAGATGTTGCGAGTTTGTCTCTGATGTATCGTTATTTTCATGGAAGGTGTTCAACTGAGCTTCAATCTATGGTTCCCCCTCGCCAAACTTTCACAAGAAACACTCGTCTAGCTGTACACACTATCAATAATTCCCTCCACTCTTTATCTGTGCCTAAACCTAAATGTAGATTCCATGAACAAAGCTTCTTTCTTAGAACTGCACGCCTGTGGAATTGTCTTCCGTTTTCCTGCTTTCCGGCTGACTATAATATGGTTGTGTTCAAGTCTAACGTAAATAAATTCTTGATGAGCCGTTCCATATAAGTTATCAAATTTACCAAATTTTCATTACTAATGATTACTATATTGTCCAATGTCTGCTGTACACTCTTTAACCCTTATCCTTGAGTGGCCTCTTGGCCTTGATTAGTGGTGATGCCCATGTAAAAAAAAACAAAAAACAAAAAAAAAAACCACAGCCGTGTACGTGCAATTGGGTTTTACAGTTGGAGATCACACACATGCTGCACGCCATTATTCTGTTTGAGTAGATCCCACCATTGTTTGCCGTGTCGATGGTGGGGCTACAATATTAGTAGCGATCTTCATTTAATCTCAGGCAACATCAGGGCTTCTTGCTAATCTTACATGAATGTTAACGTGATTGTCTTCTCTGACGTGCTCTCTCTCTCTCTGTCTTATAGCCTTTTTCTTTTTCCTTAATGTCATTTTTTTTTATTTCCTTACTGTTGCGTCATTTCACACACGGCTTGGATTTTGCATATGGCCGCCATATGCGCGTTCGTACTCTATTACACTTTCTGATATCCGCATTTCTTAGTCTATCTTGAAAAGTTACTGCAAGAATAGTTCTCAAACATTTCACTTCAAAAGAACTTGTAGAAGTCAACGGTGGTGTTAAATAAATGCCCCAAACATAGGATAGAGAAAATAGTCCATACAATATACAAACAGGAAGACTGAATGCATTGTTTGTAAATAAAACAAAAAAGTTCATATGAGAAAGGGTGTCCATACGGCAACGTCTCTGTGTGCCTGCAGTGGCAGCCATGTTGGATTTTTTGTTCTTTTCAAACTCAAGCAAACGATCAAAACAGACAACGGTTAAAGTCTAGCAAACTATTCAGCCAATTTTTGGTCTAAATATTTGAAATTTTACATAAAGAGTATTCAGACATGCAGCAAACTTTTTAATCAGTTTTTGGGTGAAAATTTGGCTGCCAAGTTGGTCAAAGTTGAAAGACTTAACCTTTGCAGACTTTACCAAACTCCTCCGCCAATTTTGGGCCTAAACACTTGAAATATTAGATGTAGGTTATTAAGACACAAGTCAAACTTTTTAATATATATATACATATGCACATAAAGTTATGAATAATACATAAGGTCCGAGCAAAGCCGGGCTGAACTGCTAGTATATATATAATAATTAGTAGTGTTTCACATCTTAGAAAACATTTTGTAATGTTAAAATTGAAAATCTTTGGAAACATTAAAAAAAATGATTTTATCATTCAATAAATATTTTCTTAAGATTTCTTGGTTTTCAAAGATTTTCAATTTTAATATATATATAATATAAAGCTGTGTGTGTGTGTAGTCAGGAATAGGCTCCTATATGGTTGAATATTTTAAAAAACTGATTGCATATAATGATAGAAGATGTATCGAGACACAGGAATGGGTATGTTTGATCTGGCAGAATGGTGGTTCATTAAAATTGTGGGGTCTGCGTTCGCACCTGGTCCACAATGTATGGAAATAAAAAGATTTAAAATTAAAAAAAAAAACGTTTACAAGTGTTTTTGATATAGATATACATAAGAATACTTTGATAAGTATGTTTAAACTTAAATAGAGATAGTGTAATAAAATTGTGGGTCTGCGTTCGCGCCTAGCCTCCATAGAGTGGAAATAGGCACAAACTTTAATAAAGACATTTCATATCTATCTGCGTAAATATACTTTGATAATTATGTTTCAGTTTGAAGAAATATGGTATAATAAAATTATTGGGTGTTCGTTCGCACCTGACCTCCATAGAATGGAAATATGTCACAAAGTTTAACAAGGTTTTTTAATATAGATCCACGGAATATTGTGATAAGTGTTTCAGTGTGAACAGGTATGGTATAATAAATTATGCGGTTTATCTATTTTATTTTTACTTTCATCATATTTTGCTTTGGTTTTGATACCCCCAAATTCGAAGCTATCTCTTTACAACCCTTCCTTTTCATAACCTATCATATTTTCATAAATCAGTCCATTTTCTGTAGGCTGTTTTTGAACCCTGTCAATGACGGGTACATTTGCTAATTATATATATATATATATATATATATATATATATATTATATATTTATTTTGGCAGCAAGTCATTATTCAAGCATGTCTGATCGAACACGACAGAGTTATTCTTTTTTCCGATTTTTCTAGATATCTTTTGCATTTGCTGAGCGGCCTTTTTAATTTCAGCTGGTATGTTGTATAAAATGGCGCCCAAAATTGTTGTTCAGCCATATTCTTCTCAAGCGCGTTCTATCATCCGGAGCGTTGTCCTGCAGGAGGAGGGTACTTTGCTGATCTTGCCCCGCCTTTTGATTTTGATAGCTTCCCTTGATTTCCTCAAAAGAGAAGCATAATAGGATCCTGTAATTGTGGTACCCTTTGCCAGGAAATCTGTCATCACAACTCTGTCCTGGTCCCAGAAAACTGTGAGCATGACCTTGCCAGCAGAGGGCTGCACCCTTGCCTTCTTTGGAGGTGGTGAGTCCAAGTGCTTCCACTGCATTGACTGGGCTTTGGTCTCTGGATCATAGTGATGGACCCAGGTTTCATCCTGTGTAATCAGTCTTTTGAAAAACTTTGACTCGTCTTCTTGACACATCTCCAAATTCATCCTCGAGCACTCAACGCGTTCTCGCTTCTGAAATGGTGTGAGCAACCTGGGAATCCATCTGGCAGACACCTTATGCATATGCAAATGGTCATGAATGATAGTTTCCACAGACTCTGTACTAATCTTGACATCTTGGGCTATTTGGCAAATACTAATGCGCCGATCTTCCAAAATGGCAGCCTCAATTTGACGGACAGATTCTTCATCAATGGCAGAGGGGGGGGGCGCGACTAGGTCTGGGAGCTGTTTCCACAGACTTCCAGCCATGTTTGAATTCACGATGCCAGCGTTTTACAAGGTCATTTGATGAGGCATTATCACCATAAGTTTCTTTCATTTCATCAAAAGTCTCCTTTAGTGTGCGTCCTTTCAAATACAAAAATCGGATCACCGCTCAACATTCAACATGCTCCATTTCACACCTGACTCAGTTCAAACACCTGTAAAACAGAAATCACAATTAGTTCAAAGCTGTAATTTGCCACATAACCCGTAGAGATATAAATCATTGCACATGCAAAATTTCAGCTAGATTGGACAAAAGTTGTAGATGGCCTATGCCCCTCCATGAGCTCAAGGGCTATGGCTATCAAACGAGCCAGGTTTGTTTATATGGTGGTGGACATACCGGTTAGTGCCACACTTTTTTTGAATGAAAATTTAAAAGTATGTTTGTCAGTTGCAAGCCATACAGATCTAAAGTTGGTCTGAAAAGCCACCTTTGAAGCAATGATTGAGGTGTAAAAATGAGGCAGCATATTTATTGTGTTGTATGTGAATTTGAGAACCCATCGTGTGGCACCGGGAGGAAGCTTCACTTACCTCCCCGCAGTGACTTAGTCCACAATATGTTGTAGTCTACATTGCACTGTAAAGAATCTATTGTTTATTTTATAAGATTATTTATATATATATATATTGGCTTGAATTAAAATTTAAAATGCAAAAGTCAAATATCATGGTTCAGTTGTGCTCTTAACAGAAACATTCATTGTGAACATACCCCTGTCATATCAAAGAACCTGCTGTTGATTTTATATGCCTGGCTTTTCTACTTGTGTGGTGATAATGGCTTGAATTTTAAGTTTAAAATGAAAAAAAGTCAAGTATCATGGTCCAATTGTGCTTTAAACAGAAACATTCATTTTGAATGCGCTCCTATCAAAAAACCTACTGTTTTTATATGCTCGTATATTCTCAAATTCACTTGTGATGATAGGCTGTGTAAGGTGTTAACTTTGGTCAAAATCGCTTGTTCCTTCTTTCATCGGATTATTTCGATTATTTATTATCAATAATTATCGAAGGCATTCCAATAAAAATCTATCTAAGAACACTGTCAGATACATAAAGTACATTTGCGTGAAACTATTGCAATTCAAACGATTAGATAGAGCAAAAAACACTGATATATAAAGTAAAGGTATTACAACGAAAACTTACTTTAAAATACATCATTTGAAATCAAAATTATAATTTCTGCAAGGAATTTCTCATCAACCTAATACAAAAATTAAACTCAAAAGAAACAAAAGACTCTTCAATTGTACTGTGTATATGTGTATTTGTGTGTGCTTGTGTGTGCGTGTGTGTGCTTATCATTGTGGAAAACAACCAGCTTAAATGTTAACGTCCACATCTAAGATGTCTGTCAAGGCAACTTTTCTCAAAAATCGTCTGCAAGCTAAATCCATTGTTAACAGATGCTTGTCGAGCCATTGTCTTAAAGAATCAAATTTTGTTCAATTTCAACCATTGTATCAAAGCATTAACACGTTTATCTCACCATCAACACGAAAAACTCATTAACTTTTATCCTCGAGTACCTTTTCAGTCTTGATAGTACAGAAAGAAAATGAGTTCTAATTAAATCATTATTTTGATATGAATCTATGCTTTATTTTTAATGTCTCTTTCCAGGAATGCAATTGAAAATTGTATGCAGATACAAGAATTATCGATTACTTATTCATTCTGCTACATCATCATAATCAATTTAACATGTTTCATTTATTCATTGGCATGTGTTGGATGGCTTTTAGAAATTGACTAGCGGGAATGGGGGGGGGCGGCTTTGCCTGGTTGTAAAATACGCTTAAATATGATATTTTAATTTGTCCAGATTTCATATATATTATTATAGAGTCGTGATCTCAAAAGTAAAAAAAAAAAAAAGTATTTTGGTGCCATCAGCTAGAATTGAAACCGAAACTGTAGCATTTAAAGTTGGTGACGTTATGACTACTAACATGACACACATATAAACTGATTAAAAATTAAACATAAACTAAGATGAATGTACAAAATGTATAACAATTTTTCAATTTTTGACTCCTTAAAAACAATTTTAACCTGCCATAAAAGAACGGCCCATAAAGAATCCAATTAATCAAAGTCCCTAGAGCCGCTCTATGACTTTTGGTTTTGGAAGAGTTAGAGTTGTAAAATATGGAGACAGACAGACAGATATATAGCCTTTTATATATTAGACTTTCAAACTGATCTATCTCTGGCCAGGTCTTTATTTATTCCTCTTCCTCTCAAATCCATCCTTATCACATTCTCCCATTGTTTGTTTGGCCTTCTACTGCGAACTGAACCTGTTATCTTAACATCATGTCATCTACATCAATTCAAGATCATTCATCTTTTCTTTTTTTTTTTTTTATAAAGGAATCATCACTAATCAAGGCCCAGAGGCCACTCGAGGATAAGGGTTAATGAGTGCACAGTGGTCAAAGAGAATATGTTGTAGTCATCATTAGTAGTGGAAATTTGGTAAATTGAATTACTTAAGGGGATGGCTCATCAAGAATTTGTTTACGTTGGACTTGAAGACTACCATATTGCAGTCAGTCGTACCATCTCGTTGTGCACACATCTGACTTGATAGTCAAGATTTAGTTTCTTCTGAGGTCATCATCACTAAACCTGTTTCACACTTTTTTTTTTTTTTTTTACTAAAACCAGCAAATTTTATATTTTGCTTAATGATAAATTCTATGTGCATTTAAATACTTTTTTCCTGCCTCCATGCAATGTCAAGTAGCCCTGCTATTGCATTTGTATGCGTTTGTATTTATACCCAAAACTTTCTCAGCTACAGTGTTGAAACATCGTTTGCAGATACATTTTTACAGACCATCAGACAAACAACTTTAAAGCTTCACCGCTCACTTATTTTTCGACCAAATTTCAAACAATTATTACAATTTATAGATTATCTTCTCAGTTATATTGTGAATTTTTTTTGCAATTTTCGTTCAGTAAAACAAAAGTTATGATGAATTTTCTGATGTTCAAAATCTTAAAAAGACACAAGGAGGTGAGTGACGTTTTTTATGACTGGTTTCCATAGTAACCACATCGCTTCAGTGACTAGTGTTGCTACTAATTCACTGCTGTCGCGAAAAGAGAAGTAACAAGTGAAACAGACAGAATGAAAGAGAGATAATTGGGGGATTTTATTGAAGCAGACGAATGCCGTACATTGATATTACATATGTGTATGTTATGTTTATGGGGGGGGGGGGAAATAAGACTGAAATTAAACAAAGAACAAGCAAATTTATTGGAAGGCTTGAAAAATAATGGATTATAATAGAAAAATGTGAGCATGAAAAATAATATGGTTAAGCTTAAACATGGAAAAGTAAAGGACTAGTTGTTAAAACTGGAAAAGAAAAGGACAAGATATTCTAGTAAAAAATATAATAAATTTATAACTTGAAATATTGCAGCATTAGTATTTTTAATTCAATTTGTAACATTATATGACCATATTCTTAATGCTGCAATATTTTCAAGTTATAAATTTATTATATTTTTTACTAGAATATCTTGTCCTTTTCTTTTCCAGTTTTAACACTAGTCCTTTACTTTTCCATGTTTAAGCTTAACCATATTACTTTTAATGCTTGGATTTTTCTATTGTAATATAGTTATGTATGTAGTCAGGGAATCAGAAATCCTAAAAATCCTGTCCGTATAAGAGTGACCAATATGTAAGCACAACTCCTCCTCATTGTTTTAGTTTTTTTTCTCTTATTCACCCAAAACAAGGCACAGTACGACTTGGATATAAGGAGCTACTATTTGCGACAGTATCTACAGGGACACTATGTAAGGAATTGAGCAGCGAAATGTCTGTTCACATTACACTTGAACTTCTGCATGTCAGTACAGTAAGGTATACAGGGAACCAAGAGGGAATTTTAAAATCTTGCAGTTCTAGGGAAAAATTTATTATAGTAGAAAGCTTTCTGGCATCTAAGGATCTCTACTGTAATGGTGGAATTTTGCTGCTTGTTGGATTAATTGAAGGTATTTACATTGATGGGCTCCCCTTTTATGAATCACTTCCTAATACTCTGGGGGGAGGAATTCCATAGTATCATTGTCTACTTAACACTAATTTATCACAATGTAGTATCTGTTCTGATGCTACACTTCATTTTTTCTGTTCTTGATCAGTGAAAGAGAAATCCTTCATGACTGAGGCAATTTTTATTTTTGTTCCTATCCAGAGTATCCCTTTTTGGGGAGCTGGATTTTCCTCACATTAATAACCGACCTTGTGTCTAACTCTGCCCTCGTGGGAGGGGGGGGGGGCAAGTAAATAGAAACTCTTATTCTTGAGTGGCTTTTGAGCTTTGATAATTGGTGACATATTAAAAAAATGATCCAAATTTCTGAAACACAAAATCCACATATAATTCTGACAATATCTTTGCCATCCAATATAATTTGAAATATCGAGATCTGAAATAAAATTAAAAAAAAAAGAAAAAATTTTGGGTGTTTTTTTAAAATTTTTATTTTGTTCGATATATTGTTTTTTTTTTTTTTTTTTTTTTTTTTACAGCAGAATCCACATCATGGGTGGGATAGGGAGTGGGGAAGTCACAAGGATAGAGTTTCTTGAGAGGAGGATCAGAGAGATTTTCATCCCTTTCCCTCCATCACAAATCCTGTGTCCTTTGTTTTATCCTTCTTCATCTATCTGTCAACTAAGAATCCCACCCACCCCTCTAACGACATCCACTTTGGTAACCCTACCCTTAATAAACATCTTTATCCTCTCCATTCAGCTTTCAAGATTTCAAAATTCGTACAAACTCTGAAAAAAAATAAATAAATAAAAAAAGTAAAATAATTTTTTTATTTTTAAAATTAGATTAAATAAATAAAATAAACATTTTTAAATAAAAAAAAATATAAGGCCCTCTTGCACTTTAAGTAAATGGAAATTAGGAAGATAAAAAAGGAACAGCAATCGTCTTACACCGGTGGAAAGAATGCCATTGATTGGATAGAGAAATTATGACGTCATTTTATAAATAAAATGGATTGACAATATTAACAGAATTTTTTTTTAATAGATGATTTTTATTAATGCAGGATTTTTTAAAAACAATTTTTGAAGTGTCATTTTAATTAATTAGAAATGATAAAAAGAAACGATATTGAATGAAATTGACAATATTAGAAAACAAATTTTTTTTTTTAATAAATGATTGTTTTAGAAATAAATACACGCATGATAAAAAAAAGAAGGTCTATGAGATAAATATGAAGAAAGTAAAAAACTTTTTTGCGCATTTCAGGAAGCAACCATTTAAAGAAAACTGTTTACGCAGGGTCCATGTATTCCCTGAAGTACTTTTTTTTTTTTTTTATTTAGTATAAAACAGATTTTTTTTACCAACCAAACAAAGATAATTAGAACTGATATTGTTCTCTGATACATATATGCGGAAATATTCTTTTACAATACTTTCAATTGTTAAACTCTAACAGGACAGCTAATTAACGTTTTTTAATTTAAAATAAAAGTAAAATAGTTTACTATAAATCAGCGATCGAATTGTTACTTAAATGACTTTAACGCTTTTAAAAATGCTTCTACATTAATTATTTTTATATTATTATTAAATACTTATTAAATTCTTTTCCAATAATTTCAATTCTTAAATTCTATCTTAACTTTAAAAATTTAATACTAAAAATACTATTAAATATTAAATACTTAGTTATTAAATTCTTTTCCATTTCTTTTTCAACAATTTGAATTTTCAAATTTTATCAATATTTCATGGTAATGACGTCAATATTTCTTTATCCAATCAAATTGCATTCTTTCAACCGGTGTCAAACGACTGCCGTTCCTTTTTTATCTTCCTAATTTCCATTTACTTGAAGTGCAAGAGAGTAAAAAATAAAATAAAAACAAGTAAAGCAATAGTTGTCTCCCTTTGCGATTAGTACTATTTGAATAAACAAAGCGAGATGAGTACAATCGCAAGGGAGACAACTCTTGAATAAGTGGGAGTTTAAAATAAGGTCCTACTTTGTTATTGTTACGAAATTGGAAAATTAAATTTTAAGTGAAACCAATGGTATCTACTGAATTGTCATGTCGCAGTAATGAAGATATTCAAAAATTACGAAAAATGATAAAAAAATTTAAACAGTTTTCGAAGACAATTAGCGAAAATAAAAATTTGCTAAATTGGCCAAAATTTTTCAGTTTTCAGAAAAGATTTACCTCCCTTTTGTTACAAAACTTTCCGTGCATTTTTTTTTTTTTTTGCAAAGATCATTTTCGCTTATTGTCTTCCAAAACTATTTTCATTAATTGGCAATTCACTAGATACCATTGGTTTTAGTTGAAATTTCACTCCAATAATGCAGAACGTAAAATCAAAACCAGCAAGGGAGATACACATTTTAAAGCAAATAATGATATCTGATCTATGATCATAACTGAAGCATAACTAAACTAATGTATTTAATGTGAATTATTGTATGAGCATAACTGAACTAATGTAAAGGGAGATAACATTTTTTAAAGAATATAATGGGAGTTATCTACCCTACGACTAAAATTTTCATTTCTTTTTCTGTATAAGTTCAAAAATGTGCAAATTATCTATAATATAGATCTCACCTGTCTGTTTAAATGTATGTATGTTTGTCTGCCTCAAACTTTTGACAGAAGCAATGGATTTTCACGAGATAAGCGTCGTTTTAAAGCTCGACCCTTCAGACGACAAATATTGAAAAATTGGCTAAAAAATTAATTCCTTCACCCTCAACTGGGCACATCTTTACAGGTCGCTTTTTTTGCCGATATTTCCGAAAGTCATCTCCTTTTTTCGATTGACTAGCCTTAATTTAAACCTTCTCCACTTCTGGTTTGGTGATGGATGCAATGGCAAAGACATCACGTTTTTTTTACATTCTTTTCCTCCTTTGCAGTACGGCTTCGAGTCCGCCTGCCTAATACCACTTTTTTTTTTTTTTTTTTTTTTTTTGCTCAACACACACTTCCAAACATCCGGGCAACACCAGGCACCCAAGCTAGTTTTAAGTAAAACAAAAAAATTATGAACAGATTTGGAACATTTGCAAAATTATTAGATTATCACTGGGCAACAATTTTTTTGTTTTTTGAATGTTGTCTACATTTCTACAACTGATTTAAGGTATCTTTGCAATGCTGTATTAAAAAATGGCATCCATTTCAGTCCGCTGGGTTTTTGTGCTAAGTTGATTTAAAAAAAACAAAAAAAAAAAAAACATCAGATCTTGTGACAAAATCCATTTCATTTTTTTGGCATTATCAACTATTTTTTGTTAACACATATCAATCAAAATATGTTTTTTTAAAAGAGAAAAATGATTACCTGATAGAAACGTCGATTACTGTAAACTGAATGGTGGGCATTGATAAAGGTAAGTGTATGTAAATTGCATTTTCAAACTTCGGAGTTTGAACTTCTGTTTCTTCAAACTCTTGGAATGCTCAGTGTCTTGTCTTACTGCTTGTTCTATGATAATAGTGTGAATTTAAGTTTGAAATGAAAAATATAAATATTTCCGTTTAACACATAATATGTACCAGACATTGCTCGATATTAAATGTAACATTATATCCTTTAAAATAAAAAAAATAAAAAACGAAGTAAAAAAAAAAAATCAGAAAGAAATTGAGATATACGCATGCAAGTATTGTTTTTTTTTCTGATCAAGTAAGTAAAAAAAAAAAAAAGGTATTCGAGCTGAGATCGTAACCAAAGCCTTTAGATAGTGATTCAAGTACAGTAATCATCAGGCCACCATAACACATACTGAGCATTCCAAGAGTTTCTCTTTAGATTCCAACAGTAGTCAGCCGTCATGACCGAGTCCCAAGTCTCCATCTCTTTCAAGTCCTGATGGAATTTTCCCCCCTGCTCGTCACTTATCGAACCCAGGTTCTCAGTAAAGTGCTCCATATATTTTATTTATTTATTTATTTTTTTAATTCAATTTTCACCCCAAACAAGGCACAGTGCCACTTTGAAGCAGGGGGCTACTATTAGGGAATTAATTAGCGGGGTCATTATGAAGGGAGAAGAGTAGAAAGATGTTTGTTAACATTACACTTGAACTTCTGCATATCATTGCAGTTGGGAAAGCAGAATCCCGGAAGGGAGTTCCAAAGACCCGCAGTTCTGGGGAAGAAACTATTGGAGTAAAAGGATTTCTTGCACCTAGGGATCTCTACTGTAAAGGGATGAGACTTAGTAGCTTGTCGGGTTTGTCGGGGGTAGTTACGTCGGGGAGGTACAAGTGTTTGCAGTTCGTCAGAGCATTCACCATTAAAGTATTTGTAGAACAGGCAGACAGGCAGAGGGATGCAACATCTCGTCGATGGGACAGAGGTTGAAGCCTAGATGACAGTTCAGGACCTATCAGGTTGGCGACTCTCTTTTGAACCTTGTCCATGTCCTGAATATAGGTAGAGCATTTTATCGCTTATGTTGCGGCCCAGGTTTTAGAAAGCAGTCAGGATATCATTGCCAAGTTCTTCACTGAGGATCTGAGGATCATTAAAGATGTCAGTTTTCAACTTTTCCATGATCAAAGCCTGGCACAAGTAAATGAAGCAGTCACCATCCTTGTCCAGAGCCTGCTTGATTAAGCCGGACTTGATGTTCAATAGTGGGAACAGTATTCTGTCTCTGTCCGCCAGAGAATCATTGATGATGTCCCTTTATTCGCGAGGCTACCTGCACAGGCCATTTCTTTTTTGCATATGCTGAGCACTAATTTTAAGAAGATTTCAAGGTTTTGTGACTTCAAACAATCACCCAGAACTATTGGACCTAAATACATCTTGTCATTAAAATAATCATTTCCAATCAAAACAATTATTCAACATGGAATTTTACCCCCCACCAACTTCTAAAATGCTCCTCGCATGCACACATAGTTAAAAAAAAAACTAGACCTAATTGAGCAAAACCAATGTGATTTGGAATTCAGTGCATCAGATTTGTTTTAAATCGGCTGAAAAAAAAAAATGGAGACAACAAATTTGTTGTTAACCAATGTTATAATTTGAGCTCTGGTGGTCTATACACTACTGAGCTACAACTTTTGTGTGAATTAAAAAAAAAAATATATATATATATATATATATATATATATATATAAATATATATATATATATATACACACTAGATAATGTACCTGACATTGCCTGATATTAAATGTAATGTTACATTCATTTAAAAAAAAAATGACGTAAAAAAATCAGAAAGAAATTGAGACATATGCATGCGAGTGTTGTTTTTTTTCTAATCAGTTCACTTTTTGAAAGTAAAAAAAAAAAAACGGTATTCGAGCTGAGAGCATAACCAAAGTACATCAGGCCAGTACTCTTAACACATACTAATTCTTAACATAATGTGAACTATTCACGCAGTCATGAAACAGTTGACAAAGAGATAAAAATCAAATAATCTCCAAGTATCAATCTTTCAATTTTGACCTCTTAGCAGCCCTTTTTTCTGGATGAAAACCGATTAACAAGTTTTCCACATGTCTGAATATCCTATAATCCAAATTTCAAGTCTGTAGATCAAAAATTCATTGAGTATATAGGTTGAGAAGTGTCCTTACACTCACACTAATATATATATATATATATATATATATATATATATATATTATTATACATACATACTAGCATACAATCAATGAAATCATCCATTCGTCAATAAAATTAGTTCAAAATACATTGTTTCACTCATTTTTCAATCAAATCGATTGATTTCTGGCTCTAGTTGGCAACCTATGTGGTGCACCTGGAGGAAACTTCACATGTTTCTTACAGTGACTTAGTTCACAATACATTGTAATCTACATTGCACTGTTGATTTAATAAAATTATTTTTATATAATGAATTAAAGTTTAAAAGAATGAAGTCAAGTATCATGATTCAATTGTGCTCTAAACAGAAACATTCATTTCGAACACACCCCTGTAATATAAAAAAAAACTTGATTTTATATGCAGCGCCTTTCTGCTTGTGTGGTTATACTTCTCGAATGCATTTGTGATGTTAGGCTGTGTAAGGTGTTAACATTACTCAAAATCACCTGTTCTTTTTTTCAACAGATCATTTCGATTATCGATACTTATCCAAGAACACTGCCAGGCACAAAGTACTTTCACATGGAATTTCATAAAAACTGTCCCAGCCGTTTTTGAGTACATAGAAAACGAACTCGCAAAGTTCCTTTTATATAATCTAATATATAAAAGACTATATGTCTGTCTGTCTCCATATTTTTTAACTGTCTCCTCCGAAGCAAAAAGTATCAGAGTGGCGCTAAGGTCCTCAAATGATTGGATTTTTTTATGGATTGTACTTTAGCAGTTTTTAAGGAGTCAAAAATGGGTCAAAATTGAAAAAAAAAATTGTTATTCATTTTGTACATTTATCTTAGTTTTTTTTTTTTTTTAATCAATTCAAATGCGTGTCACGTTGGTACAGTGGTAACGTCACCAGCTTTGAATGCTACAGTTTTGGTTTCAATATCAGTTGATGGCACCAAAATGTTTTTGTTTAGTTTGGAAATCATTACCTTATAATAATATATACGAAATCTGGACAAATTAAAATATCATATTTAAGAGTATTTTACGACCAAGCAAAGTAACCTCCACCTCAGCAGTAGATATATATATATATAAGTAAATTCTTGGTACAGCAAAATGGAAGGAGAAATTTCAGAGGAAACATAATTTAATTTAAATAAAAAGATCAAAGAAACAAAAAAACGGGCAGGTGGAATTGTTAAAATTTCCTTAAGGCCTTATCGTCTGACCCTCTAAGAGGAAACGTCAGAATGATAAATTAAAAGCTAAGAATCGAATGAGGAAAGAGGGAAATTGGTTTCAGTTGGAAAACCAGTGAGAGAGAAAAAAAAAATTATAATTCTCACTGTTCAGGTGGTTTTAAATCAGTAAATATTTCCAACTGATGTTCAAAATCTTTTGTCTACACATGTGTACATATATATGTGTGTGTGTGTATATATATATATATATATATATATATATATCAATTTTTATTTATTATTAGATGGCATAAGAATATCATGAGATGAGAACAGTGTTCATCTAAAAAATTCCAAAATACAGCCAATTTTTATTTTTTTTGTTGCACCATGTTATTGGCAATATAACCTACTTCACAGAAATTGCTTTAAAAATTACTTAGTCTGATCAAGAAGATTGGTAATATGAAACTTTTAGATAATCACCTTAAAATAAAAATCTGATGGAAAAAAAAAATGCTTTAATCAAGTTAAGATTGTTGTTCATAATTCTTCTTTTTTTTTTTATTTGAAAATATGGATATTTATTGTGGAAAAATCAACAGCTAATTAATGAAAACTTTCACAATCTGAAGTCAAAAAAAGGTCATATGACATATCTTTTCCATTACATAAAAGGAACTTTGTTTATGTGTGTATTTGTGGGTTCGTTTCCTATGGACTCGGAAATGGCTGGGACGATTTTTATGAAATTTTGCACAATGATAATTTATGTGCCTTAGATAGGTTCTCTATCAGAATATCTTCGGTATGAAATTTCACACAAATGTACTTTATGTATCTGGCAGTGTTGTTGGATAGGGTTTGTATCAGAATGTCTTTGATAATTATTGATAATCAATAACTGAAAAAATCTTATGAAATAAAGAACAGGTGACTTTGACCAAAGTTAACACCTTACACAGCCTAACATAACAAATGCATTTGAGAAGTTTTATTACCACACAAACTGAAAGGCGGGACATATATAATCAACATTGGATTCTTAAATATGACAGAGGCGCATTCTAGATAAATATTTCTGTTTAAAGCACAATTGCACCATGATACTTGATTTTTTTCATTTTAAACTTAAATTCAAACTATTATCACAGAACAAGCAGTAAGGCCAGACATATAATATCAACAGTAGGTTCTTTGATATGACAAAGGTGCATTCGAAATGAATGTTTCTGTTAAGATTACAAATAAAACATGACATTTAACTTTTGCATTTTAAACTTTAATTCAAGCCATTAGAAAAATAATTTTATAAAATCAACAGTACATTCTCTACAGTGCAATGTAGACTATAATGTATTGTGAACTAAAGCTGGTTTCTGATTGAAAAAAATGGGCGATTTCACTGATTTTAATAGCAATAACAATTTGGGAGTGTGAAACATTTGTTGATCATCATTGAATCCTGGGCAATGTCAGGTTTTCCTGCTAGTCATTCATAAATAGTGTATTTAATCATAAACATAACTTAAAATTATATATAGAAGAATAACTTGTATGTTAGACTGAAGAATATAATAAGAGTTGCCTACCTTACAACTAAAATTGTATTTCTTTTTCTGTATATTTTTAAACAAAAATTGCTAACTACAAATTAAAAACTAAAGTGGTTTTTACTCGATCTTAGGAAATGCAAGGTAGGTAAAACTAATCTTCAGGGTTCTTGTCCAGAATTCACCCTATATTACAAAAAACAAAAATAAAAGAAAAATCTCTATGATGCACATGCTCATGATAGACCGAAAAGGTCATATTCCAAAAATCACATAAATTAAGCAAGCAGGTTTTTTTACATAAAAAAAATAAAAATAAAATTTTATGAGGGAGAATATCTGGCTAAGCCAGCTATAAGCAATAAAGGGAGATAATTCAATTTAAATCCAAAATATTAAAATTAGTGTAATGAGTCGGATTTACTATTAATTACGTTAAATTGTTAAGAAATTGATATTCTATATAAAAAAAACTGCTTGATCAATTTACGTAATTTTTGGAATATGATCATTTCATTTTGTCACTAGTACATACGCCAGAAGATTTTTCTCTATTTGTTTTTTAATATAAAGGAAATTTTGGACAAACCACCACCTTTACCATTATTTTTTTTTATTCAAGACAGTTAAAAAAGATTTATTTGTAATGCTTAATGGAAATACGATGCCGAGTGACGCCCCTTCAAACATTGTATACTTTTCGAGAGACTTGAAACAAATAGTACCTTCATAATTGACACGACCATCAACAGTAATGTCAGCTTCCCGAATCATCTCATCGACCTCTTCGTCAGTAAGCTTCTCACCAAGGTTGGTAAGGACGTGACGTAACTCAGCAGCCGAAATGAAACCATTGCCATCTCTGTCAAACACACGGAATGCATCCTTTAATTCTTCGTCTGTTTCTTGCGTGAACTGCTGCTTGGCGATGATACTAACCACGTCTTGGTCGGAGAGTTTGCGATTACCTGACAGAACACAAAATAAAGAGAAATTAAAATTTTGGTACTTGTGCAGGATTTGAACCAGACGTAACTAACTGGTTGCTTGGCTTTACTCAAAACAGGATGACAACCGCTGGCTTTTGACAGGCACATTGCTACTCAAGGAAAATGCTGAAGAAGAAATTTAAAAATACAAAAAAAAAAAAAAATCACCAGAAAAAATATATTACGAAAATAAAAAAGAAACGACCATAACAATTTCTCTTTTATTCTTGTTACAATTTTTTTTAAGTGAATAATGTTTATTTTGCAACCATTTGTTTTTTTGTCAAACAAAATTAATAAGAAAACCATTTTTTTGTTTTTCAATTTTTTAAAAAAGTTTTTAAAAAGCACTTTATGTGTTTTGCATGTATTTTTTTTTTTTTTTTTTGCATTTTTTATTTATTTTTGTAACTAATGTAAAGTAAACTTTTGATTTTTGTCTTTTTTTTTTCTTTTCAATTTTTTTCTGTAAGGTGTGGGTAAGGCAACCATTTTTTTTTGGTTGTTTTTTTTTTACAGCCAGGATATTTCTTTAGGATTAGGTAGACTTTTCTACCATCGCATTTTTTCTTTGCTGCCATTAATCGTTTTGTTTAGCAATATGAAACGACATCTTCCGGCATCTGCAACTCCTAGGTGGATATATTCATCTCGTTATAGGTTATTAGGAATGGCTGTTTGAGGGGGTGTTGTTCATGGGCACAAAATAAAAAATACAACTTAATTGTTTTTTTTTTTTGCTTTTTCCCAGTAAAAAAAAAATCTATATATCCATAAAAGTGAACATGTCTGTGTGTGTGTCTGTGTACATTTCCCTACGCGATAACTCTGTCAATTTTAAGTCTACAGACTCGAAATTAGATATACAGGGTACTGAGATTTGGAAAATCTATGTGATCGGTTTTCGGCCAGAAATTTGGCTGTTAAGGGGTCAAATTTCAACGATTTGACCTTTGAGAACTCTGCCATACTACCCCAACAATTTTGGGTCTAAACACTTGAAATAAGTTTCTTGGACATGAATCTAACTTAATAACTTGATTTGAGCCCAAAACAATAAATGTTAAGAGGTCATAATAGAGGTCAAAGTTTTTAAAAAATTGACCCCTGCAGTCTCTACCAAATTAAAAAAAATTGATGTTTTTAGTTTTTTTTTTGCTCAACATACACCTCCAAACACCTAGGCAACTGAAATGCTAGTAATTAAAAAAAAAAATTGTTACGGTAGATCATTGTTTCTTTTTTTACTTTAGTGTTTCTTTTTCCGTTAATTTTATTATATTTAAAGGTTTCCTTCAGTGTTTTTTTAGTAGCGTTTGTTACACTTTCATAATAGGTGAACGGCAGCAGTTGACATCATGTTCCGAGCAAAGTCAATCGGATGTTGAGTTACCTGTGGTTCAAATTGTGCACAAGTATCGTTAACATCTTTTTTTCTTTTTTTTTTTTTAAAATCAAAATTTTAATAGAAATATTTAAAATATATAATCAATGACCGATCCTTGAACAGTATTGGGTATGTTGATTTTCTCTTTTTCTATGGAAATTACTCCAGACAAGGCATGAAGCCAGTTGGTGTAAGAAACTCAAAATATTACTTCAAGGTAAAAATCTATAATGCATAATAGTACTGTCTTTTTTTTTTTTTTACAAACGAGTCATCACTTATTAAAGCCTGGAAGCCACTCAAGGATAAGGGTTATGGAGTGTACGGTAGTCAATGGGACAATATCGTAGTAATTGTTAGTAGTGGAAATTTTGTAAATTGGATTACTTAAGGGGGAACAGCTCATCAAGAACTTGTTCACATTGGACTTGAAGACAACCATATTGTAGTCAGCTAGAAAGCAGACAAACGGAAGAGAGTTCCACAAGCGTGCAGTTCTAAGAAAAAAGCTTTGTTCATGGAATCTACGTTTAGGTTTAGGCACAGATAAAGAGTGGGGGAAATTAATGCTATTGCTTACTTTTTACTTTGTGGTTTGAAATGCTACCAAAATTCAAAACAAGTTACTCTTCTGTGTTTAAACGCCTTAAAAATTGGTACAAACCTGTATTTGTGCAGCCTGTAGGGTCCTATGTAGTCAACAAGAATGAAGACAAAAGAAAAGAAAATGGTTGCTTGCGATATTGTCACCTAATATGCGAATGAAATGCTTCCGATTTGAAATAAAAAGCCCAGGTTGATTTGGTTGGTTAGTTGGTTATTTTACGGCATATCAATCCATTTCAGGTTATTTAATGCTGAATCTAGTGATTTTGAAGAACAATTTTTTAATAGAGTATATTTGTTTAAGTCGGTTTCTATTTAACCCATAGTTGGGACCCTAACAGGTATTACCAGTCCGGGTCAGAGTGGACCTGGGAGCAATGGCAATTAAAGGGTGGCTAAAATTCTATTTGTTCAATGGTGTATGAAGTTATATAAAGGAGTCTTGCAATATTAAATCACTAACGTAATGCCAAAAGTACGGCACAATCACGTTGACACACTGGTTCTTGCCAGATCACCGAAGTCAAGCAATGTTGAGCCTGGCCAGTGCCAGATGGGTGACCATTTGGGAAGACTAAGCACTGTATATACCTTCTGGGAAGGTTGGGCATGCGACCAGCACCCTTTTTTTTTAATCGAACAAATGGTTGAAACCATTGGCAAAAGGGAAAATATGGTGGAAAAAAAAAAAATGAAATCTGCTTCATTCGAAACCTTAACCCTGATCTAATAATTATTTTTTAAAAAACAAACATTTTCACCTGGTCAAAATGATAAGACCACTTTAATAAAATCGGTTAGTTTTGAAAAAATGAATACAAAAAGCTTTCTATGTTACTAAAAGCAACTTGTTAGTGGATAAAAAAACATCTTACTAAATTATAAAAATAAAGGGAAACCATTATCAGAGTTTGAGAGAGGAAGGATATTTGAGCTTAAGGGGGTGGACTCTCCCATAAATTCATTGCAAACGAAGTGAATCATAGTTTTTTTTAAGAAATCCAGATCAATATGGGCACAAAAAGAGTCCAGGTCGACCAAAAAAAATAACCCCACCACTGGATCGCTGTATCAGAAGAAGTTAAAAAAAACAAAAAAACTCCAGTATGAGCTCAAGTCGATTGAAAAGCCAAACAGCAGCAGAATGTAGTCCTAAAACCATCAGAAGGCATCTGAAAATGAAGGGTTTAAATCATTTAAAGCGACTGCAGAAACCACGTCTTCTTGAACAGCACAAAACTAACCGACTTAAATATGCCGCCAAATACCAGACTTGGGATGAAGAGAAGTGGGAAAATGTAATTTTCTCCGATGAGAAAAAGTTTAATCTAGATGGTCCAGATGGATTTCAATACTATTGGCATGATAAAAATTTGCCCAAAGAGATGTTTTCAACTCGGCATAGTGGAGGAGGGTCTTTAATGATCTGGGGTGCTTTCTTGTCAGCTGGGACCCTAAAGTTGCAAGTAGTGAAAGGCCGGCAAACATCATTGAAGTACATTTCAATGCTTGAAAATGCTTCTATCAGGACTGAGGGTCCACATCTGTGTGGAAGAAATTGGATTTTCCAGCAAGACAACGCTGCGATACACACTTCTCGACAAGCACGAGAATACTTTTCTTCAAATAATATTGAATTGTTAGATCATCCAGCATGTTCTCCGGACCTCAATCCCATTGAAAATCTTTGGGGATGGATGACAAAAGAAGTGTTCAAGGATGGAACCCAGTATGATTCGATAAAGGAATTTTCTGATTCAGTTTTCAATACATGGGATAAAATTCCTTCGCAACTGATAAAAAACTTAGTCGCAAGCATGCCGAAGAGAATTTTTGAAGTAATTCGTAATAATGGAGGATATACTAAATACTGAGACACTTTTTAGTAATTTATAATTGCCTTTTGCTAGATAAATTATCAGTGGTCTTATCATTTTGACCAGGTGAAAATGTTTGTTTTTAAAAAAATAATTATTAGATCAGGGTTACGGTTTTGAATGAAGCAGATTTCATTTTTTTCCATCATATTTTCCCTTTTGGCAATAGTTTCAACCATTTGTTTGATTAAAAATTCGATAATATGCGTAAACGCTGACTTTCGTAAGTGGTCTTATGATTTTGACCAGGACTATATGTATGTATATATGTATATATATATATATATATATATATATATATATATATATATGCACCCCAACAAACATGCAGTATTACACATTTAAAAAAAAAAATTTTTTTACATAGGTATCACCACTTCTCAAGGCCAAGAGGCCACTCGAGGATAAGGGTTAAAGAGCGTACAGTAGTTGATTGGACAATATAGTAATCTTTAGTAATGGAAATTCAGTAAATTTGTTAAGTGGAACGGCTCATCAAGAACTTGTTTATATTGGACTTGAAGACAACCATATTGTAGTCAGCTGGAAAGAAGACAAATGGAAGACAGTTCTAAGAAAGAAACATTTCTCATGGAATCTACATTTAGGTCTAGGCAAAGATAAAGAGTGGAGGAAATTATTGATAGGGCTATCTATCTCAGAGACCTGTAGAAACACAACTGACCTTCCTGCATGCTTTGCTGTAGGATAATATAGATACTGGTATCATTTAGGTTAGATCATAGAGTCACTTCATTAGATAAACTAAGTTGCTTATCTGAGGGGACATTAAATATTCAAAAACCACATAAACACAATATAAAACCTCGTATGCAAAATTTACTATTTCAAAGGTTAGCCAATTTCTTAAGAGCTCCCTTTTCTCATAATTAAATAAGTAAGTCTTCTTGGTCTGTGCTGCAACGGTGGGATTTTCCCATTATTTATTGCGGACTTTTATCCTCATCTTTTTAGTTATTGTTTCATGACGTTTCGGCCAACTATTCCTCTGGCCTTCGTCAGGTGGTAACCGCGACTGAATAGGAATAGGAACTCCGAATCTCCTAACTGCATCCTCAGCAATTACTGCCTTCCATAGTTGTTGTTGTCTCACAACGTTTTTGGCCAAGTAAGCCTCTGGCCGGCTTTGGGTAGGATTGAAACCGCTATCTTCAGACAATACTCACCTGAAACTGTAGAGATTCAACGTCTTTATCCACTGCGCCACGAAGGAATGAATTCCAATTAAATAATATATACAACCAAACAAGTTTAAAACACGCAAACTCTTTAAGAGAGGTTTTCTTTTAATGAAGAACAGACCTGACAAATGAAGACAAACATTCATTTAAAAAATTTTTTTTTTTTACCAACTTACCATCCCGATCAATTGAACCCACAAGTGATTTCACCTCAGCTTCGGTGGGGCTGTATCCCATAGCCCGCATCACGGTTCCAATGTCTTGGGAACGAATGTAACTGTCGCCATCTTTAGCAAAAACCACACACGCCTCTCTGCACACTGAAAATGATAAAAAATAAAAATAAATGTTTGTATTTAAACTAGCCTGGGTGCCTGATTATTGCCCGGGTGTTTGGAGGTCTGTGTTGAGCAAAAAAAAAAAAGTGGTAGTAGGCAGCCAGGCTTGAACCCGTGTTGCAAAGGCAGAAAAAAAAGTGAAAGAAAATCTGACATCTTACCGCTACTCTATGACGCGACCAGAAGTTTGGAACGTTAAAATAAGGCAAAGTCAATCCAATCGATATGATGACTTGCAAAAAATGGCTCGCAAAAAATCGACCTCTCTTTGTAGAAATCTGCCCAGTTGAGGGTGAAGGAATTAATGTTTTTGATCAATTATGCAAGTGCCAATGATGGTTTCATTTCGCTAAGAACTTGCCATTTTTTTTTTCAGGTACCAACATCAAGCAATATAGTTTGGACTGGTATACATTGTGCTTTTACTGTAGAAATGTTTTTGAAGAATGGTTAATCTGTAACTGCAAAGCAAAGAACTTTCCGAGTTCATTACAAGTTAGGATGGCATGATGCTGTTCCAGATAAAAAAGCAATACAGCTATGGGTTGCAAATTACAGGTTCGGTATTTAAAAAGAAGGCCACCTGGAAGGCCTCGAAGTACTTGAACACAGACAGTATTCAAGTTGTGAGACTTTCGGATACTCAGTCTCCTATATGTTCAGCTTGCAAACATGCTTTGGATTTGGGATTGTCTGATCGAATTTAAAAAAAAATGTTTAACTGTGAATGGTATTTTTTATACCATCCACAGTAAAAAACAAAAAGAAAAAGAAAAACAAACCACTCAGGTAAATAAAAAAAAAAATTATTCATTTATTTATTTATCTGCTCATAACGACTGCACATTCCTGCATTGTAAGCCTTCAAAAACACCTTGAATAAATTACAATATATTCTTAATCTTTAACCCATGGATTTTCTAAAACAAGCTCTTTTCATCAGACAATAAAAATAAGTAAATCAGATATGGTCATAAAAACGTTAAAATATTCCGGTAATCTGGTAGAAGGCTAACACCGCTGAGCACTAACTCACCCCATTCCTCACATTTAATACGAAAGTTGTCTATTTTCAAGCTCTCTATGTGTGACATATGTAAAAACAGGTGCCTTCAGTCTTTGACAGACTATGGATACCCGTGCATGAAATTTTTGTGGCAGGAGGCACGCAATCTCCAACCACACCTAAGCTGAGTCGACATTGTTAAATACCAGTGGAAAGTGAAGTGTATGTACAGGACAACTGGAAACAGATGCCGAGATAAGCGGAGAGAACAAACAGCGCCTAGAATTTCCAAATGGTCACCCATCTGGTATTAACCAGGCTCAACATTGCTTAACTTCTGGAATCTGATGAAAACTGGTGTGTCAACGCAATTATGATATTTGCAATCAGTATTGACGTCCTAATCACATTCTTGTAAGGAAGAACCTAAATGTACTCAGATTCCTTACTCAAATAAACAGACTGGTAGACAAACAAACAAACAAACTAAGAGATAGATAGATACATACATACATACATACATATATACATAAAAGGCTTCCTTCAGGTGTCTTGACAGACTATGGACACCTCTCCGGAGTCGACATTGTTAAATACAGCAGCTAGAATTCCCAAATGGTCACTCATCTGGTACTAACCAGGCTCAATGTTGCTTAACTTCGATGATCTGATGAAAACCGGTGTGTCAACGCAATTATGACATAAGTGATACACAACATAATCATGTTAATACTCCAGTTCTCACTAGATCATCAAAGTTAAGCAACATTGAGTCTAGTCAGTATTAGAATGGTGATCAGTTGTGAATACCAGATGCTAACTATGAGAGGGTAGTGTGACATCTATATATCTATAAAAGTGAAATTGTGTGTTTGTGTACAATTCCCTACTAATTTTCAGTTTATAAACTCTAGATTTGACATACAAGGTATTGAGATTTGGGAAAATCTTTTTTATCGGTTTTCGGCCAGAAATTTGGTTGTCAGGGGGTCAAAGTTCAACGATTTGACCTTAGAAGACTCTACCAAACTCCTCTGCCAATTTTGGATCTAAACACTTGAAATTTTAGATGTATGTTACTTGGACATGGATCAAATTTTTTAATTTGATTTGAGCCCAAAACAATAAATGTTAAGGGGTCAAAATTGCGATTTCTACCAAATTACTCAGTCAATTTTTGATCTAAATATTTGAAATTTTACATAAAGTGTGTTCAGACATAGGGCAAGCTTTTTAATCGATTTTTGGCCGAAAATTTGGCTGCCAAGGGGTCAAAGTTCAAAAGATTTGACCTTTGCAGTCTCTAGCGAACTATTCAGCAAATTTTGGGTCTAAATATTTGAAATTTTACATGAAGCATATTCAGACATGCAGCAAGCTTTGTAATCAAATTTTGGGCAAAATTTGGCTGCCAAGAGGTCAAAGTTGAAAGAGTTGACTTTTGCAGACTCTACCAAACTCTTCCACCAATTTTAGATGTAGATTACCTAGACATGAGTCAAACCTTTTAATATATATATATATATATATATATATATGCACAGAAAGTTATGAACAGTACATAGGGCCCGAGCAAACTGCTAGTTTTTATAAAACAACAAAAAAAAATAATAATAATAATATAAATAAAATAAAATGCTGTCATCTACCTCAATGATTATTTTTGACTCCGAGTCAAATATAATCATTAAAAAGAAGGAACCATATCTTGCTTGTTACCGTCTTCCTGTCTGCAATGCAGAAACCAAAAGTGAAAAAAAGCAGACACTCTTGACTTTAACCACTAATGTCATCAAAATTATTTCCCCTGGCCAGTAGCAGATGAGTAAACTTGGGGCGGTGGGGGGGGGGGAGCAAAAGGTGCAAAAACCAATGTGGCAGTAGACAAGTTTATCTACTGTTCGGCTTCTGATTTCTGCTGAACATTTAACTGGAGTATTAGACATGCTTAAGTGGATAAGAAAGCCATTCTTAACGCAGAAAATGAGGGAGGTGCTTTCACATTATCTGAGAGAAAGATAATCATTAATAAGAAGGAACCATACCTTGATTGTTATCGTCTCCCTGTCTGCGATGCAGAAACTGGAAGTCAAAATGTTCAGACAATCTTGACTTTAACAAAAATTATCTCCCCTGACCAAGATATACATGCAACTGAGGGGCATTTGTGAATTTATAATTCGAGAAAGGAACTTGGCTTCAACTCAATTAATGCAAAGTTCCCAACCCAAATATTCCAAAAGCAAGAATAAAAATTATGTTTAAGTGTTATTCGCTAGGGGCGAAAGAGCATGGGTTCATCGTTAACTCCCTGGTCCTTGACTTTTCAGCTAGGATCAAAGTGTAGTATCTATTCTGATGCTGAAATGAAGGAGAATTCCTTCTAGAGATTGTCTTCAAGTCCAACGTAAGTAAGTTCATGGTGAACCATCCCCCTAAGTAACTCAACTTACAAAAATTCCACTACTTATGTTTACTACGCTATAATCACATTGACTAATGTATACTTATTAACCCTTATCTTCGAGTGGCCTCTGGGCCTTAATAAGTGGTGATTCCTGTGTGTAAAAAAAAAGACTAAAGCAATTTTTATGTTTGTTCCAATCCAGAGTGCTTTTTTTGGGTGGGGGGGAGAGGAGGGGGAAGGAGTTGGATTTTTCTTCACATTCAAAACTGACCTTGTTCCTAACTTTGCCCTCGTTAGGAGTCAAATAAATAGGAAGGCCGTATATTTCTGTCAGTATCGAACCAAAAATGCCTTGCTGCATCACAACTCCTCTATACAGCTAGACATGTTTCATGCTGAGATTCAAAACTTGACCGCTTGGCCAACAGTCGGGATATATTAACATTACCTAATTTCACTCACTACAAAATTAAGAGAAATAATGTTTTTTTAAGATCACTGAAGTTAAGCAATGTTGAACCTAGCTAGTACTAGATGGGTAACCATTTGGCAACAACAGGCGCTGTATGTGGAAGAACATCGATATCTCCCTGCAAGAGCTGCAAAACTTAACGTCGTTATCTCCCCTAACAATGATATACATATGACTGGGAA
Organism: Euprymna scolopes; assembly: GCF_053919585.1. NCBI lineage: Eukaryota > Metazoa > Mollusca > Cephalopoda > Sepiida > Sepiolidae > Euprymna > Euprymna scolopes. Next base: position 88,237,345 of record NC_136513.1, read on the forward strand.
TCGCTTGTGAATTTGATATTTTTTAGAAACTTCCTTTTTGGAGGAAGTTGGCTCAACCCACCCAGGATGAATGGCACACCAGGTTTGTGTGACGATGCCATTCTAAAAGAAGCAGGTTCATAAGTTTTGTTCATAGATATTTGAATAGCCAATGAGTAGGTACAATAGAAAATGTTTTGTTATGAATAAAACATGAAACTCACATTCCATTTTTTCTCGATTCATCTTCGTCACCTGGAAAAGAGAAAAAGATTAAATTCAAAAAAATAATTTAATAGATTAATTTTAATTTTAAACTGTAAAAAAAATATGAGGTAAATATTTAAAAAAAAAAATATATATCATATATATAGATATATTTTTTTATTATTTATTTATTATTTTTTTTTGTTTTTAAATAATAATAAAAAAAATAATAATAAAAAAAAATTTAAAAAATAATAAATAAATAAAAATGTTATATACGTCCAAATTAAAAAGGGCGACTTTCTAAGTAAATAAAAAAAATTAGCTCCGAGGCGGAGCCAATATTAACCGTATGTATCGCTTGAAAAATGAAAAAAAAAAAAAAACAATAACAAAATCTATATATATATATATATATATATACACACACACACACAAACTCATAAAATTGTGTTTATTTGTGGAAATCCTTTTTATATTTATTTAAAAAGAAACTACAACTTTGTTATATATGGGTCGTAGAATTGCAAAAGATCTAGCTAATTTGCATATTCTTTTAAACATTCATTTTAATTAACTTCCTATCTGTTTTGGGGTTTACTTATTGGTATATGCATGTGTACCCAGTATAGCTATTGGTTTATGTTTTAATTTTCTGCCTTGCAGCAAACATGGATTCATAGCTCAGCCATTAACGTAAAAGTAAATCGTAAGCTAAACGTTTTGGTTTTGACTTTCGGCACACACGACGGATCCTCACGAGATTGGTATCGTTTTCAAGTTTGAACCTTTGGACGGCATATCAAAAAACTGACCAAAAACATTTGTTCCTTCACCCTCAACTGGGCAGTTTTGTACATGGAGGTATCATTTTTAGCCGATATTTTAGCAAGTCATTATCACTGTTGGACTGATTTTGCTTAATTTCAAGGCTCTCGACTTCCGGTTGCGCAATGGAGACATCGGCTAAGACAGTTTTTTTTTTCCTCCTTTGTGTTACGGGTTCGAGTTTGCCTGCCTACTACCACTTTTTTTTTTTTTTTTTTTTTTTTGAAACACCTCTCTCCACCCAAACTGCCTACTGTTGTTTTGACCCCCACCCCGCTACTACCACTTTTTTGGGGGTGGGGGGAGGGTTCCTTACTACACCATCTACACACACCCGAGCAATGCTGGGTACACCCGCTAGTATAATACTAAATACGAAATCTGCATTAATCAAAATATCATATTTAAGCATATTTTACAACCGGCCAGTCTGCTAGTACATATATATGAAATGAAGGATGAGAATTCAATGTTAAATAAAATTTTATCACATCATCAAATCAATAAGTAAAAAGAAAAAAAAAAACTCTTCAGGCCATGGCATTTTGAAGCCTAATGCTTCTCATCAGAAGAGAAAAGGCTAAGTTTATATATTCACAAAACTGTTGGCATAAGGATATTAGCTTAGAAATAAAATAGAGATAAGTATATGTACATAAAAGTATGAAGGATGTTGATGATAGAAATAAAAAAAAAGGGATAAATAGGGACACATAATAATATATGTACATAAAAGTATGAAGGATGTTGATGATAGAAATAAAAAAAAGGGATAAATAGGGACACATAATAATATATGTACATAAAAGTAGGAAGGATGTTGATGATAGAAATAAAAAAAAAAAAAAGGGATAAATGGGGACATATAATAACAGAAAATAATGCAAAGTACAATGAAAAAAAAATACCGGAATAAAAACATTTTTTAAATAAAAGGTAAAAAATGATATTAAAAAAAACAAAAAAAAACAAAGGTGAAAAACGGTAATATATACCGTAAGCTGAGAGGAACTCTAGTCACCTAGGGTAACAGACCCAAATACTCCTCAAAGTTAATGACAAGTTTTCAGGCCACAAATACCAAGTACCCAAAATTGGGGTGCTTCAGGCCACCTGGGGTGACTTGAGTCATTAATAAAATAAAAATAATAATGCATAAATAACTCTGCAGTAAATATTTGCTGCTGCACCACAATGTGTCTATAAAATTATGAAATCGTATAGAACGTGGAAATTATGTTTAAAATACAGAGATAATATATTATTTATGCATTATTATACACCTGAAGAAGGTCAGAGGTTACATCGAGCATAACGTTGTGAAAATAACACTCAAGATGAGAATAGTAGTTGGAATAATCCAAATAATATGAGCTGAAATCTTAACGAAATATCTTTGAATGCGGAAACCAACTAACATAGCCAATAAATTATAATTGTGGTATTGTGTCCAGAGATTACTGCAGGAAATGAAACGAGATAATTTCTTAAATTTGCCCAACACGTTAAACTGAATATTCCCTAATTCCTTAATTCCAGCACATTTAATTTGTTGGTCTCATGGTTTTTTACCAATTTGCTGTTTTCATTCCAAAAGCTTATTTAAAAAAAAAAAAAAGGTTGCGGACTCTTTTCCTGATCACCGTTTCCCTTCTTCATATTGTCTTGATGTGTCCAAGACTAACCTCACTAGGTGTCTTTGTGATAATCATCTCTTTTTACACTAAGTGGCTTTAACGTAATAAGCATAAATACATCTGGGTTCTTCCTCCTTGCAAGATTATAATTTGCTGGTTAAGCCATAAATACCGACTGGTGGAGCAGCCTGAGAGAGACGTAGAAAGGTACACTGCAAGCCTCACGCTAAGGATATACCAACTAAACTCAAATCTATGGTTCCCACTTTGCCAAACTTTCACAAAAAGCACTCAACTAGCTACAACCACGATAAACGATTTCCCCACTCTATATCTGTGCTTAAATCTAAATGCAGATTTCATGAACAAAGCTTCTTTCCCAAAACTGCCCGCCCGTGGAACAGTGTTCCGCTGTCCTGCTTCCCGGTTGAATACAACATGATAGCCCTCTAATCCAATGTAAACAATACAACGTCCCCACAAATAATAGAATTCTATCCAATTTACACGATTAACGATTACTACATTACCACCTTACATGCATTAACCCTTATCCTCGAGTGGCCTTTGAGCCTTGATAAGTGGTGACTCTCAAGTAAATAAAAGCTCCGGCTACAAACACTCGTTCAAATTATTACTCCAATCTATTTCAGGTCATAACAGTCTTGTCTGGAGCAATTTCCATTTAAACAAGCTGAGCATGCAAAGTTCCCTTCGTTGAGTGAAAAAAATTTACTTTTACCATGACTAATGTTTGTGCAAAATTTCAAAAAATTCAAGGAGTGGTTATTGAGAAAAGTGCAAAATTAAATAGAAACGATTTGGGGGCAATTTTACCCCTATAATGGTCCCTAGAGAGCAACCATAGTTATCCCGGAAAATCTATTGTGGCAAAAATTTACTTTCACCATGACTAATGTTTGTGCAAAAATTTTAAAAAATCCAAGGCATGGTTATTGAGAAAAATGCGAACAAACAAATGGGAGCAAATCCCTCCTCTGTTGGGGGACCCCAAAAAATGCTCAATATTAAAGTCGCATGATCACATTATTGAAAATTAATGTCCTTCTGTATTTTTTTTTTAATATGAGATTATTTATTAGTGTAGGGAGGTTTCAAGAGTAAATAAAAATCTACTGCCTTGTATAGGGATTGAACTTGCAACTGTTTGTTTGGGATAGCTACACTTCCACAGCAGAGTTACACCACTCAATATTTCTTGTATTGTTCCATGAAAAATGCTGCATCGATAATATGTTCAGTGTTTTAGGTGGAGTCAAAATGAATGTAAAAAAATGAGGATCCGTTTAAAGACAGACAACAAATATTTTTTTGTGACGACAAAACCAGGAAATATTGACAAATATTTAGACGAACAATGCTTTTGATTTTGTTTCCATGTTTTTTTTGTTTTTTTTTAAACGATAATCCGTGAGAAATATTTCTGATGCGTGGAATACTAATTTGCATTCTCAAGTATTCAACCAAAATGAATCAACGCCGGCCTTTCTTGTTTTTTTTTTTCATATATAAATGTTGTATACAAGCAGGCTGCTCGACATTGCCCGGTCATAAAATATGCTTAAATATATTTTAACGCATCCAGATTTTGTATTTATTATTATTGAAAAAAAAAAATCGATTGTTTATCATATCGTACTCAATATATATAATAATAATAATAATTTAAAAAATTAAAAATAATGACTTCAGTACCATCAGCTAAAATTGAAACCAGCACTCCAGCCTTTGTTGATACTGTCTGAACTATCGCCAAATAGATAAGAAAAGGTTAAATATTAAGCGACTTCAAGCCCAAATATTCAGAAAGGAGTTTGATAAAGAAGTTTCGCATATATATATGTATATATATATATATATATATATATATACTAGCAAAAGTACCCGTCGTTGACTGGGTTCAAAAACAGCCTACAGAAAATGGACTCTGATTTATGAAAGTATGATAGGTTATGAAAAGGAAGGGTTGTAAAGAGATAGCTCCGAATTTGGGGGTATCAAAACCAAAGCAAAATATGATGAAAGTAAAAATAAAATAGATAAACCCCATAATTTATTATACCATACCTGTTCACACTGAAACACTTATCACAATATTCTGTGGATCTATATTAAAAAACCGTGTTAAACTTTGTGACATATTTCCATTCTATGGAGGTCAGGCACGAACGAACACCCCATAATTTTATTATACCATATTTCTTCAAACTGAAACATAATTATCAAAGTATACTTACGCAGATAGACATGAAAAGTCTTTATTAAAGTTTGTGCCTATTTCCATTCTATGGAGGCCAGGCGCAAACGCAGACCCCACAATTTTATTATACCATCCCTATTTAAATTAAAACATACTTATCAAAGTATTCTTATGTACATCTATATCAAAAACACTTGTAAACGTTTTTTTTTTTAAATTTTTAAATTTTTTATTTCCATACTTTGTGGACCAGGCGCGAACGCAGACCCCACAATTTTAATGAACCACCATTCTGCAGGATCAAACATACCCATTCCTGTGTCTCGATACATCTTCTATCATTATATGTAATCAGTTTTTTAAAATAGTCAACCATATAGGAGCCTATTCGTGACCAGATACACACACACACACGCAGACATTCAGCTTTATATTACACACACACACACACACACGGTGGAATGCTAAAATTGTTGCCCTAGAAAAGACGACATGATTCCATTTCCGTTTGATGAAAACCGTTTTTTTTTTTTTTTTTTGCAGACCATCTATTAGTTGGCCAGTTGTGTATAAATTCCAAGAAACATCAGAGCTTTTTATCATGCCTGAAAGTGACACGATGTTCAAAGAGTGAGATCGGAGATGCGCCGCTGTACAACTCATGCTTTCTACTGATCCACGTTATGACAACAGGACCATTGCCAGCACCCTCAAAATTCATCGCTGGATTGCCATGAATAACAGGGAGATGCACAAGGTAACGAAAACAAAGTTTCCGGTCACGGTTATGGTCTTCGGTGTGGTTTCAAGTGAGGGCCACATCATGCCACCTTGAAAGTCAACATCAACGTGTACATGGATGTGCTGAAGAGTGTGGTGATCCCCTGGTGAAATCAGGTGACCGCTGAAAAACCTTAGGTGTGGCAGCAGGATTTGGCACCGGCCCACAAGTCCAAAGAGACCCAGGCTTTGTACCCTTCTCTTACTGGCCCTTTCTCCCCTAACCTGAATTAGCTGAACTACTTCATTCGGTCATACGTCGAGACCTTCCACAACACCAGCCTGATCACTGCCATCTGCCAAGTATTAACCGAGCTCTCACTGGCGCTTGTGGAAAAGGCATGCACCCAGTTCCAGACCTGTATTAAGGCGGTGATTGAGGCTGAAGGTGGCTACATTGAATAGATGTCAGTTCTACATCTGTTCTTCAGATGCTGCACTTCTATTTCTTGTTCTCTTTCAGTGGAGGAAAAATCCTTCACGACTGAGACAATTTTTATTTTTGTACCTTTTCTCCACGTTAAAAAACGACCCTGGTGTCTAACTTTGTCCCGTGGGGAGGCATAGTAAATAGGTACTACATAATCAAGTTATGTGAATTGATTTTTTCAATTAAGTTTTAAAATAAAACTGTAGTGTTGTTTTTTTAAGGCAACACTTTTATCATTCCACCCTATATATATGTTATATACAAACATGTTAGAATGCTAGAATTCAATGCAATTATACACAATGTAGAAACTATGCATAAAAAGAATCAGGCATAATAGTTAAATGAAACCAATCGTCTAATAAGAACTCATAAAAAAATGAATAATTAATTTTCAAATTAATCTTCCTGCATATGAATAATCTTCCTGAAGTCAATCGCATATGAATAGTCTTCCTGAAGTCAATCGCATATGAAGTTCGTTTTCATAATTTTTAAACAGAAAAAGACTCAGAGTGAGAAAGTAGGTTTTTAATATTAATGACAGAGTGAGAAATTTTAATATTAATGACAGAGTGAGAAAGTAGGCTTTTAATATTAATGTCAGAGGGAGAAAAGAAAACTTTATGGGTAGATAATAATGAATAGGTTTTTGTAATAGGCAGGCATAGTGACCTAAAAATAAAATGGCTACCGAGTTCGAGTTTTATACAAAAACTGAAAGATTTTTCTGTATTTTTGTTTTGAAAATCTGTTTCAATCTAAGTAAGCGTACACACACACACACACACACACACACACACACACACACACACACACACACACACACACACACACAATCCTTGGCAATGCTGGGTAACAAATAAATGTTATCAAAAGGCAAGATAAGTTACTTTTTTTACCTAACTGGAAAAGTTTTTAGTGTTTTTATTGAATGTAAAATGTTTATTTAGTTCGAAAACATACAGTGTTTATCAGTATATGTAAAAAAAATATCCTTGGCAATGCTTGGTAAGTAGATCTCATTTTGGAAACAAAAATAAAATTGACTATATAAAATTGACTATATAAAAATGTGAACTCTTATTTTCAACAACAACAACAACAACAAAAAGGTCTTTATTTTTGCATTTACCATTTTATTGTTTGGTGAAAAAATTACTTTGTCAACCAATTTTTTCACACATATGAAACCATTGTCATAAAACAGAGACTAACTCAAAGAATACGAAAATATCTACAGAGACAGTAACTTTTCTCTTTTCTTTTCCAAAGAACAACCAACATACCTGAGGAAGGTCGAAGGCTAAACTGACCAAAACGTAGCACAAATAACACTCAAGATGAGAATAATAGTTCGATCCATACAAGTAATTTAAAAATCCCTCCCTGTCTTTAGTAAAATAACTTGAGTTATGGCCCTTAGTCTCTTTTTTCAACAACTCATCTATAAAATTGGGGGAGGGGCACATCACAGTGCACTGGGAGGAAGCTTCACATGCGTCATTGCAATGATTTAGTCCATAATACATTGTAGTCTACATTGAACTGTAAAGAATCTGCTGTTGATTTTATAAAATTATTTTTTATATATAATGGCTTGAATTACAGTTTAAAATGCGAAAGTCAAGTACCATGTTTCAATTGTGCTCCAAACAGAAACATTCATTTCGAACACGCCCCTGTCATATCCAAGAATCTACTGTTGATTCTATATGCTTGGATTTACTGCTTGTGCAATGATAATGGCTTGAATTTAAGTTTAAAATGAAATATTCAAATATCATGGTTCAATTGTGCTTGAAACAGAAACATTCATTTTTAACGCGTCCTTATCATATCAAAGAACCTACTATTGATTTCATAGGTCAGGCCTTTCAGCTTGTGTGGTAATAAAGCTTCTCAAATGCATTTGTGATGTTAGGCTGTCTAAGGTGTTAACTTTGGTCAAAATCGTCTGTCGCTTCTTTCATCAAATTATTTTCGATTACCAATATTTATTGAAGACATTCTGATGCATTCCCAGTCTATCTAAGAATACTGCCAGGCAGAAAGTATTTTTGTGTAAAATCTCATTAAGAAATCAACCCAACCATTTTGGAGTTGATAGGAAATGAACTCGCATGCAAAGTTCCTTTCATATAATAGTAAAAATACCTGCAACTGGAGAGAACTTGTGAATTTAATATTCCCTTGATACTCCTCCTTTAGAGGAAGCTGGTTCGACCCACGTAAGGTGAATGCCACTGGCATATATATTACTGATGAGATGATTCCAAAGCCCCCCCCATTCTGATGCAATACAAAAAATAAATTACTAATTCTGTTTTAAATTTCTGATTCCAATACAATTACCGATTCTTTTTTCATGCACAACACAATATACCCGAAAAATGACAATGGCGAGACAACACACTGAACAAATGAATATAGTTCAGGATTTGTAAGGAGTAATTCTCGACCCTTCATAGGCTGGACAAAAGAAGAACCCAAACACCAGAGCCAGAAGGCTATGAAACTAATGACCAAGAACATTGGACAGGACTCTACAGACAAATTTATCTTAAGTTGACTTTTGACAACTAAATATTTTCGCTTATTCGCCAAGTAGAAAAATTACTAATCAAACCTACGTGATTTTTGGAATATGACATCTTTGTTTTGTGATGCGTACATACATCATAAGGATTTTTCTCTTTATTTTTCTAAATAAGTGTAATTCTAAAAATTCTAAATATGCACTGAATTTTATGTTGAGATTTGAAGCTGATAAAATTTGCATTTCTTCAAACATTTTTCAAAATAAAAAAAAAAAAAAGAAAAGCATATTGTATTATTAAACCTTTTATTGTTGAAATAATTTGACTTTGCTCAATAAAAAAAATAATAATGGTTGAAAAGACATTTTTCACTCAGCAATGAGATTTGGAAGATTGTTGGTGCAAAGGACACAATCGCCAGAAGATAAGCGTTTTATTATTTCTAGTCACCACTTGAAAAATCTCTTGCAAATGCGACTGTTTCAGTCACAACGTAAAGCCCTGTTGAACCACATTCTAAGGATGATACTGCCTGACTACGTAAAAAAGAGGGAAAGAGGAAGATGACTGGTAAGTATAGAAGACCATGTGGTTGACATAAAAACATAACTAGAATAGACAGATAGCATGCTGGGCAAAGTAAAAGAAACTAAATGCTGTTCAGGTAATGCAAAAATCAGAAGTAATTCTGGACCCTTCATAGACTGGACTAAGGGAGATCTCATGCAACAGAATCAGAAGAGTCAAAAACTAATGATCATGAACATTGCACACCGGAAGGATAATACTGACTGACTACGAGAAATTGGAATCATAGAAAAATTGACCTTATACAACAGATGGCAATACTATAAACAGCTAAAATATTAAGGAAAATTCTCAAGTGCAGAAACCAGGACAGAAAAGAAAGACAACTTAAGTATCAAAGCCTGTGTAGACGGTTAAAGAAAAGAAAAAAAATAGAAAAATACATAACCCAAAATACAGAAAGACTGATGATCAAGGCAAGAAGCATTGCCAAAATGAACAATTCAGAGAGTAGCAATAACTGGAAACAAAAAGAGAAAAGAAAAAAGGGAAGAGAAGCAGCTACATGAACAATTTATAAGATTTACCCAAGAAGAGGCACAGAAAACAATATATGGCCACAAAAAGGACACCTGAACAGAGAAATGGAATCATTACTGACAGTCACATAGAAAATTGTGGTCAGAACGCAGCAAAATAGACAAAACACGCCGTCATATTCGGGTTAACACAGTTTATATGACCATATGCATTAAATGAGTATAAGAAATTGACATCCAAACTGACATATCTCTGGCCAGGTCTGTATTTATTTCTCAAGTCCATTTTCTTTAATTTGCTCCAGGTTTTCTTTGAGCTTACCTCATATGAACTGGACCTAATACCTCAACTGTTCTATGTCTACTAACCTAATTAGTCCGTTTCTAGCAACCACTCAAGACACACTGCCATATAAAATAGATGTTAAACCACATGTGATGGTGATGGTGATGAGGACTTGAGTAACATTTTTATTTTGAGTTTTAACAATTTTTTTTTTTGGGGGGGGGGGAGTGTAAAAGACGTGCAAATTTTTTGGCAATACCAACAGATAGATATTCCTGTGATAGTTTTTGGAGGTTATGCTATTTGCATTTTAATGCTTATCTTTGGAGGAAGAGAGAGGGGGATTTATTCTATAAAATTACTGGCGGCCCGTTCCATTATCTACCGGATAGAGGGCTGGGCATGGATTAAGTTTCGGCTTTAGGATACAAACAAACTTAATCCCCAGAATCAAAGCAAGTCCGCACAAGGCACGACCTATAATAACTATTTGGCATGTTGTTGTCGTCGCGATCGTCTCAAGTGGAAAAGTCGTTAACGTAAACAAAAACAAAAGTTGAGCGTGTACATATATGCAATTTCCACTAGCGTGAGTTGTGGAAATTCCACCGTTGCATTTTTTTTTTTTTTTGCGTTGGAATTAAATATTTGTTACTTATCCAGAATTCAACCTAATTAAAAACAGAAATACAGAAAAATCTGGTGCCGATGCAGTTGAACCATGGCTGTTATGTTCAAACACTGTTCGTTACAGTTCAAATCTCTCTTGGACCCCTCCCCCCAACACCGTCCGGCACCATTGCAAAGTAATAAACAAAAAATATTTATTAGACGGCTTTTCTTTCTGTTTTAGCAAAAAGGCATTCATTACCATTACTTTCCAAACAATGCCTGCTTCTTGTTTTTTTCTAACTGTTCATTTTGTCTGCCATGAGATTAACAAAACCCTGCCATTTCAACACCAGTTTAAAAGTCCACTGCCACTGCGGGGCCACATGTCCATTTCACCTTGCAAGCATTTTTCTTTCTCGTCCACACGCTACGTAGTCAGCCATTTCTTGTTTTTGACTTTACAGGCTCATCCTTTTCGACGTTCATTTTTCTTTTCTCTTCAACCACGTGGTGCATTTTTTTCTTTCTTTCTTGTCGCGTAAGCTCACGCACACTTCCTAATTTGCATATATGCTTTATTTCGGCTACTGCTGCTAATATCTTCGCAAGCCAGTTATCTTACGGCTGCTGCTAATACTTTCCCATGCACTCGGTTACAAAGATATAAAAGACATTAAAAAAATGAAGATAAAAAAGTCCCTATGATGTGCTTGGTCGTTATGGAATGAAGTTCTTATAAAAAAAAAATCCTTTTTTTTTAAATCTAATTCTTGAAGTTTGCTAAATTTTGACGAGGTTATTTTTACAGTTTTATATAATGGGGTCGCAAATGGATGGTAACATTTTGTGCTAGTAAGACCAATAGTAAGACAAATAGTAAGACCAATAGTAAGACCAATAGTAAGACCAATAGTAAGACAAATAATACGACCAATAGTAAGACAAATAATACGACCAATAGTAAGACAAATAATAAGACCAATAGTAAGACCAATAATAAGACCAATAATTTACAGTTTTATATAATGGGGTCACAAATGGATGGTCACATTTTGTGCTAGTAAGACCAATAGTAAGACAAATAATAAGACCAATAGTAAGACAAATAATAAGACCAATAGTAAGACAAATAATAAGACCAATAGTAAGACAAATAATAAGACCAATAGTAAGACAAATAATAAGACCAATAGTAAGACCAATAGTAAGACAAATGATAAGACCAATAGTAAGACAAATGATAAGACCAATAGTAAGACAAATGATAAGACCAATAGTAAGACAAATAATAAGACCAATAGTAAGACAAATAATAAGACCAATAGTAAGACAAATAATAAGACCAATAATAAGACCAATAGTAAGACCAATAATAAGACCAATAATAAGACCAATAATAAGACCAATAATAAGACCAAGTTGCTCTCCTTTAACAATTACAAGACACCTCTCCAACCATCGCTATCAATGACAATAACATCCTACCTGAGAATTCTTTCTTCAAACTCCTCAACCTAACATTTGCGGACAATATGAACTGGGATAAATACAGTGAGGCAATTGCGAAAGCTGCTGCAAAGACGGTGGGTTCCTCTATCGAGCTAGAAGACTATTCACACTTGAGAGTATCGTATACCTCCACAAGGCCACTATTTACCCATGCATGGAGTCGTGTTGCCACATCTGGGCTGATACATCTACCATTAGCCTTTCCCTCTTGGATAAGGTCCCAAAAAAAAAAAAAAAAAAAGAAAAAAAGAATTTTCAATCTAATAGGTCCCACTTTGTCAACTAAGCTCCAACCCCTGCCTCATCACCGTAATGTTGCATCTCTGTGTCTGTTTTACAAATATTTTAATGGAATGTGCTCTGATGAACTCATTGCACTTGTGCCCCTCGATGTACATATCCCTGACAAACCCGCTTAAAATCTCACCCCTTCACTGTTGAGGTCCCTAAATGCCAGAAAGTCTTCTACTTAATAGCTTCTTCCTTCGAACAGCTAGACTTTGGAATTCCCTTCCTACTTCTCTGGCTGTACTGATATGCAGAAATTTAAATGTAATGTAAACCAACATCTTGTCAATCTTTTCTAGTCGTGGTCCCAAATAGTAGCCCCTTACGTCCAAGTGGTGATATGCCTTGTTAGGGGTGAACATGTGTAAAAAAAAAAAAAAGGTATTCTTTTTTTCTTCTTTTTTTTTTTTTTTACAAAAAATCGTTTCCAAATTTATCAATAAAATTATTAGAACTTCATGTGCATTTTGGAAAACTTTAAGAATCAAATGGAGCTCCCCCCCTCTTCGTAGCTAAAACTGCCAAGATGGCTACGTTGCGAGGGCTCCAACTAAAGTTTGATTTTCCTGTTAACAAAAAAAAAAAAAAATATGATCAAATTAAGCATTTTTCTTTTATGAGAACATCATTTCATAACAGGCACGTCCATAATTGAGATTTTTCTTTATTTCGTTCTTTAATATCTTTGCTATACTGCATTAGCACCAAAAAATCTTTAAGACATATATGTACCCGTCACAGAACGAAAATGTAATATTCCAAAAATCATGTAAATTGATCATGTTTATCTTTTTAATAGGAAATCATTTCTTATGATTTTTAGCGATTTATTATTAACTAGACTACCCATGACCCGTTGGGTCAGTATGTTATATTAGCTATGGAGTTCGTGTATGAGCATGACACTTGTGACGTAAAGAAAATAGTTTTTTTTTGACATAACAGAAACATTTCTATGAAAGTATATTAAAATGAAAAAAGAATATAGATAGATTTCTATGAGTCGTTCTGTTTATTATAATTGATTATTTTTGAAAAAAAAAAAAAATATATATATATATACAGTTACTGAATTATAAGTGGTTGGCCATACTTATAGGTAAATGTGCACTGAACAGATACCATAATACTTATTATAGTTAAATTCAAATTTTGATATATCTTTTTTTTTTTTTTTTTTACATCGTTCATATCTGTATTACGTTTAAGTTATTTTAAACCCCACTCTTCCCATGTTAAATAATAATTTCGACATAATAACGTTAATATTTCAGCGTCCCAATTGTTCTTTTGTTTTTGTTTATTTTAAACCCCCACTCTTCCCATGTTAAATAATAATTTCGAAATAATAACGTTAATATTTCAGTGCGCCGCGCATGCGCAACCGGCTGTCGTAAACAGGAAAGTGGATTACATACATCGTTACAAGGTCATTTGAGTTTCATATTTATATAGATCATAGCAACTAAGAATCCAAATTTTTTACCTAACCAGCCAAGTTTTAATGTTTATAAGATTTTTTGAGTTCTTCTGTCGATTTTTGTGATCTTTGAAATCAATGCATTTCAGGTGAAAACATTACATACTTATGTGTCATGTCGAAATTAGTTTCAATTCAAAAAATTACGAAAAATCATTCAGTAGATATATTTTTAACCACAACAAAAAAAAATCATCCACATTATGTTCCATTTAGAAATGGCGGAACCTTAATTTAAATCAAGGGAGATAAGTCAATTTGTCATACTGAATTTGTCGCACAACTCTTTCACATGGAAGCATATACATTTGGATAATTCAATAAATTGTATTTTTTACTTATAATTATATTTTTACTGGACCATTTTTCGCAATTTTTGGAATCTCTACAATTATATAACAGGAACTTAGTGTGTGTGTGTGTGTGTGTGTGTGTGTGTGTGCAAGTTTGTCCCTTATGGACTTGAAAACGGCTGGGCCGATTTTTATAAAATTTTATACAAAGGTACTTTATGTGTCTGGCAGTGTTTTTAGATAGGTTTTGTATTAGAATGTTTTTGATAGATATCGATAATTAAAAAATTGGATGAAAGAAGGAACTAGCGATTTTAATCAAAGTTAATACCTTCCACTACCTAACATCGCAAGTGCATCTGAAAAGTGTTATTACCGCACAAGCCGAAAGGCTCGGCATAAAATCAACAGTAGGTTCTTTCGATATAACAGGGGAGGATTGAAAATGAATGTTTCTGTTTAAAGCACAATTGCACCATGATACTTGACTTTTGCATTTTAAACTTTAATTCAAGCCCTTATATAGAAAAATTGTTGCAATATTTTAAGATTAATGGGGTATGATCCCACACAGTCGGAAGATTCTATTTATAAACGATGCTGCTAAGAACTGACGAATCAAATTAATTCACGTTCTGCTACCAACCAATCAGAAACCAGAATTGCTTCATAAATATTAAACCTTTTCTGGAGCAATTTCACATGTTCTTTCCCGGGTTTCGACACGGTAAGAATATTTTGTTCTGTGGAACTGTCTACTACAAACAAGTCACCTCCCAGGACTTGTGTGTAACAGCGAACCATCTGAAACTGTTCTGAAACTCAAAATGGCTTACACTTCTAGAATTTTATAAAATCAACAATAGGTTCTCTACAGTATAATGTAGACTACAATGTATGGTGAACTAAGTCACTTTCCTCCCGGTGCACTGTGATGGATCCTCAATTAGAGCAGGCAATCAATTGATTTGATTTAAAACGGGTGATTTTACCGATTTCGATAACAATCAAAATATGGGACGTGAAACATTTGCTGATCATCATTCAATCCCGGGCAACGTCGGGTCACCCTACTAGTTTATACTAATTTCGATACGACACGTAATTATGTAATAATATTTCCACCGGAAATGCTTTGATTTAAAAATCACCGATCAAGAAAGCACCCATTAAAAAAATTTTTTTTTTAATTTCATATTTTTTCGATTATAATGTCCGTCTTCTTGACAACGAACATTCAATGGGGGATAATTGTCATAGATAGACAGTTTGAATGTCTTATCTCGCCTTAAAAGTTTGGATAATAATTCTTAGCCTTTAAAGTGTCTTTTTTTTTTTTTTTTTTTTTTTTTTTCACATTTGAAATTTTATTCACAATTCTCCTCCATTCAGAATATTTTCGTCCTTCTAACGAATAGATTATAGGAGGGAAATGTGCATTTCTCTCCTAATACTTAAATAAACACAAGGCCAAATGACATTGCTTTTAACAAAACAATAATAAAGGGTTTATTTAAAAAAAGGCAAGATTGTATCTCAAACTGGAGAGAAAGAAAGAAAGTGTAAAAGTCTGTTTGGAGGTGTCGTCTGCCACTAGACTGCAGTCATCAACAAGTAGCAGTGGGAGGGGTGAGTGAGAGAGGTCTGGATAGGTCGCTTGCTGGTATCCCTCTGGCGATAGCAGCTGAGATCCCAAAGGGCTAAAAATAGTCCTTAAAGGGACAGCTCAAATCAATGCGCCCTGCCAACCGATTGATCAGTGTGGCCGAATCACTTTGGCATCGGGCATTGATCCGCTTATAGTGAATAATTTGTTAACTGCTACATCACCCCCTGCTTAGGCGAAAAGCCGATGAACAAAAATAAAAAGGTAGCAGTCTTTAGAAAAATACTGAACACAGGGCAACGTAATGTCTGGAAGTTTATGTTGCCGAAGAAAGAATATATAAAGGGGTAATGAGAATAGAAAGTTCCAGTTAAAATTTCTTTTTTTTTTAAATTGAAATAAATTACAGTTTATTGTTGTAGAGAGAGAAAAAGTGAGAAAGTCAATCCAGGCTATGGAGAGAGAAAGTGTGTAAGGTGTACGCACTGTCTGTTGGCTATTGTCCCACACATAGTAGCAGGGGACATGAAACGCGCACGTGCCGAAGGGAACAGTAGGTCCTTTGACCACTCAGGTTGAGAGCCGGGTCGAAGAGAAGGAAACAGCTCAGCTCTCTTGCTTTTGTAGTTGTTTCTGGTGTCCTTCGCGCATGTGTGGATTTCCTTTAAAGGGAAGTGACGTTGCCCATATGTGCGTACGTGTGTATGTGTGCGTACATGTGTGCACGTTAGAGTGTGTGTGTATGTGTGCGTACATGTGTGCACGTTAGAGTGTGTGTGTATGCATATGAATGTGAGTGTATGTACATGAACATATGTACGTATGTGTACGTGCGCGCATGTTTGTGTGCGCTTATGTGTATGACAAGAAAAAGTGGATTGAAATGTGAACGCGTGTGTTTGTGTGTGACTAGAAAAGGCTTGCACAATACTCCCCTTCCCAGAAAAAAAAATATGCAGTGTATATTTTTTTTAATAAGCAATGTTTTGGCCAATTGACTTTTCGTCCTGTTTTTGTTGTTGGTGTGGTTGTTTCAAAAACGAAGTGTGTTCATAAAAAAAAAAGTACTTATGCGTGGCAAAGGTGTTTACTCTAATTTTAGGCTGACGTAGGTTTTTTTTTGTGTGCTGACATGTGCAATGAGTTGCTTGGACAGTGAAGTGAATTGTTCATTTGGAAGGAAAATTTTTGTTCGTGTTGACGTGGTGTGTGTAGTTCTAGGAGTCTTTGCAAGTGAGTCTGCAGTAGTGTGTGTACATTGCCTGTATGGGCGTTCGTTGGCATCCCTCTGGCGATAGCAGCTGAGATCCCAAACAGCTAAAAATAGTCCTTAAGGGGACAGCTCAAATCAGTGCACCCTGCCAACTGATTGGTCAGTGTGGCCGAATCACTTTGGCACCAGGCATTGATCCGCTTATAGTAAATAGTTTGTTAACTGCTACAGATAACACAATGATTTGAACACTACAAAGTCAGTCCCGGAAATAACCGAAGCAGTCTATGATTTGTAAGGCACGAAAAATATGAAAAAAGTAAAAAGACGGTATGTGGGTTAGGGTTAAAACAATTTGGGAAAGTTTTTTTTTTTCTTTTTTTAATAGCCAACAAACCGAAAACCTGGTTTAAAAAAAAAAAAAGTACTTCTACAGTTTAATCAAGATATTAAAAAAAAATGAAATATTGAAAAAAAAAAAAAAAAAAAAAAAGGTTATATTGTACGTATCTGTTTTGGAATGAAGATCTCAGAAAAAAATTTCACTTAATTTGATCGAGTAGTTTTTTTTGTTAAAAAAAAATTTTTACAGCAGAAAAAACGTTTTTATGACAGCACGTTGAAGGTAGCCATCTTTGAATTTTTTTGAACACGCCACGGGGAGATAACTCAGTTTAAAGCGTCGATCCCCCCCCCATATTTATTATCAGCTTTTCTTCCTAAAAATCGAACCCTTTTCTCGATATCATAAATTGTTTTTTCGCTGTAAAAAACAAACAAACAAAAATTACTTGATGAAATTAAGTGAATTTTTTTTCAGAGAACTTCCTTCATTCCATAACATTCGTTAAAATTACGTACAATATAACCTTTTTCCGATATTTTCATTTTTTAATATCTTGATTAAACTGTACAAGTGCCCCCCCCCAAAAAAAGACAAAAACACAAACAAAAAAAACCCCAAATATTATTAAAAATTTCTATAAATTTTTATAAATAAATAAATAAATAAAAACTTCTATATTAAAATTATATTTTGCTCTATTGACAAACCAAAAATTATATTTTGATATATGTTTAATGTTTATACAATCTTACTGTGATAAAAACAATCTTTGTGTAAAAAAAAAAAAAAAAAAAAAAAAATTCTTAAACGGTAAATTTTTAGATTAGGTCCACCTCCACACTTTTCTTTTAAATGACGACTTTTATAAGTTTTCGACTATGCTGAATACGGAAATCGCAATGAAATTTTGCGGAAATAAGTAGTTAACGAGATATAAAAAGTTGTATTATGCATTGTATTCTTTGGCGGTCATCTTTGTTACGCGGTGTGAGTACGCCATAAACAAATCTACGCGCGTAACAAAGATGGCCGCCAAAGAATACAATGCATAATACAACTTTTTATATCTCGCTAACTACTTATTTCTGCAAAATTTCAATGCGATTTCCGTATTCAGCATAGTCGAAAACCTTTAAAAGTCGTCAATTAAAAGAAAATTGTGGAGGTGAACCTAATCTAAAATAATACCCAAAAAACAAAAAATATTATATGTTGCTACAGAAAAAAAAAACAATTCTAAAAACAATCTGTAAATATTTCATGTTTCTGACATTTATTTTATTTTCACTTATAAATCATTCATTTAAAAAAATAATATTAAAACATTGAAATTATATTTTTAATACAATAACTGTTTCGCTTTTCCTATATTATTTATTTCGTTATTAGATATTTTGGCGTTCTCGGAGACACTTGTTTATATTTGAAGTTCACAGAACGGCCCGTAGAGGGCGTTTCTCATTCAAAGAACAGGGATCAATAACTCGTCTCAGTCGCCTCATGGCACTGTCATGCAGAAGTGCCAAAACTTAAAAAAAAAAAAAAAAAAAAAAAAAGTGCTTCTGGAGTTTACGGGTTGCGCTGAAATAATTTAGAAAAGCCATTCTTAACATGGGGAGAGGGACTTTGTTAGCTATTCTGTATTTTTACCGAACAGTTCAATAAAAAGATACAATAAACGTTGAATTAAACTTGAAAATCCTATTTAAAAAAAAAGGGTAAAATAGCACACAGTCCGTAAATTGCACAAGTACCAAAAGAGAAAAAAATGTTTATGAATCTATGGTATTTTAAAGTTGAATTCAATTGTTATTGTTATATTTTTGTTTATTATTTTCGTTAGGTAAAAGTACAGAATAGTTTAAAAAAACAAAACAAAAAAAACACCTTCTCCTCCCCATGTTAAGAATGGATTTCTAAATAACGTTATTATTTCAGCGCATAGACGCATCTTTTTGGCCGAGAGCAAAGTATAGTATCTGTTCTGATACTACACTTAACCTTTTCTGGCTTCGATCAGTCGAGGAGAAATCCTTCATGACTGAGGCAATTTAAATTTTTGTTCCTATTTAGAGTGCCCTTTTTTGGAAGGCTGGATTTTCCCCCACATTAAAAACCAACCTTGCGTCTAACTCTGCCCTCGTAGGGAGGCAAGTCAGTAGGAACATAGATGCATAAGTACAAAAAAAAAAAAAAAAAAAAAATTCTGTGAAATCATAAACTTTATTGGCAATTTCCAGGGTAAATTTCCAGATTCTCCGTCAATACTTGGGATTTACTTCGTAAATACTGAAATCCATCGAATACCCATAGAAATATTTAAACATTTTCTGTCAAAAGTTTTTTTCCGTACTTACGTTACCGCGCTGAAAAAAATAGATTATTTAGAAAGTCATTCTTAACATCGGGAGGGGAAGGTGTTTTGTAACTATTCTATACGACTCTCATGTAATAATTTAATAAAAGATATCGTGAAACTTGAATTCAACTTGAAAATACTATTTTAAAAAATAACACGGTAATATAAGTGCATACTGCATAGGCACCGTTTTATTTTATTATTACTTTTTAATTGTATATATTTGGTACTTGTGCAGTTTACGGACTGTACTGAAATAATATTATTTAGAAACCCATTCTTAACATGAGGCGAAGCTTGTTTAACTATTCTGTATTTTCACCTACCTATTTAATAAACAGAAGATACCGTAAAAGTTGAATTTAACTTGAAAATCGTACCCCCCCCCAAAAAAAAGAGTATAGTGAATAAACTGCAAAAGTACAAAAAAAAAAAAAGTTAAAATATGTTTGACTGAAGAAAAAAAATGGCCGCCAGCGATTAAAATAGATAATTTAAGGCGACTTTGAAACACTTTAAAAAAGTAAATTAAAAAGTTGTTTTTTGTCTGGACAAGATAGAAAATTAAGACGAAGGATCAATTTTATTAAAAACACAGTCGAAATATTTCCAATGGTTACTATACTTTGATAAAAGATTGATAGATTGTATTTTCTTACACGTATAAAAATGGGGGAGAGGGGTATATCCGTCACGCCCAAGTTTGAAAACGACAACGTCAAACGGCAAAACACGGAAATAACATAAAACCCACAAAATAAATGTAAAAAAATTACACACACACACACACACACACACAAAATAAGGGGCAATGAAAAAACTTTAAAAATCGATAAATATTTTTGTACATACCATTTCTTAAAAAAGAAAAAAAGAACAATTGAATTAAAAGAAACAAATATTGTTTTTTTTTTCTTTTCTTAGGCCGACACCAACTTTTTCCCCCACACACAAAAACAGGTTAACTAGTTTTTTTTTTGTTTTTGTTTTTTTTTTTCTTTTTAAGTGGCGAGATTAAGATTTGAATAATTTTCTCGGTGAGGAGAGTAGGTTGCGTGAGGGTATTAAGGTAGAGACAGGTAAGACGTTGTGACGTCACCAGTGGTGTCAGAAAGACAGGTGCGTGACAAACGTAAGAAAAAGAAACAGGTATGGTTTGCTATGTGAGAAAGAATGTTGGGCGAGATCTCATTCGTCCAACACCAATTAGATTATTTGAATTAGGAAGTGAGTTTCCAAACCCAGTTAAATTAAAAATAAAATAAATAAAACAAGGATAGCTGATGTACCCGGCGTTGCCCGGTACTAACCATAAAGTAAAATTCCTTAAAAACAAGTGAAGCATGCACGGTCCCTCGTGAGTGCACAGTGAACGAGGCATAAAAAAAATGACTAAGTTCAGCATTTGCCCCCACCCCCATTTAGCCCCAAAAGTCCCAAGGAGAGGTCAAACCCTGGTGAAATTGAACAAACGGTGCAGTTTTAGACCTTAACATATGTAAATTTGAGTTTTGCACCATACAAAAAAATAAATAAGTCCATCATTTGCCCCCCCCCTACCCGCACCCTATTTAGCCCCAAAAGTCCCCAAGACCTTAACATAGTTGATGCAAAACTGCTGAATAAACATACAGAAAATTTTGGACAAATATGGTAAAATAGTCCCCAAAATGCAGTGTTTTTATTAGCCCTAAAAGAGACCCTGGGGCACACCCAAGAGTTATCACGAAGTATAGACAAACAAAATTATATAGACATCAGTTAGTTCCAACTTTTCAGAAAGTCTTATAAAAATCCAACGCATCAATTTTTTTAATAAGTACAAAAGTGTCAATTTTAGCCATTTTAACCAGAAATGCACCCCTGGAGGGGGGGGGGCAACCAGAGTTTCCCCAGAAAATCTGTTCTGTTACTTTTTTACTCATATCATGTTTTATGTTTGTGCAAAATTTCAAAAAATATCAAGGCGTAGTTATTGAGAAAAGTGCGGACGGGTGAACGGACAAGGGTGAATTTACAGGTTCACCCTCCTTTCGTCGGGGGGGGGGGGCAAAAAAAACAAATGAAGTAAAAAAAAAATCGGAAAGAAACTGAGATACGTGCAAGCAAGTATTATGTTTTGGTCAATGTGGGCTGGTTGTTCCCACTAAAGATTTACCTGCAAAGGGTGTTTATTCCGAAAGCCGTTATTAACATGGGGATGTTGGGAGTAATACCCCTAAAAAGCAACTCTTTGCAGGTAAGTCTTCAGTGGGGCAACCAGGTTGCATCGACCTATATTTTTTGTAATCTATTCACTTTTTTTAAATTAAAAAAATAAAAAAATAAAAAAAAATACTTGAGCTGAAATCGAAACCAAAACCTAAAGACAAGTCAAGTACGATAACCATTAGGCCAGTTGACACAATCATTAAAAAGTATTTTCAAACCTACTTATTCTTAACATAAGTAAGCTGTCATGTGAACGATTCGTGCATGCACAATCATGAAACAGTTGACAAACAGATAAAAATCCGATGACCGCCCTCCCCCCCCCACATATCAATTTTTTTCATTTTTACCTCTTAGCAGCCATTTTTTCCAGATGCAATCCGATTAAAAAATTTTCCACATTTCTGAATACCCTATATATAAAATTTCAAATCTGTAGATCAAAAATTTGTTGAGTATATAGGTTGAGAAGTGTCCTCACATACATTCTCACTGTTATATATATCTATATATCTGGGTTAAATTGTAAAATTACTAATTTTCACGTCAAGCAATGCATACTACTACTTGGAACAAAAGGGGCAACTATTTGGGATCGTGTATGACAGGAGACTGTGGGGAGTTGAGCAGCAAGATGTCTGTTCACAAACTTCTGCAGATTAGTACGGACAGGAAAGCAGAAAACAGAGAGGGAGTTCCAAAAGTCTAGCACTGCGAGGGAAGAAACTACCAGAGTAAAAGGCTTTCTGGCATCTAGGGATCTTGATAGCGAAGGGGTTGGAATTTGCTGCTGGTCGGCTTAGTTGTGAATATGTCCGTTGAGAGGCATAAGTGCTACGAGTTGATCAAAACAAGCACAGAGGTGCATCATTGCGTCGATGGAACAGAGGTTGGAGCTTGGCCGATAATGTGGGACTTAGGAGATTCGAGATCCCGTTTTGGACTCTAACAGTGAGAGAATAGTAGTAGCTGCTTCAGCCTTGATGTGGCAACAATACTCCATGCATGGGGAAATTGTGGCTTCGTAAAGATCTAGGATATTCTCTGATGCGAGTAATTTTCTAGCATAGTAGAGGGAGCCCACCTTCTATGCAGCATCCTTGGCAATGTCCTCAGTGCATTTGCTCAATGAATTTCCAGATCATATTATGAGTGCATTTGTTGACATCTATGCTGAGCAATCAACTGTCCATGGCAGCACTTTGAAGAGCATTGTTCATGAAAACCTTGCTGATAATCTCTTCACCGATGTAGAGTAAGTGGTGTAATAGAGCACCTCCAAAACCAAGCTTAGCCCTTGTTTCGCCTCAGATGGGATAGATGAAGAAAATCATTCAATATGAGAACATGTCAAAGAACATAGAACAGGAAGAGACAATGCAGTTTTAGAATCGTGAGAATCGAAAATGGCAACAAATATCAACACCAATATAATAATCTGTATCTCTATGAAATTGTGTGTGTGTGTGTATTTGCCTACCAAACTACTCTGTCAATTTTCAGTCTACAGACTTGAGATTTGACATAAGGGGTATTGAGATTTGGGAAAATCTTTTTAATCGGTTTTCAGCCAGAAATGTGGCTGTCAAGGGGTCAAAGTTCGATTTGACCTTTGAAAACTTTACCAAACTCCTCTGCCAATTTTGGGCCTAAACACTTGAAATTTTAGATGTAGGTTACTTGGACAGGGATCACAGCATAGATGTCAACAATAAATATTAAGGAGGGTCAAAATTAGGGTCAAAGTTTTAAAAAATTTTACCTCTGCAGTCTCTAGCAAACTATTCAGCCAATTTTGGATCTAAACATTTGAAATTTTACATATAGAGTATTCAGACATGCAGCAAGCTTTTTGATCAGTTTTTGGGCGAAAATTTGGTTGCCAAGAGGTAAAAGTTGAAAAAGTTGACCTTTGCAAACTCTATCAAACTCCTCTGCCAATTTTTGGTCTAAACACTTTAAATTTTAGATGTAGGTTACCTGGACAGGAGTCAAACTTTTTAATATATATATACATATGCAGATAAAGTTATAAACAGTACATAAGGCCTGAGCAAAGCTGGGCTTAACTGCTAGTACAAATCAAAACCTTACGTTTCTGAATTTTTGAGATGAGGATTGGTTATTCGTATTATTTGGATTCATCGAACTATTGTTCTCATCTTGAATGTCATTTTTTTTTTTTTTTTTTACACAGTGGTCACCACTTAAGGCCCGGAAGCCACTCAGGGATAAGGATTATTGCAAGTACATTACGTTAGGGTGGAGATTTGATGAAGTGTTTACTTAAGGGGGCGGCTCATTCACAATGTTTCAGCCGATATAACCTCCGATCGTTTTCAGGTGTATTTTGTCGAACTCGAGAATCTAGACTGAATTTTGAACGGAACTCTTTATTTACTTCATGGAGACAGAATGCTCTTGTTCTGTCAGCCATGACTGGATATAGGTCCTAAGTTATTCGCAATTGTATTTTTCAGTCGTCCATACAGAAAATTGAACCTTCAACCTTCAGGAGAAGGTCATTTTTATGTGGTGTAGTGTAGTGGTTAGAGTGCTTGGAAACAAGCTGTGAATGCGTAATCTCCCTCTGCTGCTGCATATGAGATGACGCCACAAAAAATAGTGAAGAAATGATGAATGAGAAGTGTGAAGGACCGCCTTCATATTTTCGCCAAGTTTCAGAAAAATCTAATGGATGGGGTAAAAAGTGTCATTTTTTGCAATTTTAGGGCATTTGGGCTCCTGGGAACGTTGAATCCCAGTGAAAATGGCCAAATGGTGTAGTTTCATGCCTTAAGACATGTATATTTGAATTCAGCACCATGGCAAACCACTATATAGACATACATATCAAGTTTTTGAGTAATATGAAAAAGGAGCTCCAAAAAGACATGTTTTTTAGCCCTAAAAGTCCCAGCGGGATGTGAACCAGAATTTTGCCAGGGTCACCCATACTGAATTTATATTAAGAACAATGGCCTCCACATTTTAGCCAAGTTTCAGAAAAATCTAATGGATGGATCAAACACCATGGGGCAAAAAGTGTTATTTTGGCCCATTTTGGGACATTCTTGACCTATTTTGAGACCCTACGGATGCCAAATCCCAGTGTAAATTGATAACGGTGCAGTTCCAGGCTTTAACACATGTATATTTGAGTTGACCACCGTGAAAAACCACTATATATCAAGTTTTTGTTAAGAAATATGAAAATGAGTGACAAAAAAATTAGATGAAAACATTTAAAAAAAAGTTTCTTCCAATTTGTCTTCTTCGATTTTTATTGGTTAAGCACGTTGGCTTTTGATTTTTTCATTGGTTGATAAACTTGATCAGCCATATTCCTGCCTGTTGAGCCCAAACCAACATTTACAGAAATCCGGTGTACTAAATGCAAAAGCACTGAATATCCATACTGTTCTCATCTTGAGTGTGATTTTCACAACGTTTTGGTTGATGTAACCTTTGACCTTCTTCAGATGTATCTTGTCGAACTCGGGAATGTTTCTGTTGAACTCAGGAATTTGGACAGAATTTTGAGCAGAACCCTTTAGTAGTATGGGTAGTAGTAATAGTAGGGGTAGCATGCTCTTGTTCCATCAGCCATGACTGGATAGAGACCCTAAGTAATTCCCAATTGTACTTTTTCGGTCGCCCACATTAAGGATTGAACCCCCAACCTTCAGGAGACTATCACTTTTTTGCAATTGATTTTTCAAAGTATTCTAACCACTACGCCACGGGTCCTTGCGGACAGAGCAAGAGCACGCTACTCCCGTGAAGTAAATAAAGGGTTCCACTCAAAATTCTGTCTAAATTCCCGAGTTCAACAGAAACATTCCCAAGTTTGACAAGATACACCTGAAGAAGGTCGGAGGTTACATCGACTGAAACATTGTGAAAATGACATTCAAGATGAGAACAGTAGTCCGATAAATCCAAATAATACGAATAACGAATCCTCATCTAAAAAATTCAGAAACATTATACTGATTATCCATAATAAGCACAAGATGATACACATCTAGGGCAATTGCTCTTGACATATCAAAGGCCTTCGACAAGGTATGGCATAAAGGCCTACTTCACAAGATTTCCAGCTACGGTATAACTGGAAATGTTTTCTCAATTATTAAATCATTTCTCTCTGATAGGCTCATAAGAGTAGTGGTCGATGGACAAAAATCAGAGGCCTGCAGTATTAATGCTGGAGTTCCTCAGGGGTCCATCCTGGGTCCAACTCTCTTCCTGATCTACATCAATGACCTCCCTAAACACATACTTAAATCATTCGTTGACATCTATGCTGATGACACAACCATCTATAGCAACACATCAAAGGCTGTAAATGACTAAGTTCTCTCTGATTCTCTCTCCTTTGATCTCGAGCGTGTAGTTCAGTGGGGGAAGACGTGGCTGGTTACCTTTAATGCATCTAAAACCAAGCTCCTATCCTTACACCATCAACGCTCTGATCCCCATCTCGCATCAATTGTAATGGATGGCTCTCGCCTAGGAGAAGCTCAATGTTTTGACAAGCTTCTGGGTTTGACCTTTACTCCTGATCTGAAATGGAACACATACATCAAGTCTGTTGCCAAGGTTGTTGGAAAGATGGTAGGTTCCTTCTATCGCTCCAGAAGATATCTCACTACTGATGCAATTCTCTATCTATATAAAAGCCAAGTACGTCCAAGGATGGAATACTGCTGCCATATCTGGGCAGGAGCTGCTAAAAAAAGCCTATCCTGCCTTGACAGAGTACAAAATAGACTTTGTGGCTTAGTGGGGGATGCCCTTTTCTCTTCCCTGCAACCTCTCTTTCACAGAAGAGACGTTGCGAGCCTGTCTTTGTTTTACCGTTATTTCTATGGCAAGTGCTCGTCTGAGCTCCAATCTCTGGTCCCCTCTCGCCAATCTTTTATGAAAAATACCCGTCTAGCTGAAGCCACTGTCAAAAATTTTCCCCACTCTCTATCTGTGTCTAAATCAAAACGTAGATTCCATGAACACAGCTTCTTTCTTGGAACAGCACGCCAGTGGGACTCTGTTCCGTCTGCCTGTTTCCCACCTGACTACAACTTGGATGTCTTCAAATCCAACGTAAACAAATTCCTGATGAACCGCTCCCTTAAGTAGACACTTTATGAAATCTCAACACTAACGTACAACGTACTGTACATGCAATAACCCTTATCCCTGAGTGGCTTCCGGGCCTTGATAAGTGGTGACCTCCTTGTAAAAAAAAAAAAAAGATGGTACACATACAGGAGTTCTATAGGGACTTTAAACCACAACGCTTACTATGTCTAGGATTAAAGTCACCTCGGACTAACATTCAGAGAGTCGGGGTATACATTGTTTCCTTTTACATGACTTGTACCTTGGCAAAATACAAAATTGACTTCACAATCTAGTGGGAACTAATTTTTTCTTTACCCTGCAGACCGTTTTTCACAGAAGAAACATTACTATTCTTTCCTACACTATTCCTATTTCCATGGTAGGTGCTCCACTGAGCTTCAAACTCTGGTAACGCCCTTGTAAACCTCAGCAATAACTTTCTCTTTCCTATCGTATATGTATCTAAAACCAAAGAGACTTCCATGAACAGAGTTTTTTTCAAAAGACTTTCCAACAGTAGAGCACATTTCTGCAGGAATGATTCCCCGCAGACTACAACAGGGTCGTCTTCAAATCCAATGTTAGCAAATACCAGTTAAATCGTCTTGAGAATTTATCGTAGTTCTTGATCATTTCATAGTATGGTTTGAAAATCTTGTTAACCCTTATCCTCGAATTGTTTTTGGCCTTGGATATTGAATCATTAGTATAAAGAATTTGAGCATGCAGGGTCTCCTTCCACAAGTAAAAAATTTACTTTCACCATGACTAATGTTTGTGCAAAATTAAAAAAAAAACAAAAACAAAAAAAAAACAAGGCGTGGTTATTGAGAAAAGTGCAAACAGATGAACAATTTGGGGACAAATTTACCCCTATAATGCTCCCTAGGAGGGCAACCAGATTTATCAAAAAAAATCTGTTAACCCTTATCCTCGAATTGTTTTTGGCCTTGGCAAGTATTGAATCATTAGTATAAACAAGCCAAATATGCAGGGTCCCCCTCCACAAGTAAAAAATTTACTTTCACCATGACTAATGTTTGTGCAAAAATTAAAAAAAAAAAATTCTAAGGCGTGGTTATTCAGAAAATTGCAACAAATGAACGGACAAATGGTAGTGCATTACTAGGTCTAATCCCTCCTTTGTTGGAGGGGGGGGAAGGTGAACAACTTGGCTCCAAATGCAACTAGTCTATCAGTGCCGTTCCCAATCCTCTCCTCAACATATCTGCTTGCTTGATTTACTTCCTAGTTGATAAGAGCAGTGATTTCTTATCATAGTTTTTCGTCTGTGGCAATATTAGAGATAAGGTGTGAAGAGGATTGTTATAGGATTGGCAAATTGAAACATAAGCTTAAAAATCAAATTTTCATTTAAGATTAGCTGGAATAGTAATTCAATAGTATATACAACATGATAACTTAAAAATAATTTCAAAAATGACCTGGCAAATATACCTGGTGAACCAAGTGCAAGAGAGATACAAACAATTGCACTTCAAGGGACGGCCAAACTTAAAATGATCTCTCGGTTGAAATGTATGAGAGAGCAGTGCAAGTTAGAAATTATATACACAATATGATAAAATTGTTGCCCTAGAAAAGACAGCATGATTCAATTTCCGTTTGATGAAAGCCGGTTTCCTTTTTTTGTTGCAGACCATCTATTAGTTGGTCAGTTGTGTACAAATTCCAAAAGCGATAGGAGCCTTCTATTGTGTCTGAAAGTGGCTCAATGTTCAGTGAGCGAGATTGGAGATGCACTGCTGTACAACTCATGCTCTCTACCGATCCAAGTTATGACAACAGGACCATTGCCAGCACCTTCAAAATGCAAATCCGGATGGTTCAATGCTTGAGAGCACAGCTCAACACATCAGAAGACCCATGGTTATGGTCTTTGGTATGGTTTCAAGTGAGGGGCACATCATGCCACCTCACATCTTCGAAGTAGGCTTGAAAGTCAACATCAAAGTGTACCTGGATGTGCTGAAGAGTGTGGTGATCCCCAGTCCAATCAGGTGACTGCTGGAAGACCGTGGGTGTAGGAGCAGGACTTGATGCCAGCCTACAAGTCCAAAGAGACCCAGACTTGGTCTCAGCAAAAAAATGCTACGATTTTTTTATTCTTCTCTCAGTGCCCTCTCCTCTCCTGATCTGAACCCGCTGCACTACTTTGTTTGGTCATATGTTGAGAACATCACCAACCTGACCTCCTACAATACCAAAGCCAGCCTGATCGCCACCATTCGCTGAGTATTCACCAAGCTCCGGCCAACAGTTGTGGAAAGGGCATGCTCTCAGTTCCGGACCCGTATTGAGGCAGTGACTGAGGCTGAAGGTGGCTACATTGAATAGATGTCAGCTCTGCTACACAATCAAGTTCCCTGAATTGATTTTTTCAATAAAAGTTTTAAAATAAAGCTGTAGTGTTGTTTTCTTTAGGGTGACAAATTTATCGTTCCACCCTGTATATAGTTTGTTATACATTCAACAACACAACATGAATATTCCAAATAATACGAAAATTGGCTAGTCAGAATCAAAGTTTTATTTGTTAGCTTATGTGCTATTAAGGCCTGACTTTTAACAATTCAACAAGATAATTGACAGTGTTATATTCTTAGCTGTCATATGTTTCTTGTAGTTTTGCTGGTTTTTCTTCTTTCTTTGTGCGTAGATGATTATTTTTGTCGTCATTTCAATATGGCTAGCTGACCTGTTCATCGTGTGAAGTCAGCATCTCTATTATCGGCGTCATTGTTTTTATTTTATATTATTCTTTGGCCATACTGTTCCATTTATGGAGTGTTACAGCTGTCGATTGAGAGAAGAATCTACAAGATATGTATCTGCGAAAGAGGAAACTGTTGGTTTGGTTACACTGGAAAAAATGGAGCTTACATTTATCTCCCTTTCACGACGGGATGATGTGAAACAAGGATTGGAAAGTGGGTTTTGAAAAAGGAGGCAGTGCTTTAGAGAAAGAGTACTTTGGCCTGTGAAATATGCCCAGGCACTGCTATTGGTGTTCCCCAGTAGGGACACCTCAGGCAATTAGAAATAAATCAACCCCTTCTCAAAGGGAAACGGCAAAGCCTGGAAGAGGGAATCTCAGTTAACAGGGAATAAGCCATCTCAACAATGGCATGTTGACTTTGGGCCTGCAGGAGAGTGCTTGGGTTAGTGAATAGAAGTCAGTTGGTCAGGAAAAGCCACGGAAAACATCGGAAGTAATCAGAATCAATTCGATACAAAGAGGGATAAATAAAAACCTGGCTAGAGATAGTTTAGTCTAGAAATCAATTTCCAAAGGCCATCCAATAAATGCCAGCATGTAAGGTAGACAGTAAACCCGAACATTTAAGACACTGACTTTTCAAATCTAACTTTCTGACCCTTGTGTCACAACATCGTTGATCTAGTAGTCGCCATTTTTTCTGATACCTCATTGTAATACAGCTTCCTATTCCGGTAGCTTCTTACTAAGAATCACAGGCTTGTGGAACTCTCTTCCTGCTGACTTGACTGTTTTCCACCCTATTTTTTAACCATGGTCTTTTCAAAACTTAGATCAATAGACACCACTTGTCTTTGCGGTAATCAGCTTTCGATCTTGTTGGCTTCTTACATTAAAAGTGGCTTCATGCCTTGTCTGGAGCGATTTTCATTTTAAAAAATATGATTAAAGGATGGATGGGTGTTCTCGGGTCAGTAGATGTAGACGAGTTGAAGTAGCAAGGTCAGTTGGCAGGGGAAGGTCAAAGGATAAGAAGGAAGGAAGTAGATGTCAAACAATTAAAGTGGGAAACAAAAATATGGGAGTAAGTAACAAAGATGGATTTGAGAGAAGGAGGGATAAAGAAATACCTGGCCAGAGATAAGAGGCATTAAACTGAATACAATGAAAACAAAATATTGAGTCATCCCAGAGCATTATTCTTAGGTCCACTCTGATCCAAAGTAGAAATACCTGTCAGGCTTCGATCTTTTTTTTTTTTTTTTTTTTTTTTTTACATAGGCATAACCACTTATCAAGACCCAGAGAGCACTCGAGGATAAGGGTTAAGAGTGTACAGTAGTCAATTGTACAATATAGTAATCGCTGGTAATGGAAATTCGGTAAATTTGTTAACTATTAGTTAAATAGGATTTGTGCTAAAGGGGATACAGTGCACTTGCAGGGCTTTACTTTGCGAGTGAAACAGTCGCATTTGTGAGTGATTTTTCAAAGTGGCAACTAGAAATAATAAAACGCTTCTTTTGGCGATTTTTTTTTTTTTTTTAAACAATCTTCCAAAACTCATTACTGAGTGCAAAAATTTTCAACTTTTTTTTTTTTTTTTTTTTTAATAAATCGAGCAAAGTCAAATTATTTAAACAATATACTTTTTTTTTTATGAAGGTTGTTCAAAAAACATCCTAAGAAATAGAAATGTAAGTGGGGGAGTCTCACTAATGCACCACCAAGAATACCTGCATGATGCAGGGCTCTACATTGCGAGTGAAACAGTCGCATTTGCGAGTGATTTTTCAAAGTAGCGACTAGAAATAAATGAAACGCTTATCTTTTAGCGATTGTATTCTTTCACTGACAATCTTGCAAAGCTCACTACTGAGTAAAAAATATCTTTTCAACTTTTTTTTTTTTTAATAAAATGAGCAAAGTCAAATTATTTAAACAATAAAAAGGTTTAACAAAACAATATACTTTTTTTTAACAAAGGTTGTTTAAAAACATCTGAGGAAATTCTAATGTTTATACGTTCAAGTATCAACATAAAATTTGTATATATTTAGAATTACACTCATTTAAAAAATACAAAAAAATCTTTATGATCTACATACTCATCGTCGAACGAAGATGTCATATTCTAAAAATCATGTGGGTTTGGCTAGTAAACGAAAATATTTAATTGTCAAAGGTCAACTAAAGATAAATTTGTCTGTAGAACCCTGACTTGATGCCAAAGGAAAAATGGGAGGAAGTAAAAAGGGTTATTTTGATAGAAATCATCATCATCATCATCATCATAACTTACATGAAATTGACTTCCAAACTAGTATATCTCTGACCAAGTCTTTATTTATCCCTCTTGCAGAAAAAAAAAAAAAAAAAAAAGATTCCTTAACTCAAATATAGCAACAGTACTCCATATAAAGCAACTACTTGGCACTCACGTACACATTGTGTCCTCTCCCCGACCGGACGCCATAATCACATTGACACACTGGTTTTCATTAGATCACCAAAGTTAAGCACTGTTGAGCTTATGTAACTTGTCAGAAAGAGCCAACACAAAGTTGCCGGAGTTTGTGTCAAAAAACTGGACGGGTACCTCCAACGCTTATAATATTTATAACAACAAAAAACCATTAATTCAGAATATGGTGCCCCCACTACCGCATCTTCCCTATTTTAAAAACGGCTTTCTATTAAGAAAACCGTTCTTAACATGGGGAAAGGGAAGGAGGGTTAATGTTGACATGCAGTGTTGAAAATCATTTTTGATTTGAAAATTTTTTTGCCGATTTGATGAATTTCATTGAAACTCTGCTTCTGACAGCTGATTGGATAATTGCTTTGGTAGCTTATATAAACTGCCAGAAGATGCTAACGTAAAGTTGCTGGTGATCGGGTCATAAATTGGATCAATACCTTCTAACATATAAAAGGCAAAATGGGCATGCTTATGTTTGTCCACAAAAGGCTTTTTGCGTTGGGGTTCTCACGTAGGTTAGATTCCAGGAGAAATTTTCTAATACTTCCTATATCGTAATATCTCAGATTTGCAAACGGACATCATCGCTATCTTTTTTTTTATAATCACGTTTTAAAAATTTCTTCGTTTCCAGTGTTTGTTTGTCTTTTTCGTAGAAATAAAATGAAATTAATCGAAGCAAACGCAAATGCCTGGCCTTCGGGCTAGGTAGTATCTGTTCTGTAATTGGTCCTTGGTCAATGTAAGGGAAACCTTTCATACTGAGACAATATTTATTTGGGTACTGCCAGAGTGCCCCATTTTGGGGGGGAGCTGCTGCTTTCCCCCACATTAAAAACGACCTTTGTGGGAGGTTTAAAAGCAATGCCATTTCTGCAAGTCATCGTTTTCATTGACTACGTTAAATTTAAACATTTTTACACTTCCGGCCGCGTCATGGAGTAGCGGTAAGACGTCAGATTTTCTTTCCCTTTCTTTTCCGCCTTCGTGTCACGGGTTCAAGCCAGCCTGCCTGCCTACTACCACTTTTTTTTTTTTTTGTGCTCAATACACACCTCCAAACACCCGGGCAACGCCAAGCACCCCTGCTAGTATTGCAGAAAAGAAAAAAAAGAAAAAGATTCCTTAACTCAAATATAACAACAGCACTCTAGATAAAGCATTTGTTCAATCATTGTGTCCTCTCTCCGACCAGAAACCATAATCACATCGACACACTGGTTTTTGTTAGATCACTAAAGTTACGCAATGTTGAGTTTGGTCAGTACTAGATAAGCGACCATTTGGGAATACTAGGCACTGTATGTAGGAAGATGTCGATACCGTTTTGCAAGAACATAATGTCATCATCTTTGCTAACTAGGATATACATGCGCCTGGGGACCGGTATCCCATCTAGGTTTAATGTCATTGGAATTGCAATTCTTACATCATATTTTGAAAGAAGAAAGACTAAAAGAGAAAAGATTAAACTAGAAAAGAGGATTAGTGCTACTGGTGAGACCTCTATAAAATAAAACGCACATACTGCTCCTACTCCATGGGGGATTTGGAAAAAGAAGCCATTATAAATGAACTAGAATGGATACCCGGCGTTACCTGGGTGGACATGAAGTTCAGTTTGGACACAACTGCTATACTAAGGATATTGAGCACTTTCACTGCTACCCCGACAACAATTTCAAAAATAAAAGAATGCCTGAAAAAAGTATGTGACAACCTCCCCACCAGATATTTCGGCAGAAGGGATAAAAAGAGAAGAAGCTTTTCTCTGGATATTGAGCATTTTTTTATAACTATATACCAGTTTAAGCTTATATGTATTTTCAATCGCTAGTTTATAGTGTTTGATTTGGTTGTTTTATAGTGGATTTTATCGTTTTTGTTCCCTGCCTTGCAGAACATGAATGAGTTTTGCAATGGAAGAGGGAAAAGGGTTACAGTATTAATGTTCCATACATTTTAAGTGAGGAAACCAGTCAGGAAGTGGGGGAGATAGAAAAAAAAAAAAGTGGAAATGGGAAGAAAGAAAAGGTGGGTTTTTGTTTTTGGTTTTGCAGAACATAATTGAGTTTTGCAAAAGGAAGTAGAAAAACAAAAAGCATCAATGTTAGGTGCTTTTCGTGTCAGGAAGCCAATATCTTCAGACAGCCTGATTTGGTGCTACCAAATCAGGCTGATTTGAGAGAGAAGGGGGAAAGAGAAAGAGAAACTAATGCAATGAACTTGTGGCTAGGAGCAAAGTGTAGTACCTGTTCTGATGCTACATACACTTGGTCTATTTCTGTCCTCAGTCAGTGAAGGAAAAATCCTTCAAGATTGAGGCAATTTTCTAAAAAAATTTTTTTTTTTCAAACCAGAGTACAGCTTTTGGAGGAGCTGGATTTTTCCCCACATTAAAAACCGACCTTGTCTCTAACTTTGCCATCGTATGGGGGAGGGGGGGAGTAGGTAGGAACTCGTGGTTAGGTGTCAAGAAAACAATCATTAACATATGGAGATGATCTAAAGAGTGGTGGAGTGCACACACACACACACACACAAACACGCACACACACACACACACAAACACACACAAACACACACAAACACACACACACAAACACACACACACACACACACACAAACACACACACACAAACACACACACACACACAAACACACACAAACACACACAAACACACACACACACACAAACACACACACACACAAACACACACACAAACACACACACACACACAAACACACACACACACACACAAACACACACACAAACACACACAAACACACACAAACACACACACAAAGGGACAGAATCTATAATATAAATTTCACCTATCTGTTTAAATGTATGTATGTTTGTATGTCTTGCACACCTTTCGACAGAGGCGACGGATTTTCATGAGTTCGGTATCGTTTTATAGCTCGCCCCTTCAGGTGACAAATATCGAAGAATTGGCCAAAAACATTAATTCCTTCATCCTAAACTCGGCCGTTTTGCACAAGGAGGGTCGATGCTTTTTTGCTGACATTTTAGCAGGTCATCGTCACCATTGGATTGACTTCTGTTAATTTAACGCTTTTGACTTCCGGTCGTGTCATGGAGACATCGACTAAGGCGTCAAATTTTCTTTCACTTTCTTTTCAGCCTTTGCGGCATGGGTTCGAGCCTGCCTGCCTACTACCACCTTTTTTTTTTTTTTTTTTTGCTCAATACACACCTCCAAATACCCGGGCAACGCCGGGCACCCAGGCTAGTTTGTTATAAATGAAACCGCTGCAATCCTAAAGCAATAAAACTGCATCATGTTTAGGATACCGATTACATCAAAAGAAATAATATCACCTAGCGACAAATTCACAAAATCACACACACACACACACACACACACACAAATCGTGAACAAGAGGTGACGCATTTGTAACCTTGGAAAAGGTATCAACAACCCCCCCCCCAAAAAAAAAATAACACAACAAATAAATCAAAAAGTTAAGCTGACCGACCCTGAACATGAGAGAACATGCTGTCGCACAAGCATGTCAAACTTGAGGTTCCCTGCTGAGGATCACATTGGTTCATATTTTTTAGCTGTTATCAGGACTGCATGCGAAGCACATTGCCAAGGCTGCTGCAAAGAAGGTAGGCTCCCTCTACGTTGCTAGAAAATTACTCACACTCGAGAATATTCTATATCTTTATGAAGCCATGATTCGCCCATGCATGGAGTATTGTTGACACATCGGGGCTGGTGCATCTACTACTAGCCTCTTTCTCTCTTTTAGATGGGGTCCAAAAAAAACGTCTTAAATCTAATAGTTTCTGCAGTATCTGTCAAGCTACAACCTCTGTCCAATCACCGCAATGTTGCATCCCTGTGCCTATTTTACAAGTATTTTAATGGAATGTGCTCCGATGAACTCTTAGCACTTGTGACCCCTCAATGTACATACTTCCGGCTAACCTGAGAAGCAGCAAAATTCCACCACTTGATTGTTGAGGTCCCTAGTTGCCAGAAAATTTTCTACTTTTAATAGTTTCTTCTCTCAGACTACTAGACTTTGCAATTCCCTCCCTGTTGCCCACTTCCTTGACTAACTAGACAGGACCCAAAAAAGAGTCTTAAATCTAATAAGTCTCGTATTATCGACCAAACTCCAACATCTGTCCCATCACCGCAATGTTGCCCCCCCCCCGTGCTTGTTTTACTAATACTTTAACAGAATGTGCTCTGATGAACTCAGAGCACTTCTATCCCTTGACATACGTACTCCCGACTAACTCGACAAGTGGCAAAATTCCACCTCTTTACTGCAAAGGTCCCTAGATGCCAGTCAACTTCTTCTCTTGGACTTCTAGACTTTAGAATTCCCCACCTGTGTTCTGCTTTCCTGGCTGCACTAGTTTGCAGAAGTTAAAATATGATGTGAATAGACATCTTGCTGCTCAACTCCCCACAATCCATTGCTAGATATAATCCCAAATAGTAGCTCTTTATGTTCCAAGTGGTAATATACCTTGTTTGGGATGGAAATAAGTTTTTTTTTAAAAAAAAAAAAAAAAAGAAAAGAAAAAAATTAATGCCGAATATTTTTGTTAATGCAATCCCTTAAAGAAAATTGGCGGAACTCTTCTTCAACAACACCGCAATGAATAAATCTCAGCTCCGATTTTCTCTCTCAGCTCTCAAAAACTCTACTCTCTATTTGTCCTTTTCTTTTTTTTAACTATTAGGTCACCGCTTATCAAGGCCGAGAGGCCACTTGAGGCTAAAGATCATACATCTCAGTGATGACCGATAATGGTCGAAATAGGACGGCTTAATAATCTGCACTTCAATTTCTTGTTCTCTGTCAGTGGAGGAGAAATCCTTCACGACTGAGACAATTTTTATTTTTGTTCCTTTTCTCCACGTTAAAAAACGACCCTGGTGTCTAACTCTGTCCCATGGGGAGGCATTGTAAATAGGAACAATGTTATGTGAACAAACATGTTGCTTATATTATTTAATTGGAATTCATTATTGAGATGAGTATTATTTTTTAATTTATTTATTGCGGACTATTATCCTCATCTTTCTTAGATGTTGCTTCATGACGTTTCGGCCAACTATTCCTCTGGCCTTCATCAGGTGGTATCCGCGACGGATAGGAACTCTGAATCTCCTGACTGCATCCTCAGCAATTACTGCCTTCCATAGTTGTTGTCGTCTCATCACGTTTTGGCCAAGTAAGCCTCTGGCCGGTTTTGGTTAGAATTGAAAAAAAGAGAGAGGAGGGGGAAAGAGGGAGGGGAAGGAAGGAAAGCGACAATTTCAGACAATTCTCACCTGGAACCGTAGAGATTCAACGTTTCTATCCACTGCGCCACGGGCCCCATTGTGTCTCTATCCCGATGTGGTTACCAGCTGAAGAAGGCCAGAGGAAGAGTTGGCCGAAACGTCGTGAAACAACAACCAAAATAAAGATGAGGATAATAGTCCGCAATAAAATAAAAAAAAACATGTTGCTGTTCAACTTCACACCTGATCTAGCAACCCCATAAATCTGGTCCCTCTAACAGTAGCCACTCATGCTTCGGTGATAATAAACACTGTTTGGAGAAAACAAAAGTAAAAACAAATTTATTTTTACAAGCGAGTTTCTGCTTATCAAGATCTAAAAGCCACTCAAGGATAAGAATCAATGCGTGTCAAGTGTCCGGTGAGATAAGACTGATGATCAGTAGTAGCGGAAATTTGGGTAGAATTTGATTTTTTTAGAGGACGGCTTGACAAGAACTTGTTTACATTGGACTTCAAAACGATCATGTTGTAGTCACCTGGGAAGCAGCCATGCAGTATTGTGGTCAACATATGCAAGTCAATGCTACCTACAAGCGAGTGTACATGTGAAATGGTCCACAGTCTTCAAGGCTGGCAGTAACCCTTCACATTCTTCTCCGTTGACAACTGGTTTTTACATCAGAGTTTTTCCTTCTGTAACATTGATGGACCCCCTCTCGTCGATTTCGGCATGTGAGGTTCTGCCACAACTAAGTTGTTCTGAAATCCACACAGATGATTTGTTTATAATGGTAAAGGCTTTGTGCAGAACCAAACATATTTTTTGGTACAACTGTTAACCTCAGTTGGTGCAATGGCTGCCACAAGACAGAACAAACAGTAGGCAAGTTTCTCCTTCTCCTAAATGCATCTCTTAATGAAAACTGGGGGTGCATCTCTCCCAGTGAATTAAAGATGCTCCCAGTTATCAACCTGGAAATTTTACATCTCGACGCAGTACATACAGCGCCTAGAATTCCCAAATGGTCACCCATGTGGTACTGGCCAGGCTCATCGTTGTTCAACTTTGGTGATCTGTTGTTACATTCCCAAATGGTCACCCATGTGGTACTGGCCAGGCTCATCGTTGTTCAACTTTGGTGATCTGTTGTTACATTCCCAAATGTTCACCCATGTGGTACTTGCTAGGCTCATCGTTGTTCAACTTTGTTGTTTAATTGTTCTTTACATTTTAAACGACCATTACTTATTAGGCTTGCATAGTCCACATATATCTTCCATTTTTGTCCTTCACAATAACGTATACAGTTTTTATGCCTGAATTCATATTAAACTAGCATTTCATCCCGGTGTTGCCCGGGTGTTCGGAGGTGTGTGTTGAGCAAAAAAGTGGTAGTAGGAAGGCAGGTTTGAACACGTACTGCAAAGGAGGAAAAGAACAGGAAAAAAAAACATGACATCTTTGCTGTTACGACCACTGCCAAACTGCAAGTGACGTAGGTTTAAATTAAGGCTAGACAATCGAAAAGAGGGGATGACTTTTGAAAATATTGGCGAAAGAAAGCGACCCCCCTCCCTATAGAAAAATGCCCAGTTGAGGGTGAAGAAACTGATGTTTTGAGCCAATTTTTCGATATTTGTAGTCTGAAGGGTCGAGCTTCCAAACAATACTGACCTTGTGAAAATCCGTCGCCTCTGTAGAAAATTTTAGGCAGACATGCAAACAGACATACATACTTTTATATATTGGTAGCTCAAATTTTCGACCCAAACCAATTAAAAAGCTTGCTCTATCTCTGAATACCCTTTATGTAAAATTTCAAATGTTTAGACCAGAAATTGTCTGAGTAATTTGGTAGGGACCGAAGCGGTCAAATTTTTAAAAGCTTTGAGCTCTTAACATTTGTTTTGGGCTCAAATCAATTTATTAAGTTAGATTCATGTTCAACGAACCTATATCTACAATTTCAAATGTTTAGACCCAAAATTGGCAGAGGAGTTTGGTAGAGTTCTCAAAGGTCAAATTGTTGAACTTTGACCCCTTAACAGTCAAATTTCTGGCCGAAAACGGATTACAAAGATCTTCCCAAATCTCAGTACCCTTTATATCAAATTTCGAGCCTGTAGACTGAAAATTGACAGAGTTCTTGTGTAGGGAAATGTACACACACACACACACACACACTTTCACTTTTATAGATATATAGATAGATGTCAGCATGGTTCTTTGCCATACACAAGGAAACTCCAAAACGGCACCTATCAAAGCTAGGAACCACACCACAACTCTTCTGGAAGTTGATGGTTCAATCCAGAGTTTATTGTTAATTGAATCCAATAACTTTTTTCAGTGCGTAATGAATAAATATAAATGAAAAAACAAAGAAAAAGTTATCGATCGCATTCGCACCTGTATAACATTGTCTTTTTTTTCTTTGTTTTTTTTTTGTTTTTTCAAAATAAATTTCTTGTTCAATTGATGCACGAGTAATATAATGATTCAAGCAATTATGTTTTTCCTTCATTTTTTCCTAATTCAGAGAACAATAAACGGACTTGTTTAATTCAATACATTTAAGATTAAGAAACTTTTTATTGATTTCAAAATTTTTAATGGATATATTTTTTCCATTAAGCATACAGATAGTTTTAAATATGTTTTTCTCACCATGCATACAGTTAATTAATTTTAAGTATATTTTTCTCAAAATCAAACTTGATGACTAATTGACATCATTTTGCAAATAGGTTGTAGAACATGAGAAATAATTCCAAATAATTAAAACTTGCAAGGGAGGAGGGGGGCATTGGAAAAACTGAAATTCATCACTGGTTAATGCTTTCTTAAAAACAATCTTCTGAAATAAAGTTTAAAATCAGCGTTGTATATCACGTAATGGCTACAAATTCCCATTAATCAATTAAAAATGATTTTCTTTATACAAATAAAATCACTTGATCAATTTACATGATTTTTGGTGGACAATGTTTTTTCCATCATGGGTATGTACATAAAGATTTTTCTTTATTTTTGCTTATTCTTGGGGGATAAGTTATACACTAGCACCAATGTTTTAAGTAAATAAAATTTTTATTTGCACTGAAATCAATTATGTCCTCTATTGCATTCATTTATGACCTTGAAATCTTTCGGGTTTGTATGCTTTTAGGGCACATCCTAATAAAATAAACAATTCAATACAAGCCTCTGAAATGACGAACACAACAACTTCATAAAATGTAACACAGAAAAGGTTTATTAAGGAGAATGTAATATGTTCCTTGTCAAAAGCTGGACTCTGGCTACCTGGTGGTGTCGCGGTAGTTATTCCCCGTGGAATCGTCGATACCGTTAGAAATCACAGAGGTGGAGAGAGAGAAGAAAAGGGAGGTCCGTTCTGTTTGGCATCTCTATCAGTAAGGACGAGTTGTTCTTCTTCCAACCGAATGCTGGCCGATTTACAATGCGCCGTACCCCTGATTGGTCAACATGTGGCCAAATAGCACACGGGTAGAAGCATTGATTCGTTAAAAGAAAATAGTCCCATTTGTTTCTGCTACAAATCCGTCTTTATCCAAGTTTTTATGAACTTGTTTCGATTTTACTAGTTTCGATTTGACTGGTTTCGATTATCTATCTACTAGCAGGCCATCCGGCGTTGCCCAGTCATAAGATACGCATAAATATTATATTTTAATTAATACAGAAACTGAGACATGTGCATGCGAGTATAATGTTTTTTTCTAAACAGTTCACTTCTTGCAAGTAAAAAAAAAAAAAAAAAAATACTCGAGCCGAGATTGAAACCAAAACCTAAAAACAGTGAGTCAAGTACGATAAGCATTAGACTAACGCGACATGATTTTTAAAAAATGTTTCAAACCTACTTATTCTTAGCATAGGTAATCTGTCATGTGAACCATTCACACATGCGCATTTGCGAAAAAGTTAGCAAACAGAAAAAATCCGACGACTCCCACATACCAATTTTTCAATGTTGACCCCTTATCAGCCCTTTTTTCCAGATGAAAATGAATGAAAAAGTTTTCCACATGTCTGAATATCCTATATACCAAATTTCAAGTCAGCAGATCAAAAATTCGTTGAATATATAGGTTGAGAGAACAATCCTCACACACACACACACACACTCTCAATTTTCTAGATATAAATAGGTAGAGATGTACCTATTAGTGATAGGATGATTTCAATATTTTCCCCTGATTCCGATACATTTACCAATTCCGTGCTAAATTCCCGATTCTGATACAATTACTGATTCCGATTCTTTATAAATCTTTAATTATAAGATTGTTATTCCCGATTTTCATAAAAACACAAGTAAAATATGCAGATATTTTCCTAAACATAAAATTACACTTGTGGAGGATAATCTATTGATTTTAGCTTTACTGGTAATTTAAAATCAATAAATATTTAGTATTTTATCATTTTTACCAGCTATGGAAGATTTTATTTTAAACAAAATCAAATAAAAAAAAGACAATTAAAAAAATCGTTTTGGCATCGGAAAATAGGCACAAATTTTTCCGATTCCGATATCCCCAATGTAGAATATTGCTAGGGTGAGCCAACTAATCCAATGAAGATGTTGTGCTGAATGGATGCGATAATTGACAGAGTGTAGTTCCTGGCAGAAGTCTAGAACAGTAAAAACCCCTGAATGCCAGAGCAGCTGGCATTTGTAGAGTGGCACCTGCCCCTCCTGGCATGTTTAGCCAATCAGGCGCCTCAAAATAGAACAATCCACCATCCCTGACTAATTGTAGGCTGGTCCAATGGCAATTAGCATACCACTAATTGCTACTGAATAAATCTGTTAAAATTAGTTAAATGGTCCATAATGGTGGAGAGGGAAGGTAAGCGCATTCTTGATTCTTGATTCTACACCCAAATCTTCCGATTTTTCCAATTCCCGATTCCGATTAATCGTCCCAACACTAGTACCTATATCTGTCTACCTGATCTTTCTCGACCAATCAGAGCCTTTAGTATGTCATAGCTGTTCTCTGTTTACAATCTAACATGATTGCAACAGTTTTTGCATTTGTTTGATAAAATTTTTCCCGATTACTTTGAGCTATTTGACAACCAAAAAAATCTTTGATCTCAAGAGAAACTTAGTACTGCAAACATGAATAAACATGCAGTATCAAGCATATCATATGAGCGGGGAGGTAGGGGGTCACCCGAAAATTTACTTATTGCAAACTATTGGCAACAGATAACAAACTTCATGTTATCTATATAATACTCTGCTTGTTCCTTCATCCTGCATTAGTCACCTGGGTGTTCCAAACACGGTTAGTCTCATGGAGTGCTTATACACCCCCAATACAAAAATATTTATAGTGTTATTATTTTGTAAAATATAGTTATCCTGCTGGTTCAGAATATATCTACATACCTTGTTGAACATTGTGAATCACATGCATCTTGTTGATATTAATATAAAAATAATACAATAAAATAAATTATAAAAGTAAGAAAAAATTAAGATATTACATTAGCTAAGCTCATAGTTACAAGACTGAAAGAGTAATAAATTGTAAATAAAATAATAATCCATAAAAACTTATGATAAAGAAAATATCAAAACGTATTAATTCCATATTAAATATTATAGAGTAGCCTAATAGTACATAATATGCACTTATATCTACAAATTTTCATTCCCGCTGGAAAAATACAAAAATATATAAATCATAAAACCATAGCTACGTTAGTCAACTGGGGTGACTGGACACCCCAGAAGGACAAAGCGACGTCTTCCTCCAAGGAAAACTGAGATACAACTGCACCATACTACGTGTGTTATATCTTCACTGAGTCAGGAGAGTACTGGGAGGGAGGAAAAGAGAGTAATTGCCAACTAGGAATTATGAGCACTTATGCAAGATTAGGGTGACAAAACACCCCATGAGACTAATGCAGGCTGAAAAAGCCATATACAAGTTTTGAAAGTCAAACTGCTTCAGAAAAAGGCCGAATTCTAGTTTATTTAAGCATAAAATATACATTCACAAGGTGTTTTTGTTTTCTTTTTTAATTCATGAAGCGCAAATTTGGGGGTAGGGGATCTAAATAAAAGGTTTCGTCCAAAATTCTGTGCAGATTCCCTCATTTGTCAGAAAGATTCCCAAGTTTGAAAGAAAAGTTCCCGGGTTGGCCAAGATACACCTGAAGAAGGCCGGAGGTTACATCAACAGAAAAATTGCAAAAATAACACTCACAATGAGAATAGTCGTCTGAAGAATCCAAATAATAATCTGAACTAGCGGGACCTGTGGAAATTCCACAGGGGATTC
Organism: Euprymna scolopes; assembly: GCF_053919585.1. Taxonomy (NCBI): domain Eukaryota; kingdom Metazoa; phylum Mollusca; class Cephalopoda; order Sepiida; family Sepiolidae; genus Euprymna; species Euprymna scolopes. The sequence continues at coordinate 88,281,198 of NC_136513.1, forward strand.
ATTCATATGTGATATATTGATGTTGGCTTTCTGTAGATGTTCAGTTTAAATGGAGACGCTCTGATATTATTGTAACTTTTTTGTTAAAACTGCAAAAATATTTATCTAAGCTAGCAGAGACGCCTGGCGTAGTCACGTCGTAAAATACGCTTAAATATGATATTTTAATTCTTGCAGATTTCGTATATATTTTTATAGAGTTCTATAATAATATCGATTTTTATATGTTATAAAGTTGTGATTTCAAAAATAAAAAAAGTATATCCATATGACTTGGGTGCATCAGCTTGAATCGAAATTGAAACCAAAACTTATGAAGAATTGTTGATAAAATTATTTATAAAAAAAAAAAAAAAATAGATTACTGGTGCCATCAGCTACAATTGAAACCCAAACCAAAACTTATGAAGATTCTTGGTAAAATTATTTATTACAAGAAATGGAAATCCATAACACTTAAAAGACAGTCACTCGGATGTAAGCGTGACATATGCTATCCCATTAGTATGTCGTAAAAGCTTCTTTCTTAGAACTGCACGCCTGTGGAACTCTGTTCCGTCTGCCTGCTTCCCACCTGACTACAACTTGGATGTCTTCTAGTCCAATGTTAACAAATTCCTAATGAACCGCCCCCTTAATTAAACACTTCATCAAATCTCCACACTAACGTAATGTACTTGCAATAACCCTTATCCCTGAGTGGCTTCCGGGCCTTGATAAGTGGTGATCACTGTGTAAAAAAAAAAAAAAAAAAAAAAGATTATCTACCCTCATCTAATAAGAGCCACCGAAAGTTGGGAAAGAAGTTGCAATTATCTTTTATTTTTTCTCTTATTACGCCATGTTTGAATTTTCAAGTAAAGTCACTAACATATAATAGATATCAACACAAATCTGATTTTTTCCTTTCTTGGTTTTTATAAATTGCTTTTTTGACTGCAATTTAGATCATGGTAAGACGGTGTAATCATTATTTTGTTTCTAATATAAAAAGGTCCTTTCCTCAGTTATAAGTGTGCTTAACAATTTACCAAAAAAAAAAAAAAAAAAAAAAAAAAAAGATATCGTGAAACTAGAATTTAACCTGAAAAACTATTTAAAAATAGCGCGGTACCAAAAATACATAAGCACAAAACAAAAACAAACAAAAAAAAAAAAATAAATAAAAAAGAAAGAAACCTTACCTTTTATTCTAGGAATTTAATACGAAAAAAAAAAAAAAAAAAAATCAGGGATGAAATATGAATTCGTTTTTCTTTTGTGGTCAAAACAGAAAACTTGTTTTCTTCAGTAAATTGATACAACTTTTGTTTTATGTGTCCAATTAATTAAAAAAAATAAAATTTAGAATTTTTTTCTCTTTTTTTTTTGTTTCTTTTGTTTTTTTCTACGTCGTTGCTGTTATTTATGGCAGTTTTAAGATTTGATTTAAGGTATGACAAAGGCATGACAACTGGCTTCTTCATGTAATATTTAAGCACGTCATTCGAGCAACCTGGGATTCTTAAGAACAACAAATTAAGATAAAACAGATTGCTCCCGCTATTTTTTTTTTTTTTTCAATAAAAATTGTAAAAAAATAATTTATTTTTTAGGCACAAATGCTTTTTTTTTGTTTTTCACTTAAAAATTGTAAAAAATGTGGGTTTTCTTTTCAGATTTAGGAACATATTTATAAAAAAAAATAAGTACCAGTCAAATACAAGAAAAAAAAATTGTGTGATTTTTTTTTATACTAGCAGGTCATAAATATGTTTAATATATTTTAATACATGCGGATTTTGTTTTCACTATTACAGAATCAATTTTCTATTGGATAATTATATATATATGTGGTACTGATTTCAAAAGTTTGAAAAATAAAAAGACTTGGCTGCAGTGGCCTTGCGAGGGGGTGGGGCCGCCCTGGGTGGCACGTACCAGGAGGCGGCATTTTGAGAGGGTAAGAAAATAAATAGAAATAAATGAAAGCTAACAAAAAAATCTGCAATTTTATACCAAAAAGGTTGTAAAACATCGGGACTTTTAGAGATATCGCAATCAGAAAAATGTGCCCCTATTTTATGAGAGGCACACGTCAGGGGCGGCATTTTGAAAATAGAGAAAATAAATAAAAGCTAACAAAAACTTGGAATTTTTTTACCGAAAAGTTTTTTTAAAAATCGGAACTTTTGGAGGTATTGGAATCAGAAAAATGTATCCCGATTCTATGAGCGGCCCATGTCAGGGCCGGCATTTTGAGAGGTTAAAAATAGAAAAAAATGAATAAATAAATAAAAGCTAACAAAATATCTTAAATTTTATACCGAAAAGTTTGTAAAAAATCGGAACTTTTAGAGGTATTGGAATCAGAAAAATCTGTTCCTATTTTACGAGCAGCACATACCAGTAACAAAAAAGTAAATAAAAGTGATTTTATCATTTCATAAGATTTTCAGGTGTCCAAATGTTCTCATTTAAATTTATTATTATATTTATTTGTGTAGCCAATTAATTTAATCTAACATTTTTTTATAATTTGAATTATACGTTTTTGTTTTGAAAAAAAGAATTTGGTTTCTTTTGTTTCATATTAACGTTTACATAATTCCTTTCAGATTAATGTTTACATACTTATTCAAATTATTGAAAAGAAATTGTTAAATTAAAATTAAAAAAATGGAGAATTGTGCAAGCATTAATCTGAAGGGAATTGTACAAACAGTTCAATGAAAAATATTTTGAGGGCTTTTTGGAATTTTGAAGGTTTTAACAGGTTGTCATATGCCAGCAGTGAGGGGGGTGCAAAACAGGTAATCATATGCCAGCGGTGAAGGGGTGGGGGAAACAGGCAATTATATTCTAGCGGTGGGGGGGGGGGGAAAGGTAATCATATACCAGCAGGTGAGGTGCAAAACATGTAATTATATGCCAGTGGAGGGGGGGGGAACAGGTAATTATATTCTAGCGGTGGGTGGGGGTGGGGGGCAAAACAGGCAATTATGTTCTAGCGGTGGGGGGGGGGGCAAAAAAGGTAATCATATGCCAGCAGGGGAGGTGCAAAACATGTAATTATATGCCAGTGGTGGGGGGGGGGCAAAACAGGTAATTATATTCTAGCGGTGGGGGGTGGAGGGGCAAAACAGGCAATTATATTCTAGCGGTGGGGGGGGGGGCAAAAAAGGTAATCATATGCCAGCAGGGGAGGTTCAAAACATGTAATTATATACCAGTGGTTGGGGGGGGGCAAAACAGGTAATTATATTTTAGCGGAGGCAGGGGAGCAAAACAGGCAATTATATTCTAGTGGTGGAGGGGGGGCAAAAAAGGTAATCATATGCCAGCAGGGGAAGTGCAAAACATGTAATTACATGCCAGTGGTGGGGGGGGGGGCAAAACAGGTAATTATATACTAGCGGTGGGGGGGGGGGAAAGGTAATCAATCATATGCCAGCAGGGGAGGTGCAAAACATGTAATTATATGCCAGTGGTGGGGGGGGGGGGGCAAAACAGGTAATTATATTCTAGCGGTGGGGGGGGGCAAAACAGGCAATTATATTCTAGCAGTGGGGGTGGGCAAAAAAGGTAATCATATGCCAGCAGGGGAGGTGCAAAACATGTAATTATATGCCAGTGGTGGTGGGGGGGGGCAAAACAGGTAATTATATTCTAGCGGTGGGGGGGGGGACAAAACATGCAATTATATGCCGGGGGGGGGGGAGGATGCTGCAAATTTTACGACCACCCTGGGTGGCAAAATCTGATGCTACACCACTGCTTGTACTGCCGTCAGCTAGAATCAAAACCAAAACATTTAGTGCTACGTTCGCCACAACAGACAGATCAGAAAATTATAAAATTGAACCACTTTTAGCCATGATTACTTTTACACATGCACAAACTAATACAAATATGTCAGCAACTTTAAATGAACATTTTGCATTTGAACTTTCTGATGTATGTCTATATGGGCTTTTCATCCATCCAAACAAAGATTTTACTTGTTATAAAGTCATTCTTGGTGTATGATTACTATTTCTTGTTAATTTCAGTTGTTTATGAGTTTATCGGTTAAATATTTACACACAGACAGTTGGTTGGTTGTTTTACGGCATATCAACCCTTTTCGGGTTATTTAATGCCGAATCCAAAGATTTTGAAGAAAAATTTTTTTTAATAGAATATATTTGTTGTTTTCACGTCGTTTTCTATTTAACCCATAGTTGGGACCTTAACAGGTACTACCACTCCGGGTCAGAGTGGACCTGGAAGCAATGGTAATTAAAGGGTGGCTCAACACTCCTCAAAGCCCACAAGCTGGGGCTTCACCACCGGATATAGTGTAAGGTCATATCCAGGACCCCCATTGAGGGACTTTTACCCTCTGCAGGGAGGCAGTCGGCGTATTCTAATGCCCCACCGACAGGGCCAACACACAGTCAGAGAAATACACATACAGACACATACAGCTACTGTTATCTCTCTTTCTATATATATGTAACTACTTAATTTACTCAGATAAAATCAATATACGAAAGTATAGATTTATGCGTAAACTTTAAGTATTTACTTCAAAAGTGCTCAATACATAAGTAGAGCAAGTTAGTAATTTATAAAATATATATGGCGATTAAGCTACACTGAATATTCCACGTTTCATCCACTCTAGGACTCTTCAGGCTTATATATATATATATATATATATATTATTGATTAGTTTTTTTTGGAAAAAGAATTCCAGCAGAGTGCTCAATTAAAAGGAAAATCCAAATTTTAAGAGCGTACTTATATTTTGTGTACAGAAAGATAGACGAATATTGGCTGAAGAGAGCTTGATAAGGATACCTTAAACGGGCCTTATTATCGGGCTTGAAACCGACGGTACCAATGACCTGTCTCAACTAACAACTTTCTGTACACAAAATATATATATATATATTATATATAATTTCAATGTTAATTAACCAGTAGTTTAAGAGTCTAGGAGTTTATCAGTTAAATATTTACACACAGAAAGACACACACATGTACATCTGATGTTTTATTAATATAGATAAAAAAACAAAAACAAATTTAATATTAAAAAATACACACACACACACATACACACACACACACACACACACATTTTACTAGTGTGTGTGTGTTTTAATATCAAAATAAATAAATGAAAACAATTAATTCCCCCAAATCTCGGCTTTTCAGTCTAGAATAAGTTTTTTAAAATTTTTTTACAAAGATTTTTGGAAAAAGAAAAACAGCATGCCAGTCTGTCTGTATAAAATAGGTTGCTTTTTTTTTTTTCTTTTTTTTTTTTTACAAAGGCATCTCCACATTATCAAGGCCAAGAGGCCACTCAAGGATAAGGGTTAAATGCTTGTTGTTGTGCTTATTTGTTTGCCTCCCCACGAAGGCAGAGTTAGTTACAAGGTCGGTTTTTAATGTGGGCAAAATCCAGCTCCCCAAAATGTGGCACTCTGGATACGAACAAAAATTAAAATTGCCTCAGCCATGAAGGATTTCTCCTCTACTGAGGGAGGACAGAAAAGGTGAAGTGTAACATCAGAACAGATACTACACTGTGATCTTTTAGAAAATATTTGCATATTTAACGTTTTGTATGGTAATTGTGAAAAGTAGTAACTTTATAGTTAAATATTTAGAGATTTATAAAGAATTGGAATTGGTAATTGTATCGGAATTGGAAATTTAGTACGGAAGTGGTAATTGTATTGAAATCGGGAAAAATATTGGAATCGTCCCATCATTAATGTATACATATATATATATACATATATATGATGATGATTGCAACGTCTTGTCAGACGAGTGCCACTCCTTCAGACATGAGCCCAAAAATGACTTCCATCGCCACAGGACCATTTTTATAGACAAATGCCTGAGGGAGATTTGCTTCTCCTAGAAAGGTTGCCTCCACCACGGCTTACGGGAGTCCTCTCCACCACAACACACACATACATACACACAAACACACACGGTGCTAGTTGGCCGTTGACCCCGAAAAAGGGTTCATTCGCCCTTTGAAAGGTCTTGTTTTTAATCCTTCAGGGAGACTAGCCGCCCTCCTCACGAAACAAGTCTGGTGGGGGAACCAGTTTAGTCGCCAGTGACCCGACCATGAGGCAGGTAGTACTGGGTTACATGGTACCAGTAGCATATGACATGACCTGACTACAATATACATACATACCATATATATATATATATATATATATATATATATATATATATATATATGTATGATAAGAATAAAGGAAATAGTATTCCAATGAAATAGAGAAATGAAAAGGAACAAACGGAGTTATGTGTTCACCAATATTTGTACCGGTGTTTTTGTTTTCTTAATTTCATTCATCCAGAGGAAGTATTGAAATAAAGACGAAACGTTGATGAACACATAATTCTGTTTGTGCCTTTTTATTTCTCTCTCTCTCTCTATATATATATATGTGTGTGAGAAAGAAAGAGAATCCTTTATTTTACGTGTGTAACATGCTCTTGTCCTGCCCGTTATGACTGGGTAGAAGTCCTAATTAATTTGCAATTATACTTTGAGTGTGTAACATGCACTGAGGATTGAACCATCAACCTCTTGAAGAGTATAATTTATAACTGAATTTCACCAAGTACTTTATTCGCTATGCTATAGGTCCTTGTGTACAATTCTAGTATGAAGTTTAAGAGTCTCACATTGACGGTGAAATAAGACCGAAGATGAGAACAGTAGTTCGAAAAATCCAAAATATTAGAAATTATTGATCCTCTCAAAAGAACGACTTGAAGAAGGCCGGAGATTAGAGCCTCTGAAACGTTGTGAAAATAACACTCAAGATGAGAACAGTACAGTAATCCGAAGAATCCAAATAATAGGAATAATTTTTGTTGCTTATTTGTTTGTAAATTGTTGCAATTAATTATAAGTTTAATTCCTCTGTTAATCCGATCAACTGGATTATCTTTATCTAGATCACCATCTCAGTCTTTAATCCACCAATTGAAGTTCTTTGTTGTTTTTGTTTAGAAAAAACAGTTGCATTTTATTAATTCACTAACTGGATACCTAGCATTGCCCGGTTGTACAATACACTTAAACATGATATTTTAATTTATGCACATTGCATATGTATTATAGAATCAATCCTCTGTTGATTATTATATGCTAGCCTGGGTGCCCGGCATTGCCTGAGTGTTTGGAGGGGCAAAAATCAAAACAAAGCCAAGTAATAACCTTGTGTAGATATTATAAAAAAAAGAAAAAGTTTGGGGGAGGGAAGTACGCTCGAACCCGAATATTTGAGGCGAAAGTGAAAAAAAGCGTGATGACTTAACTAAAAAGTGAATCAGGTAAAACATCAATCCCGCAGTCAAGTTTGTTTTGGTTTTGTTTCACCAAGATGTTGGGTTGAAAAAAAAAAAAAAAAAAAAATGGGGGTGTCCAAATGAAAGCAATTGTCTGATATGACCGTTTCCACCACATTAATCAAAAGCTGATTGCTTTCCGGACGTTTCAGCGCGAAAGCCGAGAACACGCACCGTTTCAATTTAGTTTCACTTTATTTATACTAAAAAAAAACGAACAAACAGCCGACACAGCAAAATAGCGCGATTTTTATAAAAGACGATGTAAATAAATCTAGATGCGACGCACATTTGCAAATCCTAGATATTATGATTTAGACGGTATATAAAAATTCTAAGAAATAATAATCCCCGATGGGAAGCAAAAAAAAAAAAAAAGCCTTTGCTAGACACACCTAAAATGTGTGCACACATTTTAGGTGTAGAAGAAAAATAAAGTTTTGGTAGGTAGGTAGGCTCAAACCCAAATCCTTGACGGTAAAGCAAAAAATAAAGCCTGACAACTTACCACGACGCTAAGAAGACAGAGATGTGATAATGGTTGAAATAAAACGATTAAGATGTTAACAGAGAGGTGCATAAATTTAATGAGGTCAGACATCACACCATAGGGGAATGAAATCCTGCACTTAACTTTGGCTGCGAGGCAGTTTTTTTGGTTTTGTTTCCCCAACTGAATAGCAATTGTCTGATATGACAGTTTACCACATTGATCAAAGCTGATTGCTTTCTGGATGTCCCCAGCGGGGAAGCCGAGGAACTGCCTTCGCTCCATCAGTTTCACTTTATTTATACTACAAAGCCGAACAAACACGCAACAGAACGGAGTAGCGCAATTTTTATAAAAGTCGATCGAAACAAATCTAGACACGATGTCCCTTCGCAAATTGTAGATATTATGATCTATTGCGTATATAAACAGTTCTAAGAAATAGTAAACCCCGGAGAACCCCCCCCCCCAAGCCTTGTAGGTATAGACTGCTTTATACCCTTCAAAAGATTTCAGCAAAAACCCAGCAGCCAGTCGTGGTTTTCTCCAGAATGTGCTGCTGCCACTGTGCACTAAATCACTATTTCGATTGGTTCCAATGTAATAAATGTACCAAGACTAAAGCTGCCTTCAAGACCGCCAGCAACCACTGTAAAAGAGTAATAAAGAACGCAAGAGAGTTGTATACTCAGTCTGTCAAGTTCAACGTAGCTGAATTGATTCTCACCAATTTTAGCAAATAACAAACAGGGTTCTGAAAAGAAGTGCGTGTTCTATCTCAACCATCATCAATGGACTTGAGTTAATCTCGTCAGTATTGGATAAAGCAAAACTATTTGCCAAAACCTTTGCAGCTAATTCTACCCTATGCAATCAGGTCCGTCTCCTGTGTCTGAAAATATGCTATGCGACATACAAATATTTGTGCGTAATGCTGGCAAGCTAATGAAAAACTTTGATTACAGTAAAGCAACTGGCCTTAACGGCATCTATTATAGTGTTCAAAAAGCTTCAACCAGAACTAGCTCCCATACTTACAACGCTGTTTAAGTATTGTCTTAATGAGAATTGCTTCCCGATACCTTTTGCCTTTTATGTATAGAGAGATTACAAAAAATAATTTATCCGGTGGCTAATACGCAAAAAAAAATAAAATAAATAAAATAATAAATAATGTCGTTTCTGAATTTTTGAGATGAGGATTGGTTATTCGTATTATTTGGATTCATCGGACTACTGTTCTCATCTTGAGTGTCATTTTCACAATGTTTTGGTCGATGCAACCTCCGACCTTCTTTAGGTGTATCTTGTCGAACTTGGGAATATTTCTGTCGGACTCATGGCGCAGTGGTTAGAGTACTTGGAAAACCCAATGTAAAAACTGATATTCTCCTGAAGGTTCAATCCTCAGTGTGGGCGAACAGAAAATTCAATTGCGAATTACTAACTTGGTCAAGATCAAAGTGTAGTATCTGTTCCGACAGATACTTCAAGCAAAGACCATATGTGGGGGGAAACCCCACATATAAGACCTTGGTCAATGTAGGGGCAACCCTTCATACCAATTGTCACTATCCAGCTCCCCTACTCCCGGGGGAGCTGGTTCCTATTTCCCCTTCACTCCTGACTTTAAAAATCGGCCTTGTGCCTAATTTGCTCAGTGGGGGAGCAAATAAATACCTCAAAGTGTAGTATCTGTTCTTCAGATGCTGCACTTCCATTTCTTGTTCTCTTTCGGTGGAGGATCAGTCCTTCACGATTGAGACAATTTTTTATTTTTGTACCTTTTCTCCACGTTAAAAAACGACCCTGGTGTCTAACTCTGTCCCGTGGGGAGGCATAGTAAATAGGTACTTAGGGTCTCTATCCAGTCATGGCTGACGGAACAAGAGCACCTCTGGCTGGCTTGGAATAGGATTGAAACCAGAGGCTTATTTGGCCAAAACGTGGTGAAACGATAACTATGGAAGCCGGTAATTGATGCAGTTAGGAGATTTGGTGTTCCTATCCGTCGCGGTTAACCACCTGACAAAGGACAGAGGAATAGTTGGCTGAAACGTTGTGAAACAACTAATAAAAGATGAGGATAACAGTCTGCAATAAATAAATGGATAAATAATACAAAATTACTCAATATTCTACCAAACTCCTTTGCTAATTTTGAGTCTAAACACTTGAAATTTTAGATGTAGGTTACCTGGACATGAGTCAAACTTTTTAATATATATATATATATATATATATATATATATTCAAGCACGTCTGATTGAACATATATACTGAACTATATATAACAGTACATACACACACACATATGCACATAACGTTATGAACAGTACATAGGGCCCGAGCAAAGTCAGGCTGGTAGTTGGTAAAAAGAACCTATATTTTCAAACTAATAAAATATGCCCACATTTGTATAAATAAAAAATATTAGCCACGTAGGCAGGCTCGAACCTGAAACGTGAAAGATGGAAAAAAAGTAATTGGCAAGCACTTTTGAGATCATAACCCTGAAAGATAATGTTTACAAACATAAAGGGGATTGTGACTTGCAAAAAATGGTGCCATGAAAAGTGACCCTTGCAAGAAATGGTCCAGCTGACACCACCGAATTAATTTTTTTTTTCTAATTCTCAGATATCATGCATGCAAGGGATCACTCTTTCATATGGCTGACAAAAATTTTTAGCAGATATACGAACACACAAACCGATGTTTGAGACTTACATAATAGAAGATAAGACAACAGGGGAAATAATTCTAAACCTGTTTCTAAAAAAAAAAAAAATCGATGTCGGTAATAATGATTCAAAATAAATTAAATATATTATCAATATAAATCAACTTTATAGGCTTATTGCAAAACTTTGTTCAAATTACAGCATTTCATCAAAAAAGTACTTCACTGCAAAATAATTTTTTATATATTTACAAAAGTAAAACAAAAATTCAACTGTCTATTGCTGAAATTAGCAGCATTTTATGAACTACAGACATTTAAACAACGACAACAGATAATGTCCCCTTTCTGAGTTTGACAGATTGACTTTCAAATGACTTTGAACAGTGCAGAGCTGTGCTTAGAGTTGTTTAATTCCCTGTAAGAATAAGTCAAGAATTGCACAATCTTCTGGATGAGTATAAAATCTTCAACAAAGTTTTTTTTAGTCTTGTAGGATTCAGGAACAAATATGGTTGCTGGTGTCAGAGAATGTGATTTAGAATAACTATCATACATTGAAACTCGGGCTGTAATGACAACCATTACATCAAACAAAAATACAATTTCTCACTTAAATCGCTTTCTATTGTTACAAGAAAAGGGGTTCCCTTTCATCTAGCAATTAATGATATAGATATAGATATAAAATTTTCAATGATTTTTTAAAAAGTGCAACAGAATGTAATTACATAAAATAAATCCAAGGTAATTTTTGGATTCAATTTAAATTAAATTTTATACCTTACTTTGTAAAATTTATAAACGTGCACTTTGAAGATAAATAAATTTCAAATTGAATCTTGTACCTTTATTTTTAAAGCCTATAGTAAAAACATTTTGTTTAACAATTTTCATGCCTTGGATGAAATGCTTTTCTAACTTGTATACAATGTGGTCTAAATTCTTGTGTAAGCAATATGGCCTGAAGAGGTCTATAGTTACTGAACTTCTTATTTGTCCCTCAGTCCTCATTTTTTAATGAGTGATTTTTCTGACACAGGGAGAAGAAAAAGCTGTTTTCTAGATTGGCAATATTTTGCGCGAACAGTTGGCAGAGATGGCGGAAATTTTCTGTTTCTATGTCTATCCTTGTAGCCATATCACTAGTAAGGGTGCTGGAGGTAAACGTTTTGTCTGGGCTGACGTTATCCGCCTGATAGTCAGGGACCCGAACCTTGGATTAACCACCAAGGAGGCTGTCCTATCAGCAGGTGCAAAGTACTGGAGTTGCTGTATTGCCATTTGGTGAATGGATTCTGGACCATGCAGTAGCTTCTGGTGGAGCCTCTTGATGCCATACTAGTGGGTAATTGTTACGGCTTTACCTTATCATTAGCTACAAAAAAAAAAAAAAATTCTTCGTTTCTTTTTCTCTCTTAGTTTCCCCTCTCTGTCCTGCTCTAAGTAAATCTGACGACCTAGTCAACAAATTTCAAAAATTCATCATGACAAGTTTCAAGAAAAAATACACGATTAAACCCGGTTCTCCAACTTTCAACGTAGACTCCTACTACCATGTCTCCTTCTCCAACATCAGGGGTCTACGTTCTAACCTTCCAGAGGTTGAAACCCAATTACAGGAGACTAAACCAGACCTTTTATTTTTAAGTGAAACTGGCATTGGACAGGCTATTTCCCTAGAAGAGTTCGCAATTAAAGGATACTCTAACTTAACTTCTAAATCTGACCCCCAAGATCGCCATGGGCATGGAATTTGTGCCTATATTAGGGATAACTTTCCATGTGGTAGGGACATCTCCCGGAAGATCCTAACTTACCCTATATGTGCTTCCGGGTTGCTTTAGCTCACACTACGGCATTTATATTTACTCTCTATCGCCCCCATAACAGCGGAGTTACTATATTTCAAAGCATATCTAAGAAAATTGACCAAGTCTTATCTGCTTATCCTTCAGCTAACATTCACGTATGTGGTGACTTATATGTTCACAACGTCGAATGGTTGACCCACTCTAACAAGACCGATGATGAGGGAAGGTTCTGTCATCATTTCTCCATTGCCTATGACCTCACTCAGATTGTTCAGGAACCCACCCGTGTGCCCGACAATGATGGCCAGTATGCGAGCCTACTAGACCTTTTTCTCACAACTTGCCCTGAACTATGTTCAGTTTCTGTTCTGTCGCCTCTTGGCTCTTCCGACCACTCTGTTGTATCAATTAAGATAAAAATGAAATGTAATAAGTCCCCAGACGTACCTCTCCATCGTACAGTATATCGATACACTAAGGCTGACTGGGATAGCTTCCGTACATTTATATCTGATCTACCTCTGCATTCCATGTTTAAAAAGGATGTGTCCTCTATAGTATTAGACCTGACGGAATGGTTAATTGTAGGTATTGACCGTTTCATACCCTCGAAAAAGTTTCAGCAAAAACCTAACAGCCAGCCATGGTTCTCTCCAGAATGTGCTGCTGCCATTGCACACAGAAATCACTTTTTCCACTGTTTCCAACGTAATAGATGTATGAAAACAAAAGCCACTTTCAGGACTGCCAGCAACCATTGTAAGAAAGTAATAAAGAATGCAAGAGAGTTGTATGCTCTATCTGTTAAGTCCAAAGTAGCTGAGCAGCGGCTTGGTTCCCACCAGTTTTGGCAAATAGCAAACAGAATTCTGAACAGAAGCGTGTGCTCCATCCCAACTATTATCAATGGACCTGAGGTAATCTCGTCAGCATCAGACAAAGCCAAACTCTTTGTCAAGAACTTCGCAGCTAATTCTACCCTTTGCGATCAAGGCTGCCAACCCCCAATATTTCCTCCTGTATCAGAAAACACGCTATGTGATATACGTATATCTGTACGTGATGTTGCCAAGCTAATCAAAAACCTTGATTCCAGTAAAGCAACTGGCCCTGACGGTATTCCAATTATAGTACTCAAAAAACTTCAACCTGAACTAGCGCCCATACTTACAAAACTGTTTAAACGTTGTCTTAAGGAGAATAGTTTCCCATCTCCCTGGAAAATTTCATCAGTATGCCCTGTATTTAAGAATTCAGGTGATCGCTCATCCCCCTCTCAGTACAGGCCAATAAGTCTCCTGTGCGTCATGAGTAAGTTGCTGGAATCTGTATTAAATACAGAAGTAATCAACCATCTCAACAAAAATAACCTTCTTAGTGACACTCAATATGGTTTCCGTTCTGCTAGATCTACAGCAGATGTCCTTACAGTTATATCGCATAGGATTAGCAAATCTCTCGACGGAGGCAACCTTTCTAGGGCAATTGCTCTTGACATATCTAAGGCCTTTGATAGGGTATGGCATAAAGGTTTACTTCATAAGATCTCTAGCTATGGTATAGCTGGAAATGTCTTCTCAATTATTAAATCATTTCTTTCTGATAGGTTCATAAGAGTAGTAGTTGAGGGGCAAAAATCAGAAGCCCACAGTATTAATGCCGGTGTCCCTCAGGGGTCCATCCTGGGCCCAACTCTTTTCCTGATCTACATTAATGATCTTCCAAATCACATTCTTACATCATTAGTAGACATTTATGCTGACGACACTACCATTTATGGTAGCACATCTAAGACAGTAAACGACCAAGTTCTCTCCAATTCTCTCTCCTCTGATCTTGAGCATGTAGTACAATGGGGTAAAGAATGGCTGGTTACTTTTAATGCATCTAAAACCAAGCTTCTCTCTTTACATCATCAACATTCTGATCCACATCTGACATCAATTGAAATGAATGGCTCTCGTCTTCAGGAGGCCTCAAGTTTTGACAAACTTCTTGGCTTGACCATTACTCCTGATCTTAAATGGAACACGTACATCAAATCTGTTGCCAAGGCCGCTGGAAAAATGGTGGGATCTTTCTATCGATCCGGTAGATATCTCACTGCTGATGCTATTCTCTATCTATATAAGAGCCAGGTACGTCCAAGGATGGAATACTGTTGCCACATCTGGGCAGGAGCTGCTAGAAAGGACTTGGCCTGCCTTGATAGAGTTCAAAATAGACTTCGTAGCCTCGTAGGAGATGTCCTTTTCTCTTCCTTACAACCTTATCGATTTTCCGTATAATCTTTTTTATATTGAAATCAAAAATATTAACAAAAGTTCCATAGTTGGTCTGCAGTTTACCTTCTTGCTGGCTATCTTTCTCTTGCTTGATCTCAACATTTTGAACCGAGAGAGAGACTTAGCTGTCGTACAAAGCTAAGACTCTGTAACATCATCTTTGTATAGATACTCCTTCAGGCATTTGGGCTCATGGATTTTAAATGTCTGAGGGAGTGGCACTCGTCTGACAAGACATTGCAATCGTCATCTATATATATATATATATATATATATATATTACATATACATGACAACATAATCATGTTGACACACTGGTACCCATCAGATCACCAAAGTAAAGCAACGTTAAGCCTGGTTAGTACTAAATGGGTGACCATTTGGGAATTCCAGGTGCTGTCTGTGCTCTCCGCTTATCTCAGCATTGTTTCCAGTAAGTCCTGGGCCTCTCTTTGCCACTGGACCCAAGCAGCGCCGATTCAAGAGAAATGTGGTTGGAGATTGCACAACATTTGCCTCACAATTATATGCGCAGATACCCTTACAAGAAAACAGTTTAGTCTTGGTAGTATCCATTTTTGTCCCCATTCAGGCGGGAGGTTATTTTCTAAAGATTTAGCCACTGACTTGCATACGCATGTTCAATTTTCTCAAGTCAAGAATAGAGCGGTATCAGCAGCAAATATACCAAACTTTGATGCAATTCCATCAGAGGTCGTTAATCCAAGATTAGAAATAAGGATCCGATTACTCCTACTGCACACCTGCATTTATGTGATGTTTAGACGTATGATCAAAAACCTGGATGTTTTTTTTTTATTCAAAGAAGAATCGGATTATATTAAATATCCATCTAGTAATACTGTACAAATTAATTTTCCCCGAGAAGACTTTCATGCCAGACCTTATCAAAGGCCTAAGATTTATCGAGCGTTATTGCTTTAACTTTACCTGCCTTATCCAGTGCATCGTACATGCGTTCAGAGATGACCCTTAGGATGTAAAACAGACTTGTCTTAATCAATACTTTGGCCAAAAAGAAGATGGACCATTGCTAGATTGATTAACAATTCATATCCACTGTCTGTTGAGACTGAATGGGGGGGGGGATATATATAGATATATAAGTGTTAATTAGAAAAATCAGAGCTTTTTGGGGTATTGGAATCGGTATCAGAAAAATTTGAGCCTATTTTCCGATGCCAAAACCGATTCCTTAAACTATTTATTTATTTTTTATTTGATTTTGGTTTAAGAAACATCTTCCACTGCTTGTAGTAATAATAAAATAATAAATATTTATTGATTTAAACTTCCAGTAAGACTAAAGTGTCTACATCCCTCTGCCTTTTCTACAAGTATTTTAGCGGTGAATGCTCTGACGAACTGCAATCACTTGTGCCCCCACGACGTGAGCACCCTCGACAAACCCGACAGGCTGCTAAATCCCACCCCCACACTGTAGAGATCCCTAGATGTAAAAGAGCTTTTCACTCCAATAGTTTCTTCCCCAGAACCGCTAGACTCTGGAATTCCATTCCAGGTCCCTGCTTCCCCAACAGTACTGATGTTCAGAAGTTCAAGTGTAACATGAACCGACATCTTGCTGCCCAAATCCCTACATAGTACCCCAGCAGTTGTTGCCCCTGATAGTAGCCCCCTACACCAAAGTGGCAATTTGCCTTGTTTGGGGTGAAAATGTAATAAAAAAAAAATAAATAAATAAAAAAAAATCCCCCCCCACACAAATAAGTTTTTACGTTTGAGAAAATATATGCACTTTTAAGATGTGTTTTTACGGTAATAGGGACAAAATAACAATTTTATGGTTAAATATTTAGAGAGTTATAAAAAATTGGAATCGGTAATTGTATTGGAATCGGGAATTTAGTATGGAATCAGTAATTGTATCGGAACCGGGAAAAATATTGGAATCGTTCTATCACTAATATATATATATATATATATATATATATATATATATATGTATGTATGTATGTATGTGTCATCCACATGCAGTACTGTTTCGCTGTATCATCAGTGTGGCTAGACAGGCAACTGCCTCAAGCCAGGATTGAAACAACAGTCAAGGGTTTTCACCATTACACTATTCGGCTGCTGCTGTGCAGGTAGTGAGTTAACAATGTTTATATATCGATGATGTGAAAGTCAAATTCTAATAATTTCCAAGTCGGACATGAGAATTTCTGAAGATGAAAAACAGAATTGTTTTGAATCACATACTTTCCCGCCTTCTTTGCTTTGATTAATACGAAATGTCACAAAGGAAGACCCAGTCAGCACGTCCACAGAAATAGTTTTTTTTTTTTTTTTAGAATTTTCGAGAAATGTGCAAAAAAGAAGAAAAAAATACAAAACAAACAGAACAGAAGTTTGTTTTGAGAAAACAAGGAAACAACAATAAAGTCATTATTCAAAAACAAACAAAAACAAAAAAGAAACGCCCACTCCTCACACATTCGCATGATTGGATACCCCAATTTAAAAAAAACAAAAAAACATGAAACAGTTTTCTATATAAATAAAACACTAGATGTGTGTGCGTGTGAAAATATTTAACTGATAAACTCTTAAACAACTGGTCCAGTGGAGGTACTTACATACTCCATCATGTCTCTCTGTGTAGTAGCCGTCCCCCAAACTTGATACCAGATGATTTCTATTTCTGTGTGGCTGGTTGGTTGGTTGTTTTTGTTTTACGGCATAGCAATCCTTTTCGGGTTATTTAATGCCGAATCCAAAGATTTGGAAGAAAAAATTTTTTTAATAGAATATATTTGTTGTTTTCACGTCGGTTTCTATTTAACCCATAGTTGGGACCCTAACTAGTACTACCACTCCGGGTCAGAGTGGACCTGGGAGCAATGGTAATTAAAGGGTGGCTCCACACTCCCCAAAGCCCGCAAGCTGGGGCCTCACCACTGGATATAGTTTAAGGTCATATCCAGGACCCCCATTGAGGGACTTTTACCCTCAGCAGGGGGGCAGTCGGCATATTCTAATGCCCCACCGACAGGGCCTTCTGTGTGGCAGAACCTGCATCTGTTGTCATTAGTGGGACCTGCCATCTTCTTGAATGCATTGGTCATCAATCCCTGATCTTGAGCAGTCATTATAACCCGATTGTGGTGGAGGGTTCCCCTCTTGAGCCAGTCCAAGGAACCTTCTTTGTCTAAGTATTCCTGGGAGAGTTCCCCCAGAAAATACATTGCTCGCTGTTGTTGGTCCCACATAAGATGTGTGTGTGTGTGTGTGTGTGTAAATATTAAATTGATAAATCCTTAAACTACTGGTCACACAACACTGAAATTAACAGGAAATAGTAATCATATACCAACTATGGTTTATAACGAGGAAAATCTTTGTTTGTATGGATGATTGAATTTCACAAAAAGGAAAAAACCCAAACAATAACATAAACGTTTGGTGCATTTTAGGTCAGGATTGGTTTGGTTGTTTTTGCTTTACAGCATATCAACCCTTTTCAGGTTATTTAATGCCGAATCCAAAGATTTTTAAGAAAATTTTTTTAATATATTTGTTGTTTTCAAGTCGGTTTCTATTTAACCCATAGTTGGGACCCTAACAGGTACTACCACTCCAGGTCAGAGTGGACCTGGGAGCAATGGTAATTAAAGGGTGGCTCCACACTCCCTAAAGCCCGCAAGCTGGGGCTTCACCACTGGATATAGTTTAAGGTCATATCCAGGACCTTATCTCAGGAAGCCAATATCTTTAGACAGCCTGATGTTTTCCACAAGGGTACTTCATCCTTGTCAAAGACTATTTGACCAAGATGGGCATCAAGACAGTTCCTCACCCTCCCTATAGTCTAGACCTTGCTCCCTGTGACTTTTGGTTATTCCTTTAAGCTCAAGGAATGCCTTAAAGGCTGTCGTTATGAGACAACTGAGGAGATGAAAGAGGCTGTGATGAGGGTCATTGACACGCTAACACAGGAGAACTTCCATGGAACCTTCCAAAAGTTGTTGGAACTGTACAACAAGTGCATTGCAGCCGGAGGAGATTACTTCGAAGGGGACTAGAGTTTCATGTGTGTACTATCAAAAGTGCCCATACGAAAAATATCTGGAGACTTATTGAAGACACCTCATAATTCTATGCTAATTATTATTAAAAATAATGAACCTATATTATCAGAACAATACATATTATTAAATTGTATATATACTAGGAGGCTGTCTGGTATTTCCCAGTCGTAAAATACACTTAAACATGATATTTTAATTTATGCAAATTGCATATTTATTATCATAGAGCCAATGTTCTATTGATTATTATATTGTACCCAATATATAGTAGTGATTTCAAAAGTTAAAAAAAAAATGATTCTAGTGTTATCAGCTAGAATAAAAACCAAGACATTTAGCGGACCAGCCTTAGACATTACCGTTTTAACTGTCGTCAGATGGATAAGAAAAAATTAAAATTTAATCAATTTTAACGTATAAATGTATATTTGCACATTTGGTTATTCCCTAAGCTCAAGGAAAATCTTAGAGGCTGTCGTTATGAGACAATTGAGAATGTGAAAGAGGCTGTGACGAGTGTCATCGACACTCTAACACAAGATGGCCATCCAGAAGTTGTTGGAATGGTACAAGTGCATTGCAGCCGGAGGAGATTACTTCGAAGGGGACTAGAGTTTCATGTGTGTACTATCAATGTTTTTTTATTCGTCTTCTCCCTTGCCATGTTTTAAAGTTGGAGAAAGAAAAGTCTGTTTGTAAAGAGCCGCGCGTTGTATCTGAGGAGTTGTATTTTAAAATGTTGGAACACTGCGTAGGTAATGCGAGAATAAGATCAACAGTGTAAGTTCCATGTAAAAACGTTCATTTAATTTGAATAAAATAAAATATGCATCAAATGTGCTTGAAACCAAATCACCGTTCTAATACAACGCGCGGCTCTTTACAAACAGACTTTCTTTCTCCAACTTTACAATATAGCAAGGATTGGTTGGTTGGTTGGTTGTTTTTGTTTTACGGTATATCAACCCTTTTCGGATTATTTAATGCCGAATCCAAAGATTTGGAAGAAAAAATTTTTTTAATAGAATATATTTGTTGTTTTCACGTCAGTTTCTATTTAACCCATAGTTGGGACCCTAACAGGTACTACCACTCCGGATTAGAGTGGACCTGGGAGCAATGGTAATTAAAGGGTGGCTCCACACTCCCCAAAGCCAACAAGCTGGGGCCTCACCACTGGATATAGTTTAAGGTCATATCCAGGACCCCCATTGAGGGACTTTTACCCTCTGCAGGGGGGCAGTCGGCATATTCTAATGCCCCACCGACAGGGCCACATAGCAAGGAAGAAGAAAAACAAAAAAAGAAAGAAAACAACATACTGAGGATGGAGTATAGTTCCGAAATATATTAATCTTATAAATTTCAAACAAGTAAAATATTTGTTTATTTCCTAATAATAATAATAATAAATAATTTGGTTTCAAGCGCATTTGATGCATATTTTATTTCATTCAAATTAAATAACGTTTCTATATGAACTCTCATCCTGGACATATATATATATATATATATATGCATACAACTTGAGTTCCTTCAGCTATAATCGAAACCGAAACCAAAACTTATGAAGAATTCTTGGTAAAATTATTTATCACAAGAACAATTAAACGACCCGGATGTAAGCGTGACACAGAAAATAACACACACGCTATCGTATTAATATATAGATTACATTTAAGCATATTTTATGACCGGGCAACACCATAAACCACCCCCCTCACTAGTCGTACAATAAATGACTTCAACTACAAACATAACTTCTCTCATATTGCCATGTGATCTCTGAAATCTAACTTCAGCTTTATGCGGTAGAACAGAGTATGGGACAACCTTTAACAAAAACCACTCGTCTACCTACAACCACTATATCAACAATTTTCCCCACTCTCTATCTGTGCCGAAAACTAAACAAAAAAATTCCATAAACAAGGCTTCTTTTCATAGGACTGCCCACCTGTGGAACTCTGTACTGCGGGGCTGCTTTCCAATTGACTACAACATGGCCATGTTCAAGTCCAATGTAAACAAGTTCTTGTTGAGCTGTCCCTCTTAAATAATAAAATTCTACCCAAACTTCCACCGCTATCACCCGACACTCATTAGCCCTTATCCTCAAGTAGCATTCAGGCCTTGATAAGCAGTGACTCCCTTGTAAAAAAAAAAAAAGAAAAAAAAAAAGAATTTTACTTTTGTTTTCCTCAAACAATGCATCACTGAAACATAATATAGTGATAGGGACGAGAGTTATAAGGTTGCTAACCGAGGTGGGGAGTTGGGTGGCAAGACATTTGTTCACATTATATTTACATTTCCGCATGTTGGTATTGTCAAAGAAAAAAAAGGGAGAGAATTCCAAAAGCAAATGGTCTGAGGAAAAAGGACTATCAGAATAAAAAGAATCATAAAGAAGGGGTGTGATTTTGTTGCTAGTCCAGTAGGTCAGGTGTATTTACGAGGGGTATTCCAAAAGTAATGGCTCCTATTTTTTATTCCGCCTGAATGCAGATACTGACTGTGTGAAACTCTCAGAAAGCAACCTCGGTCATGGATATGCATCAAAAGCAGAGATGTGTCATTGAATTCTTGTCAAAAATCCATTGAGATTGGTGGGGACTATGTAGAAAAATAAAGGTTGCTTGTTTTAATAGTACCAAATCTGTCTTTGTAGGTCTTCAACTTTTTAAGTTAAAAAAAAAAAAAAATAGGAGGCTTTACTTTTGAAATGACCCTCGTATGACAAAGCACACACTGGATGCCCATGATGCAATTATGGAGTAAAATGAAACATGCAGAGTCCTCCAGGCAACACCTAAGCTTCAGCTACTCTCCCATCGACAAAATGTTGTATCCCTCTGCCTGTTTTATAATATTTTAATGGTATGTGTTCCAACGAACTACAAGCCCTTGTGCCCCCTTGACGTAAATACTCCTAACAAACACCACAAGCAGCAAAATCCCACCTCTACACAGTAGAGATCCCCAGATATCAGAGGGCCTTACTCTAACAGCTTCCCCAGAACTGAATTCCCTTCAGAGTTCCTGCTTCCCCAACTGTACTGATATGCAGAAGTTCAAGTGTAATGTAAACAGACATCTTGCTGCTCAACTCCCTACATAGTATTCCTGAAATCATGTCCCAGATAGTAGCCCCCATCAAAGTGGCACTGTGCCTTTTTTGGGTGAAAATGTAATTAAAAAAAAAAATCTCTCAAAACAAAGCAAGAAGCCACTTGATGTAAGGAGCTATAAAACACAAAATACCCAAGTCAAAAATCTAGCCAATGATGAATGTGATATAGATAGCTTCCAACCCAGAAAACAGCAGTTCTTCCTCCTTTGTCAGAAGCATCACTCATGGAATGCAAGGACTAAACGATAAAATAAGACGAGTGAGAGTTTTGAGATTGCTGAAAGTAGACTCATAAACTGTATATGGCATAATCATGTTGATACACTGAAGATAAGCAATGTCGAGCCTGGTTAGTAAAGAATGAGAGACCATTCGGGGATTCCAGGTGCTGAAATTGAAACGCACCTTTGTACACCACTGTCTGGCCCTAAACTGAAAGGAGCACATTAGTGTTCGGAAATATTTTGTACACAATTTATTGATTGCTGATTCAGCATTATGTGGGGTGCTGGTACATCAATCGGTGAACTGCCTCCCTACTTTATGGCACGGATGTTCTGTCTGTCTGGGTCGGATGCTGAGGAAGAAGAGTTGAAAGAATTGGAAGAATTAGTTTCAGAAATTGATAGAACTAAAGTCAGCATCCATAAAAAAAAAAAAAAAAAAAAAAAAATTTGGTTTCTCGTGTATTTTGGCCTGTCTTTCTACTCGAAGTACTCTGAATTTGGAAGCATTCTTTCTTTTTTTTTAGAACTGCACACCTGTGGGACTAACCCTAACCCTAACCTGTGGGACTCTCGCTTGTTTCCCTGCTTTCCAGCTGCCCACAATAAGGTCGTCTTCAAGTTCAACATAAACAAATTTTTGATGAGCTGTCCCCTTAAGTAATCCAATTTACCAAATTTCCATTACTAACAATTACCACGATATTGTCACATTGACTACCATGCACTCATTAACCCTTATCCTCGAGTGGCCTCCAGGCCTTGATAAGTGGTGACTCCTTTGTATATAAGTGGTGACTCCTTTGTATATATATATAAAAAAAAAAAAAGCATGCTCTAATTCTGTCAGCTATGACTAAGTAATTTGAAAATGCAAGCATGTTCTTCGTATGATCTACGCTAAGGATTGAAATTGACTAAGAAATCCATTCTAAGTTAGGTCAGCCTGACATGACAGGTATAAAAGCTTTTTTTTTTCTAAATAATGTTCTGGTTGAAGGATTTCTAGATTAATAAACATTCGATATGATAGGCGGAATGGTTCCAGGAATTTAGGGATGATGAGTACAAAAGAAAAAAAAAATATTCTTAAGCTAGCATAAATACAAGCCAAGCATGCGGGGGGGGGGGGGGGTCCGCCTCCATGACTAACGTTTGTGAAAAAAAAAAAAAAATCCAAGTTGTGGTTATTGAGAAAATTATGAATGGACGAACGGGAGTGATTTACTAGGTCCAATCCCTCCTTTGTCGAGGGGTGGGGTGGGGTGAGGAGCACCAAAAAGTTATATATACTTAAAAAATAATAATGTAAGTTTATCTATATATATATAAAAAAGGCAAAATGTGTGTTAGTGTGTGTGTGTGTATTTTTTGTGTATGTCTGGTAAAGGCTTTTTTTAGGGGCTCGGTGGGGGTCACTCATTCTTAAAACTTTTTATATGCTCCCTAGATTATAATATCTACGATTTACGAAGGGAGGTCACGTCTATCTTTTATTTGAACAACTTTTACATGCTATTTTCGCGGTATTTCTCATTCTCCACGGGTTTGTTCAGCTTTTCCGCATATAAGGGAAACTGAATCCATTCGCAAGAGAGTCTCCTTGGCATTCGTGTAGGGAGGTCCAGAAAAGCAATCAGCTTTGATCAAGGCAGGGAAAACCCGTCATATCAGACAATTGCTATTCATTTGGACACTCCCCTTTTCATGGGGAGCTGGTTTTCCCCAACATCTTTGGGGAAAACTGGCTTGCAGCCAAAGTTAAGTTTCCCCTATCATCGTGATGTTTGACCTCATTCAATTCACGCACCTGTCACTTAACTTTTTAATCGTTAAATTAGAACGCTTTTCACTTCCTGTCCTGTCATGGCCGAGTGGTAAGACGTCAGGTTTTTTTCACACTTTCTTTTTCACCTCAGCGTCAAAGGTTTGGGTTCGAGCCTACCTTTTTTCTTTCTTTTACATAGACATCACCACTTATCAAGGCCTTGAGGCCACTCGAGGATAAGGGTTAAAGAGTGTACAGTAGTCAATTGGACAATATAGTAATCGTAAGTAATGGAAATTTGGTACATTTGTTAACTTATATGGAACAGCTCATCAAAAACTTGTTTACATTAGACTTGAAGACAACCATATTGTAATCAGCTGGAAAGCAGGAAAACAGAAGATAATTCCATAGGCGTGCAGTTCTAATAAAGAAGCTTTGTTCATGGAATCTACGTTTAGGTTTAGGTACAGATAAAGAGTGGGGGAAATTATTGATAGTGATTTCTGCTAGACGGGTGTTTCTTGAGAAAGTTTGGCGAGGGGGGGGACCATAGATTGGAGCTCAGCCGAGCACGTGCGATGAAAATAACGATAAAGCAGAGACAAACTCGCAACATTTCTTCTGTGAGAAAGATGTTGCAGGGAAGAGACTTACCTACTTACCAAAACTTTTTTTTTCTTTTACACCGACAAACACACGGGCAACGCCAGGCACCCACGCTAGTCTATATACATAAAAGGCAAAATGTGTATGCACATTTTTTGTATGTCCAGCAAAGGCTTTTTTCAGGGGTTCTCCGTGGGGTTACTATTTCTTGCAATTTTTCATGTACTGTGTAGATTGTAATATCTACGATTTGCGAACGCGCATCACGTCTAGATTGATTTACATTGATTTTTACAAAATTCTTGCTATTTCGGCTCCTCTCGTGTGTGTTCGGCTTTTTTGTATAAAAGCGAAACTAATCTGAAGCGAAGACAATTTTCCCGGCCCTCGTCCAGAAAGCAATAAAGCTTGGATCAATGCGGGGGGAAACCCCTTATATCAGACAATTGCTATTCATTTGGATACTCACCTTTTTATGGAGAACTGGCCGGGTAGTATCTGTTCTGTAATTGGTCCTTGGTCAATGTAGGGGAAACCTTTCATACAGAGACAATTACTATTTCTTTGGATACTGCCAGGACCCCCCCCCCCACACACACACACACATTGTGTCTAATTTGCTTTCATGGGGAAGCAAATAAATAAAATGCACAATTTTTCTTTCAGCTTCCTTTTCTAATCCCGTAATATTTTCCCTTTCTTTTCTTCCCCTCTTAGCAAACAACCTCCTCTCTTCTTTTTAATTCATTTTTAACTTTAATTTCTAGTCCTTAATCTTTAACTATAATTCTTAACTACAATCTATATTTCTCCTCCACCCCTCTTTCTCTCTTTTCCTTTCCTTTTCTTCCCTCTCACTCCTCTCCTATCTATCCAGCACTTCAAATCCTGGTTTTTAATGCTCATTTGTAATTTTTAAGAATCTTTTATTTTGACTTGAATTGTCTGAAGAGATCGGCAGGATAATATTATTGTCCTGTCAATTGAAACGACTTGTAATGATTTAAGCAAAATAACCCCGAGGTTGAAATAATAAAAACATATTTTCCTGATTCCATACAAAATTCCCGATTCCAATACAATTACCGGTTCCGATTCTTCATAAATCAGTAAATATTTAACTATACCATTGTTATTTTTTCTCTGATCATCGTAAAAAAATATGTTAAATATGCACATATTTTTCTAAATGTAAAAAATACATTTGTGGGGGATGATCTGTGGATTTAGTTCTACTGGTAATTACAATAAATATTTATTATTTAATCATTATTTCTAGCAGTAGAAGATTTTGCTTTAAGTCAATTAAACAAAGTCAATTAAAAGAATCATTTTGGCATCAGGAAATACGCACACATTTTTTTGATTCCGATGCCACTAAATGTTTCAATTTTTCCGATTCCTGATTCCAATTAATCATCCCAACACTAATATATATATCTTCAGGCTTGAGATATTCAAAAGTAGAAACTAATGAACTCAACAAGATTGTTAGATAGTGCTCGATAACAAGAGCCAAATAGCAACCAAATGTAACTGTTTACCTTTGAATAATAAAATATATATTTTCCCCTGAAAGCTTTGGCCTTGATGGAGGGGAGACTAAAACTTGCTGCTATGGTTTCAAATGATCTGAAATAACAGCAAAGGGAGACTTGATTCCAAATATTTCTTTTGGAAAGTATGAAGAAGGGTACGATTATGAATATCTCCAGTCTCAAATAATCTTTATACACTGTGAAATTTACTTTATGTATGAAAAACAAAGAGGGGAGATATAACATATAAGAAATATTTGGAATAAAGTCTCCCCTTGCTGTTATTTCAGATCATTTGACACCATAGCAGCAAGTTGTAGTCTCCCCTCCATCAAGGCTAGAGGTTTTGGGGAAATATCAGATATTTTGTAATTCATATGCAAAACTAGGAAAACAAATGACTGATTGAAGCATTTCATGGCTGTAAAAAAGTTCCAAAAATAGGTTCTGGATGATGGATGATCCCCTTAATGTGCGACCTTAAGGGCAAATGTCACATAGCCTACTACACAATTCACTACACAAAATCAGGTCATTAACTTTCCAATGAGCCTTCATTTTCTAAATTCTGATCAATAGTCGCCGATATTTGGAACTTATAAAATAGCCAAAAAAAGTGGTATATCTAATATCTATATATAGTAGCATTTCAGCCTGGCGTTGCCCGGGTTTTTGGAGGTGTATGTTGAGAAAAAAAAAAAAAAAAAAAAAAGCAAAGAAAATAAAGCGGTCAATTTTTTAAACTTTGACCCCTATTATGACCCCTTAACATTTACTGTTTTGAGCTCAAATCAAGTTATTAAGTTAGATCCATGTCCAAGTAACCTATATATAAAATTTCAAGTGTTTATACCCAAAATTGTCGGAGGAGTTTGGTAGAGTTCTCAAAGGTCAAATCGTTGAACTTTGACCTCTTAACAGCCAAATTTCTGTCCGAAAACCGATCACAAAGATTTTCCCAAATCTCAGTACCCTGCATATCAAATTTTGAGTCTGTAGACTTAAAATTGACAGAGTTATTGCGTAGGGAATTATACACACACAGACAGACACACACGTTCACATAGACACACTCATAGGTAAACTCAATATTGAAATGCTCATATCTTTGGTTCTATGAGACAAAACTACATGCAAATTTGCAGGCTCTTTGAAGCTTATAATACTATCCTATGGTTAAAATTTTATGACAATTGGTAAAAACGAGCGTATATTTTCAAACCAATAAAATATGCCCAAATTTGCCTACATTTTTATATAAAGTGTCCTGGCAAGTCCACTTCAGTTTTGCTGCTTTGGGATTAATTTTGATCAAGATTATCTCCCCCTTGCTTTTTTTTCATTCTTTTTGCTTGGTTGTCTCCCCACTAATGTGTATGTATGTATGTATGTATGTATACAGATTATAGAGAGACAAAGATTATATACAAGGTGTCTTAAATAAGTTTCCAGACTGCTTTTGGACCATCCTGCATGAATCAAACATCAGTTTTTGAGTGGCATAAGAAATTCAAGGAAGGCAACGCTCTGAACCCCATCTGGCATCGATTGAAATGAATGGCTCTCGTCTAGGGGAGGCCCCATGTTTTGATAAGCTTCTGGGTTTGACCTTTACTCCTGATCTGAAATGGAACACATACATCAAGTCTGTGGCCAAGGTCGCTGGGAAAATGGTGGGATCCTTCTACCGCTCCAGAAAATATCTCACTAATGATGCAATTCTCTATCTGTATAAAAGTCAAGTACGTCCAAGGATGGAGTACTGCTGCCACATCTGGGCAGGAGCTGCTAAAAACAGTCTATCCTGCCTTGACAGAGTACAAAATAGACTTTGTGTCTTCGTTGCGAGCCTGTCTCTGTTTTATCGTTATTTCCATGGCAAGTGCTCGTCTGAGCTCCATCTCTGGTCCCCCCCCCCCGCCAATCTTTCACGAAAAACACCCGACTAGCTGAAACCACTGTCAATAATTTTCCCCACTCTTTATCCGTGCCTAAATCAAAACAGATTCCATGAACAAAGCTTCTTTCTTAGAACTGCACGGCTGTGGAACTCTCTGCCGCTTGCCTGTCCCCCCCACCCCGAATTCAACTTGGATGTCTTCAAGTCAAACACAAACAAATTCCTGATGAACCGCCACCTTAAGTAATGACACCTTATCAAATCCCCAATACTAACTATTACTACGATACTATCCCATTGATTACTGTACACGCAATAACTCTTATCGCCGAGTGGCTCCTGGGCCTTGATAAGTGGTGACCCCCATGTAAAAAAAAAAAAAAAAAAAAAAAAAAAAAAGGCAGGGCATCTGTGAGGGATGATGAGAGGCGTGGGAGGAGTAAGGAAGTCAGAATACCAGAGATGATTGTCCAAATAAAGAATTTCATGGATAAGGACAGTCGTATCCATAGAGATAATAAGTGCACAGTTGGATGTCAGTGTGGGAACTGTACACACAATTATTTGCGAGGAACTCCATCCTTGTCACAGACTATTTGATCAAGATGGGCATCAAGACTGTTTCTCACTTGCTGTGTTGTTCCAACAACTTCTGGAAGGCACCATAGAAGTCCTCTTGTGTGAGCGTGTCAATGACCCTCGTCATAGCCTCTTATCTCCTTACTTATCCCATGATGAAAGCCTCTACGATTTTCCTTGCTCCCTGTGACTTTTCGTTATTCCCTAAGCTCAAGGAAAACATTAAAGGCTGTCATCATGAAACAATTGAGGGGATGAAAGAGGCTGTGATGAGGGTCACTGATATGCTCACACAAGAGGACTTCCATAGGACCTTCCAGAAGTTTTTTTTTTTTTCTTACAAAGGAGTCACCGCTTATCAAAGCCCAGAGGCCACTCGAGGATAAGGGTTAATAAGTGTACAGTGATCAATGGGGCAGTGCAATGTCATAGCAATTGTTAGCAGGGCAAATTTGATTACTCAAGCGGAACAGCTCATCAAGAACTTGTTTACGTTGGACTTGAAGATGACCAAATTATAGTCAGCCGGAAAGCAGGCAAATGGAAGAGAGTTCCACAGGTGTGCAGTTCTAAGAAAGAAGCTTTGTTCATGGAATCTATGTTTAGGTTTAGGTATAGACAAAGAATGGGGGAAATTATTGATAGTGGTTTCAGCTAGACGAGTGTTTTTTGTGAAAGTTAGAACGGGGGAGGACTATAGATTGAAGCTCAGACGAGCACTTGCCAGTTGTTGGAACGGTAGAAGTGCATTGCAGCTGGAGGAGATTACTTCAAAGGGGACTAGAGTTCCGTGCATGTACTATCAATAAAAGTGCTCATACGAAAATAGTCTGGAAACTTATTGAAGGCACCTCGTATAAATTCGATACATAGAGTAACAAAGGTGATTAACCGCAACAGGATAGGAATGACGAGTCTTGTAACTATATTCTCAGTAATTACTGCCTTCCATAGTTGTAATCTCACCACTTTATTAGCCAACTAATCCTCTGGACTGCTTGGGTAGGATTGAAACCGCTATCTTCAAACAATGCTCACCTGGAAACGTAGAGACTTTATTTAACCCTAATTTAATGTAGGGGTGAGATTGTTGTTGTTATGGACCCATGGCTAAACGGTTACAAGCGTTCGTTAAAAGTTAGTAATAGAATAGTCTTCTGTAGGTTTAAGGTTACATACTTCCTAACTAAGAATAACATGATAATTAAAATATCTATCTGATCATGGCTGACGGAACAAGAATAAGCTATTTTCGTAGATTAAATAAAGAGTCAAGTTCGAAATTTTGGGTAAATTATTACTTGGTTTCCACCATAACATTTTCTTTTAAAATGACGACCAGCCCAACTCAAGAGGTTTTCGGGTATACTGAAAACGAATATCGCATTAAAAATTTCCCACAAATAAGTAGTTTTCCAGATATTAAGTAATGTAATTCCTTATGTGATAAGTAATGGCTAATGTTGTACGTGCATAAAAAATGTGCTTGCGCGTACAACAATGGCCACTACTTATCACACAAGGAATTACATTACTTAATATCCGGAAAACTACTTATCTGTGGGAAATTTAAAATGCGATATTCGTTTTCAGCATATCTGAAAACCTCTTGAGTTGGGCTGGATGCTCCAAGATGGGCCCGGTAAAAAAGATTGCGAAATGATCATGACAAACTCAGAAAGGAACCAATAACACCCGTATTCCGCCGAGACCCCCCCATCCGCAATGTACCTCATTATCAAGCCCAAACTCGGTATGGTGCAGGTGCGTCGGCAACCAACTGGTAACAAATGAAATGCTCACCAAAGCACTGCTAGCACCCTACCGTGTCACGTAACATAAGCACAATGTAAGAAGTTATAAGGCAGACAGGGAACATCGCAGAACATGAACGACGTTGGCATCCCTCAGAACATACGGAATAAAGAGGGGTGCACCAACGACCAACTAACCTACTAACCTCTCAATCTCAACTGGCCCAAGGCACGTTCAATTATATATTCAAGGGTCAGTGCCTCCACCACTCCTACTCCTCCCAGTACATATAAGCTAATAATCACCCCTCATACATGCAGAATGGCAGAATCGAAGACGCCTTAGGGTAGAACCGATCCTCTCGTCCCCCCCTCCCCTCACCCTCTTGGCATTGGTGCTTCACTTATTTTTTCAACATATGGTAAGAATGGCTTTCTAAATAATAACGTTATTTCAGCACTGTAACAAAAGTGCACAAGTAGAAAAAAAAGTCATCTGAAGAAGGCTGAAGATTACATCGGCCGAAATTTCGCCAATATAACAACCAAAATGAGACTAGTAGTCCGTATAATCCAAACAAATCGTTCTTTTGTTTTAATCGCAAATTAAATAAATATTACTACTTATGCTATCGTGTTGAAATAATAACGTTATTTAGAAGGCCATTCTTAACATGAGGAGAGGGTTTTGTGACTATTCTGTATTTTCACCTAGCAATAAAAAAAAAAAAAAAAAGAAAGCGGCTCGAACGAGACCCCAACTCTTTATAATTTTTGGTGCTAATGCACTTACTGATCCGCGCTATTTTTTTAAATCGTATTTCCATGTTTAATTAAAGTTTTATGATATGTTTTTTTTTTTTTTTAATTCAATTGTAAGGTTAAAGCACAGGTACAAAAACCATCCCCTCCCCATGTTAAGAATGGCTTTTTAAATAATAACGTTATTATTTGAGCCAGCACGGATCAATAAGTGCACTGCATAGTACCTAATTTTTACAGTATGTAGTATAGTTTTCGAGGTCGTGGGTGTTTATTCCGAAAGCCGTTCTTAACATGGGGAGGTTGAGGGTGTTTATATTACGCTGGGTTAGGTCGTAAAAAAAAACAAAAACAAAAACACATCAACTGCAGAATAATACTGGTTAAAATTATAGCGGGGTGATTCTGGTTCAAATCTGTCAAAAAAGCTATCGTAAAACTTGAATTAAATTTGAAAATACGATTTTTAAAAAATAGCACGGTAACATAAGTGCATAAGCACCTAAATATTAAATACATAAATGTATTTAAAGTATTTGCACTTCTGCAGTTTACGGACCTTGCTGAAATAATGTTATTTCTTTAGAAACCCATTACTAACATGAGGAGGCATGGCTTTGTTAACTATACTATACTTTCAACTTTCACCTAACAATTAGATAAACAAAAGGTACCGTAAAATATGAATATAACTTGAAAACCTTATTTTTATTTATTTTTTTTTTTTTAATAGAAAGGTCCGTACACTGCAGAAGTACAAAAAATATTTATTTACCTCGTAGAATAACTGTTAAATGAATTTAAGACAACAAACGACTTTTTCTTCTACCTGGCCGCGCGTCGCGCGAATAACAAACGATTAAATAGATTAGCTTTTTCGTCAGGTGCTTCTTGTGTTTTGTGCGGATTAAATAACAGGATACATAATTAAATGATTTATTACTTACCGTTAAAGGCTTTCAGAAAAGGAAACAAAGCGTGAAATCGTAACACAGGTCGCAATCAATATTAGTAAGATATGTATATTTATTTATTTACAGTTTTATAGATTGTTTTCGTTAGGTTTAAACAGGAAACCAAGCCGACTCGGAAGTTATCTGGTTTTAGCAATGAGAGTTATCGCCCTTGCGGACCACTGTTCGTTTCCTCTTTTTAAACTTTTTGGACAGACCATTTTAATACGAATCAGTCCGACAGTAAATGTTGTTGTCGGGCTGAGGAATGACTCTGTTCAGTTCTAGCAGGTCCATCCTCCCAGGCTTTACCATCTCCCTTAGAAGAGGTTAATTTATTACTAACCGCCTAAGGCGCTCTTACCAGGGTATGCCGAACAGACTGTTCAGAGATAATGATTGAAGTCCGTCGTTTTTACTCAAGCTCCAATACCAACAAAGTATGGACCATTTTTTAAATACCCTGTTGCCTGTTGCCTGAGGTTAGGGCTGAAATGTTCTGTGTAGTCCTAGGAGGTCCACCCTTCCAGGCTGTTGTCTCTTGACTTTTGGAGGTGGGGTAAGTACATTGCTTGCTGCCTGAGGCGCACCTATTAAAGAATACAGACGGGACTGCCTAAGCAATTTTTAAATGGTCTGAGTGCTCCTCTTTTAGGGGTGCTGACTTTACTTACCAACTTTCTTGACCTTGTGTCACATCTGCCTGCAATGGGAATGAAGTAAATACTGATTGTTTAGGCATATTTGATAGGCCGTAGTGCATTTCACTTAATGCTCTTGCGTTTTAAAACTTTGCCTGACCTTGTGCCTTACCTCTTACATAGGAGGCAAATAAATACACTAATATCCTTAAGCTGCACCACCCAGACTAAGGTCTGTCCTCCGTTTTTACTTTTTAGTCGTAGACTCTCCTCAAGATGTTTGCTCCCCACTCTTATTTTAGCCTTCGTCTCTCCAGATTAAATTTATCTTTGAAGGATACCATCCACTCCTAACTTTCGGCATCAATTTAAATAAACTGGAAAATAAGGAGGTTGCTTTGTTTTGTTTTTTTTGTTTTTGTTTTTTTTGTCACACTTTTTACATACACACACTGTACTTACCCTTTTCTCACCATGAGGGGATGTGACGTAAGGTCGGAAGGAGAGATGAATGAGCCAATAGGAGGAGCGCTCTGGCCTTGCAAAAACAAGTCTGAGCACCTCCATCGATATACCACGGTAAGGGCATCTCAGACAACAAGCCGATAAATTTGCTCCACCCGAAAGCCGGAAGGCAAGGTTTAGAAAGGGGGAACCTCCTAGGGCTACCCAGAACATTTGCTTCAGTCCGACAGCTAAAAGGCCATTGAAATAACCCAGTCTCTGTTTGACTAATTGTTGTGGTCGAAACTTCAACTAGCGTGCTACATACACACACATACATACACACATACACTATATATACATACACACATACACACACTATATATGCATACACACACATGCATACACACATATACTATATATACATACACACATACACTATATATACATACACACATATGCACACATACATACCCACATACACTATATATACATACATACACACATACATACATACACTATATTTATATATATACATACATACACTATATATACATACACACATACACATACATACATACATACACTATATATACATAAACACATACATGCACACATACACTATATATACATACACACCTACATACACACATACACTATATATACATACACCCATACACACACATGATGAGGAAAGACTTATTGTAGCCGGACAAGATCAGGGCTTACTCACAAATGGATTTTAAAAAATGGCTGGCCTACAAACAAATGGCCAGTGTAAGTTTTGCCACTCAGCAATTGAGAGCTTAAGCCACCTAATGTCTGCATGCCCAATCTTATTGGCAGATGGCCATTACACTGCTCGTCACAACAAAGTATGCAAGTACCTCCATTGGAAGATCTGTGGAGAGATGCAACTTGACAGATCGCCGAACATCTGGAAACATAAACCACCACCAATAATATCAAACGGAAATG
This sequence comes from Euprymna scolopes, assembly GCF_053919585.1. NCBI lineage: Eukaryota > Metazoa > Mollusca > Cephalopoda > Sepiida > Sepiolidae > Euprymna > Euprymna scolopes. The sequence goes on from NC_136513.1 coordinate 88,315,185, forward strand.
TGACCGTGTTCTATGACAAAGACATACAGGCAGGCAGATACATAAAAGACAAGGCCATCAAACCAGATATTGTTATATGGAACAAGCCTGAAAGAACTGTACTCATTTCGATATCACAGTCCCAAATGATTTCGGCCTTAACAGAGCTGAACGCGAAAAGATAACAAAATATCAGGACCTAAAAAATGATCTAAAAACGACATGGTCTCTGAAAGAAATAAACATTATACCAGTTGTGATAGGAGGTTTAATAAAAAAGAACCTTCAGAAATACCTAGAAGCAATCCCTGGAAGACCAAGCTGTAACGAGATACAAATAGCAGCCATAAAGGGAACATCATCTATTCTTAAAAGAGCCCTCGGATATAAATTCAAATCATAACAGAATAAAGTGTTAGCCCCAGGAGGGAGCCCCTGATATCTTAAAACTTACTGAAGTAAAATACATACACACATACACTATATATGATGATTGCAGCGTCTTGTCAGACGAGTGCCACTCCCTCAGACACTTAAAGTTCATGAGCCCAAAAATGACTTCCATTGCCACAGGACCATTTCCTGAGGGAGTATCTATGCACAGATGATGTTACAGAGTCTTAGCTTTGTACGACAGCTAAGTCGCTCTCTCGGTTCAAAATGTTGAGATCCAGCAACAAGCAAGAGAAAGATAGCCAGCAACAAGTTAACTTGCAGAGCAGATTAATGCATGTACTGGTTTCCCGCTTTATGGTTTCTTAAATCAGAGATTTGCTTCTCTTAGAAAGGTTTCCTTCACCACAGCTTACCGGAGCCCTCTCCACCCCAACACACACATACATACACACAAATATACACGGTGCTAGTTGGCCGTTGACCCCCGAAAAGGGTTCATTCGCCCTTTGGAAGGTCTTGTTTTTAATCCTCCAGGGAGACTAGCCACCCTCCTCACAAAACGTCTGGTGGGGGAACCAGTTTAGTCGCAGGTGATCCGACCATGAGGCAGGTAGTACTGGGTTACATGGTACCAGTAGCATATGACATGACCTGACATATATATGACACTATATATACATACACACATACACACACATACATACACACATACACTATGTATACATACTTACCGGTCCTGGATATGACCTTAAACTATATCCAGTGGTGAGGCCCCAGCTTGCGGGCTTTGGGAAGTGTGGAGCCACCCTTCAATTACCATTGCTCCCAAGTCCACTCTGACCCGGAGTGGTAGTACCTGTTAGGGTCCCAACTATGGGTTAAATAGAAACCGACTTGAAAACAACAAATATATTCTATTAAAAAATTTTCTTCAAAATCTTTGGATTCGGCATTAAATAACCCAAAAAGGGTTGATATGCCGAAAACAAAAACAACCAACCAACCAACCAACATACTTACCCCACAACACTAATTGATATATACCCTTATTGAATAAATGAATGAATGTATATATATATATATATATATATATATATATATATATATATATAGTTTTTATACCTTCATTTTCTTTCTTATTTACTTATATATATATATCAGAGAGGTGGTAGCACTCTCTATATAGGGATGGCCCGTACACGCCTATATACGCCTACAAAACAAAACTATCAAAATCTCAACTAAAATCAACTTATAAGTTTCAAAAAGCACATATTCTTACAGAGAAGTGTCTTACGAATCCAGCGAGTGTCAGAACGTCGGTTAAAATGTAAAAAGAGAGCAGAAAAAAGGGTACAAAAATGGCCAATTGTTCTTCTTTCTTCTTTCTTCTTTCTTCTTCTTTCTTCTTTCTTTTGAGACGATGTATCTCGGTGTACGAACGGTCTCTGACAACAGTTCAAGCATCAATCGACTGCTCTTTACACGGAGAAGTGCAGTGACCCATCGCTTTTTAGCTAACTCAATAATTAAATAAGATTACGTGTAATAACAAGTTTTAAACACTATATACCCAATGTAGACAGACCACTTCGAACACGGAACTTCTCTCAAAAGGGACAGCTCCAAATAATACACCGGATGCTCACAGACGTTCCAGTTTGCCAGTGGCGTATATTTCTTGGACGCTGAATATTTGAGGTGAACGTTAAGGTTTTTTCTTTAAACAGTAACCCACCAGCGTTAATGAAACCACGAAATCTTTATCTCAGTTGATCAAAATTGTTATAAGAGTAACCTATCAGCAAGTACGACGTCAAAAAACAATGTTATAAAAACAAATAATTCTTCAGATTTTGGACTATAAAATATGTACAAAATGTCAATGCTGTGACCAGGATTTGAACCTAAGTTAGCACGGCCACAACGTGGGGTCCTAACCTCTAGACGATCACGGCTAACACTGACATCTGTCGCTCTTGGCAGAAAGACACATGACTACTGGGAAACTATTGAAAAATAAGGAGGAAACTTGAAATTCTCACGTATGCGCAAAAATACACTATAGCAACCATTGTTAAATGCAGCTGAATCTCTTCACTCGCTAAGAAAAGTAGATCAGACCAGTTCTTCTAATAACTCACCAAACGCAAAAGGAAATAAGTTAAATTAACCGCAAAAGAAACTGCAAGAAAGTCAAGAAAAATTTAATAGTGAAGGTATGAACATTTTAGAACTTTATAATACTCTAACTGTTTTATCAGAGAGGCGGTAGCACTCTCTATGTAATATAGAACCGATGGAGGACCAAGAGGCAACTCCTAAGGCCCAAAACCCAAAGACCTAAAACCCAGCAGGAAGCGACCTGCTACTAATGGAGGCGGCAATGAGCCGCCTCCTAAAAAAGACAATACTATCATGAATGTAAGTTTAAAAATAAGACTGTAAGTAAAAATACTAATTAACAAGAATAAAAAAGCATTGGAAATGCAAAAGGATATAGGGATGGTATGCCAAAAAGTATACAAACAAGATAGCTATGAATGGCTAGGCACATGGAAATAGAATTGCATCCAAAGTATAGCCCTATAGCTTTTTACAACTGTAATGATGGCACGGAATGAAGATTGGAGAAAAGCTATAGGGCTATACTTTGGATGCAATTCTATTTCCATGTGCCTAGCCATTCATAGCTATCTTGTTTGTATACTTTTTGGCATACCATCCCTATATCCTTTTGCATTTCCAATGCTTTTTTATTCTTGTATATATATAAGTAAATAACAATATATATATATATATATATATATATATATATATATATATATACAGTCCTGGTCAAAATCATAAGACCACTTAAGAAATTAAGTGTTCACGCATATTATCGAATTTTTAATCAAACAAATGGTTGAAACCATTGCCAAAAGGGAAAATATGATGGAAAAAAATGAAATCTGCTTCATTCGAAACCGTAACCCTGATCTAATAATTATTTTTTAAAAAACAAACGTTTTCACCTGGTCAAAATGATAAGACCACTGATAATTTATCTAACAAAAGGCAATTATAAATTATTAAAAAGGGTCTCAGTATTTAGTATAGCCTCCATTATTACGAATTACTTCAAAAATTCTCTTCGGCATGCTTGCGACTAAGTTTTTTATCAGTTGCGAAGGAATTTTATCCCATGTATTGAAAACTGAATCAGAAAGTTCCTTTATCGAATCATACTGGGTTCCATCCTTGAACACTTCTTTTGCCATCCATCCCCAAAGATTTTCAATGGGATTGAGGTCCGGAGAACATGCTGGATGATCTAACAATTCTATATTATTTGAAGAAATGTATTCTCGTGCTTGTCGAGAAGTGTGTATCGCAGCGTTGTCTTGCTGGAAAATCCAATTTCTCCAAAGAGACATGGACCTTCAGTCCTGATAGAAGCATTTTCCCACATTGAAATGTACTTCAATGATGTTTGCCGGCCTTTCACTACTTGCAACTTTAGGGTCCCAGCTGACGAGAAAGCACCCCAGGTCATTAAAGACCGTCCTCCACTATGCCGAGTTGAAAAAGTCTCTTTGGGCAAATTTTTATCATGCCAATAGTATTGAAATCCATCTGGACCATCTAGATTAAACTTTTTCTCATCAGAGAAAATGACATTTTCCAACTTCTCTTCATCTCAAGTCTGGTATTTCGCGGCATATTTAAGTCTGTTAGTTTTGTGCTGTTCAAGAAGACGTGATTTCTGCAGTCGCTTTAAATGATTGAAAACCTTCATTTTCAGATGCCTTCTGATGGTTTTAGGACTACATTCTGCTGCTGTTTGGCTTTTCAATCGACTTGAGCTCATACTGGAGTTTTTTTTAAACTTCTTCTGATATGGCGGTTTAGTGATGGGGTTATTTTTTTTGGTCGACCTGGACTCTTTTTGTGCCCATATTGATCTGGATTTTTTTTTAAATTTGTGATGACCGTTTTGCTACGATTCACTTCGTTTGCAATGGATCTATGGGAGAATCCACCCCTATTAAGCTCAAAGATCCTTCCTTTCTCAAACTCTGATAATGGTTTCCCTTTTGCCATTTTAAAACAGTAATCTACGGGGATGCATGTTTCGAGGTTGCTACCTCTCTTTAGAATCGAACCCCAAACCATGTGTATTATATTCCGACGCGTTAACTGTTATGCCATGAAATCCTCGAAAATTTTATTGTTTATTTTTATTATTTATAAACTTATATAGATTTCTGGTTGATTTTTTAAACAATATATATATATATATATATTTTTTAAGCAAATTTAAGCTAAATTTAATGTAACTGTTTAAATAAACTATACCTCATTTGATTCGCCTTTTACTTTTCTATAATTTTACCTGTTCATATTTGATTTTTAATAGAAATATTCTAGTGTTCACGGCAATTAAAAAAAAAATAACTTCAAATTGAGGAGGCAAAAAGAAAGTCCGCACAATGGGAAATTGTTATTTAAATATAACTTTAAGACAATAATGCAACACAAATACAACAAGAACGCAATGAACTAGTTAATATTTAGTAGCATAGCCCTTCTGCAATTTGACAGCCTGCAATCTTTTGGGAATTCTTTAAATTAGATTGCAGCAATACTCCGGGTAAAGAGCATCCCATTTTTCTTTAATTTTTGTCCAAAGTTCTTCCAAATTTGAAATTTTATCATTGCGTGGCTGTTGTTTGATGTAATGCCATACGTTTTCGATAGGAATGAGGTCTGGAGATTGTGCAGGCCAATCCAAACATGGATCATCATGCTCTTCTAGGAACCTCTTGACATTGCCAGCTGTGTAAATGGGAGCATTATCTTGCATGAAGATGGGATTATCATCCAAATTCCGACCAAAATAGGGTAGAAAATGCTCAGTCAATATATTAATGTACTTGGTCAAAATAATTCGACCTTGCAAGCGAACTATAGGCCCTGAACCATTGGTACAAATAATGCCCCACACCAAAACTAAACCTCCACCATCTTGCAGCGTTGAAACTGTGCACCTAGGATAAATTTTTCATCTTTCCTCTGACAGACGTACTGCCTACAATCACTGTCTATCCTATTCAACTTGTTTTTGTCGCTAAAAAGCACTTTTGACTAATATGAAGAGTCATGATCTTCATTGCATCTGATGAAGTCCAGACAGCACTTTCTGTTCTTTACAGAAATCATTAGCTTGCGTCTTGTAACATATCCTCGCAAATTAAATTCCTTTCATCTGTTCTTGACAGTAGAAAGAGAGCACTGTTTAACAAGATTGCACTGTTATTGGATTTAGGGAACCGTTTCAAATCTGTTTCTTAGGCTGCAGATCTTGATAGCATTGTCTTCCCTGTTAGAAGTAACTCTAGTACAACCAGATTTAGGGGCATCACGGACCCTGTCGGTGTTTTGGTGCGTTTGCACAGGCTTTTGTACCGTTTTCTCATCACATTTCAATCTGTGGCCAATTTCTCGATTGGATAAACCAGAAAGGTTGAGAGTAATGAACTCCTGACGATCACTAAGAGAAAGTCGTGGCATATGGACTAAATGTTACGTTGTATAACCTGGAACAACAACAATTACGATTAGAGATGCTTTGTTGCCTGTTGGTGGATATTTTAAACTGATTTAGGGTAGATAATTTAAGCTGGTTTTAAGCGAATTTGTTGCTGCGGACTTTCTTTTTTGCCTCCTCAATTTGAAGTTATTGTTTTTAAATTGATTTCAATTAAAAGTCAAATATAAACAGATAAAATTATAGAGGAATAAAAGGCGAATCAAATAAAGTATAGGTTGTTTAAACAGTTACATTAAATTTAGCTTAAATTTGCAGTTTTTGCAAACTTTCCATGGATTTCGGCCTTTGGATTATTTTGGACCATCTTCCAATTACAGGATTTCCTTGGATTTTACTTGTGCAAATGGAAATTCAATTAACTTTCTTGAAGTTAAATTTTTGGATTTTACCGTCCTTGGATTATTTATCTTCCACCAGATTATCCATTCACGTGTAATCACCTTTTTCTTCACCATATTCTCTCTGCTTCACTTTTTTGTTATCAAGTAGGATCATTGACTTACTTGTTGTTTCATCAAATACTTTTGTATGCAAAATCCGATCCCGCATTTTGCTAATTCCTACCCTCTGATGAGAAGGAAAGTATTTCTTCGAAACTCCACGGATTAAGGACTATCCACTTATCAAGTGTTTCCTTTTCAGATTAAATATGTTTTTAACTCTTCTCCAAAGTGTTTTTTAACATGTTTTATTAACTGTTTGCTCCTATATATATATATATATATATATATATATATATATATATATATATTATAGCTATTAAAGAAGTAAAAAGGAAGGACAGTTAGAAAACATTTAATGGAGATTGAAAAAAAAAATTAAATAAATAAAGGGGTAGAGTAAGCCAACCGGGTTTTGCCCTCACTTTTCAAAGCCAAATCAGGGGATTTTGTTTTTTTGTATAGGGAAACGAATTCAAAGGGGCTTTAAAAAGTGAGGGTGAAGCCCAGTCGGCTGACTTCACCCCCTTATTTATTTAATTTTTTTTTTTAACCTCCATTAATTGTTTTCCCACCATCCTTTTTTTTTTTTTTTTTACCACGGATACAAAAACAAAAACTGTCTCCCTTTTTTAACAGCTATAATAAATTTTTGTATTCATATATATATATATATATATATATATATATATATATATATATATATATATATATATATTGCCCTGTCGGTGGGGCATAAGAATACGCCGACTGCCCCCCTGCAGAGGGTAAAAGTCCCTCAATGGGGGTCCTGGATATGACCTTAAACTATATCCAGTGGTGAGGCCCCAGCTTCTGGACTTTGGGGAGTGTAGAGCCACTCTTTAATTACCATTACTCCCAGGTCCACTCTGACCCGGAGTGGTAGTACCTGTTAGGGTCCCAACTATGGGTTAAATAGAAACTGACGTAAAAACAACAAATATATTCTATTAAAAAAAATTTTTCTTCAAAATCTTTGGATTCGGCATTCAATAACCCTAAAAGGGTTGATATGCCGTCAAACAAAAACAACCAACCATATATATATATATATATATATATATATATATATATATATATATATATACTATGGCGCAATGGAAAAAGTTCCAAATGAGAAAAAGCATTTAATTTTCCATTTCGTATGGGTACACAGTTTTTGTTGTTCCATTTTCTTAGCTGATATACAGATTTTCTGGTTTGGTGACTCTTGAATATATAACATAAATTGTCCATGTGAAAAAACAGTCGGTTTGTAACTGTAAGCCACACAATTGTAAAGATTGTTCCCTGTGCTTTGTTGATGGTTATTGCAAATGACAATAAAATTGGAAAATGCAATTTCCTAAAGTGTAATGATTATCCGATGGAATCATAGGAATGCATGGAATGAAGATATATTCATCTTTAAAAAGTCCTGTTATGATTGTTGTTTCTATGATATTGTTTGTTAATTTTTTTTACTGCAAGCCATGTGCCTTTGCAAAGCTTGGATTGGTTTATATTTCACAACATGATAATTAGTACACCAAATTTCAGTTGCAATACATGCGGTGGCATCCCTGGCAAATATAGCTGTTGGATAATTAACCACTTTATCTGCTTTCACAACAGTGCCGATGGATTTGCATTTGACTACCTCACTTGGAATTTTACATTGAAAATAGCGTGGATGTCTTTGTATTGACCTGCAAGAATAGCTTGTTTACTCAGTCAAGTGGAATTCTTATAATTTGAATATCTGCAAAAACCTTTTCTTTTGATGTAATAAAATTACAGAAGTTAAAAGTCAAAGAATTTTGCCCTTATCTCTGATCAGCTGGCACTTTTCCGTACCCAATTTCCCACAAGTGATGAAAAAATTTATGTGCGGATCGAACAGTCTGCAACTGGACATGCATATTTTGAGTTAAGTTTAATGTCTTCACATGGCACGAAAAAGTAGAGTATTTGAGGCAAGCATTTATTTCATCTGCTGGTGTTGATTGAAGAATAACAGGTAACATTTGTCTTAAATCTCCTGCAAGCAATATTACTGCATTTCCAAATGGTCTGACATTGCTATGCAAATCTTGCAAGGATCGACCAAGAGCCTCAAGTGATTTTTTGCGTACCATTGTGCATTCATCCTAAACAATAAGTTTGCATTTCTGCAATATTTTTCCCCATATTGGATGTTTTGGAGATGTCGAAGATGAGATTTTTGAAAAATTGAATGTTTCAAAGTAGAATAAATAATTCTTCTACTTGGCAGCAAGGTCGCAGGTATTTCTCATGCAGCAAAGGCTAAGGCTATGTCATTTTGTTACCGAATGGCTGCCAAAATCAATTTAATTAGAAAGGTTTTACCAGTTACTTCTGGTGCTGTTCAAGGTAGCAGTAATTTCCAAATAACTTATATTCTCACAGTCAGTAAATTAGGTGACTAAAATAGGATTTACCCATGTTTTGACAATGCCTTATTTACTGTAATTAATTTAGGAGACTAAAATAGGATGAGGGATTAGAGATGGACAGATAGAGAGGAAGATATATAGATAGAAAGAGAAAGTGAGAGGAAAATAGAGAAAGAGGAGATAGAGAGAGATAAAGGGATTGATAGATAGACAGAGAGAGGAGGAGAGTTAGAAACAGAGAGGGCGAGACAGAGGAGAGATAGAGGGAGTTAGAGAGAGAAAGGGGCTCAAAGAGAGATGGAGAGGGTGATATAGAGAGAAAGATAGATTGAGAGAGGGAAAGGGAGAGATGGATAGAGAGAGATATTAAAAGAGGAAGAGAGAGGGGAGAGAGAAACAGAAGGTGAACTACACTTCACCGTTTTTTTCCTCGTTCAGTAGAGAAGAAATCTTTCGAGACTGAGGCAATTTTAATTTGTTGTTACTATTCAGAGTACCCTTTTCTTGGGGGAGGGGGAGCTAGATTTTCCACACATTAGAAACCGACTGGGTTATCTGTACTTTCACCTAACAAATTAATAAAAGAAAAAGATATTGTAAAATTTGAATTTAGTGTGAGAATACTATTTTAAAAAATAGCACGATAACATAAGTGCATAAGTACCACTAGGTACTCCTTGGGCGTTGAGTTCCATGGCGACCAGCATAATTATTTAATGGTTGCTCCCTTAGCCCCCCCCTAGTCAAGGCTAATGCATGCGCACATAACATTTTTTTATTTACTGACGTTGGCTTAGTAACTAAACGATTTATTGATAATTTCGTAACCCTTAAACGCATGCCGGAAGATTTAAATTGGTTCATTATTGTTGTAATGAAAAAAAAAAGTTTCATTCAACACAAAACCAAAAACACATATTAATGATAAATGATTTTTTATTCTATTCATTGAAATTTACTAATTTTTAAATAAAAAAGTAAAAAAAAGTTAATAAAAAATAGTTGCTTATGTAAAAATGTTTGTAAAAGTGAGAAATTATTTTAATCATTTAAAAAACTTGGTATATATATATATTTTTTTTTAGATTAGGTTCACCTTATAATCACCCCCAAACTCCTCATCTTAAGAACAGCTTCCGGAATAAACACCATTTTTTGAACCCTTTAGGTAAAACTGTTAATAACACTGCTTTCTTATCTTAAATCAATGACTTGACGAGAGTAGTAATCACGTGCCTAACTATTAAACCAAGTATTTCTGCATCCCAATATGTTTCTACTTAAAGTATTGGGTTTATTTTTTGGCAGTTGTGTAATTCTCGCTCCCTTTATTTTTTATTTTATTTTTTATTTTATTTTTTATTTTATTTATTTTTTTAAATTTATTTTTTTACAAGGTGATCACCACTTATCAAGGCCTGGAAGGGATAAGGGTTATTGCATGTACAGTACGTTAGTGTGGGGATTTAATAAAAATGTCTACTTAAGGGGGGCGGTTCATCAGGAATTTGTTTACGTTGGACTTGAAGACATCCAGGTTGTAGTCAGGTGGGAAGCAAGCAGACGGAACAGAGTTCCACAGGCGTGCAGTTCTAAGAAAGAAGCTTTGTTCATATTTTGTCCTTTAGTCCTCACATTCCATGAGCGATGTTTCTGACAAAAAGGAAGAATTGCTGTTTTCTGGATCAGGACCTTATTCCATCTAACACTTATCGTTAGCAAATTTTTGGACCTTGAAGTAGTATTTTTAAAGCTCTTTTACATCATGTGGCTTCATGCCTTGTCTGAAGCGGTTTCCATCAAAACAAAAATGAGCATTTTTTTCTTGGTCATGAAAAAACATTTAAAAAAAAAAAAACGGATAAAAAGTTGGTACTTGTGCTGTTTATGTACCATGCTGAAGTAATTTTTTGACCTTGAAGTAGTATTTTTTTTCTTAGCTCCTTATATTAAATGGCTTCATACGTCGTCTGGAGTGACTTCCATAAAAAAAAAATATTTATACAAGTTTCATGTTTAGGTTTCCCCCTCATAATAGAAAAGAGATAAATTTAAAACCCGGAGAGTATCATACAAATTTTCTTCTGTTTATTTACAAAGTTTACAGAGTTTGAAGTCTTTTGGGGGTCTTCCAAATAACTTGAATCTACATTAACAGTAACTTACATCAAGTGGCTTCCTGCCTTGTTTGAAGTATGCAGCTCTAGGAAGGTCGTCGATCAGACTTAAGAAAGCCTATCTTTCCCAGTGGTTCGATACCAAGACGTAGAAATCAGTTGGTTGGTTGGTTGGTTGTTTTTGTTTTACAGCATCTCAACCCTTTCCGGGTTATTTAATGCCGAATCCAAAGATTTTGAAGAAAAATTTTTTTAATAGAATATATTTGTTGTTTTCACGTTGGTTTCTATTTACCCCATAGTTGGGACCCTAACAGGTACTACCACTCCGGGTCAGAGTGGACCTGGGAGCAATGGTAATTAAAGGGTGGCTCCACACTCCCCAAAGCCCACAAGCTGGGGCCTCACCACTGGATATAGTTTAAGGTCATATCCAGGACCCCCATTGAGGGACTTTTACCCTCTGCAGGGGGGCAGTCGGCATATTCTAATGCCCCACCGACAGGGCCGTAGAAATCAGTAACACAAATTTTAGAGTATATGATACAGACTCAATCAGCTGTTGTTGTAAGCCACTGACTGACTTTAACAGATTCACCCTTTATCCAATGGCTTTCACATTCTCAATTCATCTAAATATAGGATGAAACGATAAAATTGTCGCTCTAGAAAAGACAACATGATTCCATTTCCGTTTGATGAAAACCAGTTTCCTTTTAAAGTTGGCCACTTGTGTACAAATCCCCAAAGCGATAGGAACCTTCTATCATGTCTGAAATGGCACAATGTTTAAGGAGCGAGATCAGAGATGCGCCACTGTAAAACGCATGCTCTCTACTGATCCAAGTTATGACAACAGAACCATTGCCAGCACCCTCAAAATGTATCACTAGATTGCCACGAATAACAGGATGATGAAAACAAAGTTTCTGGCCACGGTTATGATCTTTGGTGTGGTTTCAATTGAGGGCCACATCATGCCATCTTACACTTTAAAAGTCAACACCAAAGTGTACCATGATGTGCTGAAGAGTGTGATGCCCCTCTGGTACAATCAGGTGGCCGCTGGCAGTCCCTGAATGTGGCACCAGGACGTGGCGGCCAACAAGTACCCCCTGGACTACTTCGTTCGGTCATACGTTGAGAGCATCACCAACATGACCTCCCACAACACCAAAGTGTATCTCATGGATGTGCTGAAGAGTGTGGTGATCCTCTGGTGCAATCAGGTGGCCACTGGCAGTCCCTGAATGTGGCACCAGGACGCGGCGGCCCACAAGTACCCTCTGGACTACTTCGTTTGGTCATACGTCGAGAGCATCACCATGACCTCCCACAACACCAAAGTGTATCTCATGTATGTGCTGAAGAGTGTGGTGATCCTCCGTTGCAAAGAGATCCAGACTTGGCTTCAGAAACAGTGCTACGACTTTTTACCCTTCTCTTTCACTGGCCCCTCCTTCCCTGATCTGACCCTGCTATAATAAATCTTCATATAATATACCGTCCGATAATAAACCTTCTTATAACATTCTTTCCTATAACAAACTTTCCTACAATCAATTGCGATGCCCCCATTCAGTCTCTAATGTCTATGGATATCCCCCCTCTGTAAGTGGAGCTGCACATGTAACTGAGAAGCAAGGGTTGCACAATCCTACCCACACTACTCCTGAATCGACACTGCTGGAGTCTAGTGCTAGACGACTGAAAACAGTGCCGAGATAATCGAAGAGCACATACAGCGCCTGGTTATTCCCAAATGGTCACCCATTTTAGTACTGACCAGGCTCAGTGTTGCTTAACTTTGATGATCAAATGGGAATTGGTGTGCCAATGTAACTATGCCGAATGCGTTTCCTACAATATAACTTCCTATAATAATAAACATTATGATAATACACCTCCCTATAATAAAACTTCCTATAATGTGCCTTCCTATAACAGTAATTCCTATAATATTTCTTCCAATAATATTCTTATAATATTCTCTCCTATGATTAAATTTCCTATAAGATAGCTTCCTATAATGAACATTCATATCCTAGCACTTCTTATATAATACTCCTTGTTATAAACCTTCACATATATATACATTCCTATGATATTCTTTCCTATGATAAACCTTTTCATAATATACCTTTCTATCATAAACTTTCTTATATTTTTTGCTATAATAAACCTTCATTATAATATACCTTCTTGTAATAAGCCGTTCCATAATAAACCTCTCTCTAATAAGTCTTCCTATAATATACCATCAATAATATAAAGGGCAAACGTCTGTTTGGAGGTATATCTCATTAAAACTTGAAAAATACTAAAAAACTCTGATGAACTTTGCGTAGTTTATCAGGCAACAATATTTGCGAAAGAAAACCCGAATAACAAGAAATATTACGTAGCCATGACTTCCTTAGATTTCAAAACCCGATACTATTGTTGTATTAGGAGTCCCAGCTTAAATGCTATCTAGGTAGTTTTTAGAAATAAAGAAAATAAGAATGTTTATTTTCTCATTAAATAGTTTAGCAGGGTTAGTTTTGACAGCTGTCAAACTCAGTCACCTTGAGTGGCCCAGATGGAGTGCACCGGAAATTGGAAGGTGACACTGAATTCTGGGTAACTTCCGGTGATGATGAGACAGTTGAGAGAGGGTCTAGGCGGCAGATTAAGCGGACGGGAATTTGGGTGCCTCCCGAAAACAACTAGGATCCAAGATGTAGAATTTGCCTTGAATAAAGATTGAAATTTCAAGTCCATCTTGTTTGTTCATCAATGAATCTGTCTGCAGTGACCCGACTCCCAGAAAGATGGAGAATCAGCGAAGGAGAGAATATCATCACTGGCCAAGGCAAATTCAGGTATGTTCGCATTGCATTTGTTGGCACATACATGTCATCGGAAACATCCCCAGGCAAGGCAAAAAGACATTAAAAGAATCACACACACACCCACATAAAAAGAACATTGATAAGAACACACCCACACACGTATATATATATATATAAGGACCTTTAGGCATAATACGCAAAGACACACACTAATGAATGTACTTCTAACAGATCCCTTCTAATATAACCAATATGCAACACTATGACCATAAAAGTACATTCAACAATAAAAAACACCGTATAAAAACAACACTAGCGAATAAATACTGGTAACTCAAAGAAAGCGGACATTCGCCGGTAGTCGAATGGAAAATAATGAGACAAGCTATCACGTGTAGGCATTTAGACGACCCATGTAGATTATGCCTTCATGAAAAAATTTGCTATCCTGTACTTTAAAGAACCCCCAAATCTATTAAACTGTAGAAGAGAAATAGCAAATAACTGTGTTCACAAAATAAAACTTACTCTAGGATAGCGATACAAAATAGCTTTAAAACTAACAAAAAACAATAGAAAATAAACAAATAAATAAATTAAATAAGCATGAATATACATAAACGATCACACATATATGTATGTATATATATATGTATATATATGTGCATAGATGTATGTACACATATGTATATTTATATATATATATAAAAAAAGGAAAAGGTCTGCCTTAAACCACTAACCTAGTTCTAAAACAGATCCTTTGTTCGATAAAATGCATGCCCATTGGCTGATAGGAAGGGGCACGGTGGATACTAGAACGCTGATTGGCTAACTAAAATCCTCAACAGAAGAGGACCATATAAAAACGAGAAACAACCACAGAATTCGCGCAGAAACCTGACGAATCCTAAAGTGGATGAAACGCCGAATATTCAGTGTAGCTTAATCGCCATATATATTTTATAAATTACTAACTTGCTCTACCTACGTATTGAGCACTTTTCAAGTTTACACATAAATCTATACTTTCGTATATTAATTTTATGTGAGTAAATGAATTAGTTATATATACACACACACACACACACACACACACACACACACACATATATATATATATATATATATATATATATATATATATATATATATATATAGAGAGAGAGAGAGAGAGAGAGAGAGAGAGAGAAACAGACAGACAGACGTTATGTTATAGTTTTACTCCGGGCAATGTCGGGTACCCTTGCTGGTCGTATAATATAACTGAAATTTAAAAGATTCTTTTCCCCATTTTAATCAATAGATTACCATAACCTTTTTGACGGGGAACAAGACGTTATTGTATTTTTCCGTCGGTATTTGAGCTGTTTTCAACTCAAGGAACGCCACCCTACCTAAAATTAAATGGCGTGATCATATCAACTGAATCAGCCAATCCTTAAACAGTCACACCTCAAATGCAAGCTATCACATATTTCTACAGAAACCGATCCAAACAGATAAAAAAAGATTTCAACATGATTAAGGGTCACGTGACGGGCTTATCATTAACTATGTCTGTGGACATCGAAAAATTTTGTGACGCCTGTTATGTGGGCTTCATCTATCTTTCCCTTAATATATTAGGTTGACAAAGAAGTTCTTGTGGTTTTAACTTTTAAATTCAGATGGGCATATCTCAGCTAAAAAAAAAGAAGCTTTGTTGATCGAAATAAGTACCATCAGAATCAACACACTTTTTCCAACAGAAAACAAGTGAATTTATGCCAGCAACATAAAAATCTTGCGTTCTGGTGGCGATGAATTCGCTGAGGGCGTTTTTGATATTGTTTGCGTTTTGGGAGCATTTATAACGAAGAAAGTTTTCGAGATGCTTGAAAAAAGTGGTAGTTGGTAGATGAAAGGTCTGGAGAGTATGACGAATGAAGAGTTTCGTTAAACTTCGTTCAACTTCTGCAAGATTTCATTTAGCAACGTGCAGTCGGGCATTGTCGTGGAGGAGAATTGGGCCTTTTCTGTTGACTAACGCTGGGTGTTGTTGTCGAAGTTTCTGATGCATTTTATCCGTTTGTTGGCAGCACTTTTCCGCCGTAATGGTTTCGCCTGCATTCAAAAACTGTAATGGATGAGGCCGGTCGCAGATCACCAAACAAACAGCATGACCTTCTTTTGGTGCAACCCTGGCTTCGGGAAGTGTTGTGGAGCTTCGTCGGCGTCTAACCAATCAAGCAGAGAGTCGCCAATTATCGTAAAGAACCCACTTTTCTTGCAAGTCACAAGCCTGTCCTTGTTGCGTAAAAGAAAAGCGATGTCACTTCATAAAAGTGTTTTTTTGTTGTTGTTGTTATTTAATTCGTGAGGCACTGAGGCACACATTTATCAAGTTTTTTTTGTCTTTTGAATCTATTCATTTTCTGAAAACGAAGTCATAGTTGATTCAAAACGATTTGTAATTCAAACGATTAGATAGAGCGAAAAACGCTCTTTAAAATGATATAAAATTACTTTATATATCATTTTAAAGCGTGTTTTTCGCTCTATCTAACGTACGTAGGTATTATAACGAAAATTTATTGTAAAAGACATCATTTGAAATCAAAATAAAACATTCTGCAAGAACTTTCACGTCAACCTAATATAGAGAGATGGGGAGAGATAGGGAGAGGTTTGATAACGAAGAAGCACCAATTGTTATTATCAAGCAAATTAATGAACCTAATAAAATTATCAAGCAAATTAATGAACCTAATAAAATTATCAAGCAAATTAATGAACCTAATAAAATTATCAAGCAAATTAATGAACCTAATAAAATTATCAAGCAAATTAATGAACCTAATAAAATTATCAAGCAAATTAATGAACCTAATAAAATTGTCTAATCATGTATCATGTTACGTTTCTGCTTTTTTGAGATGATGATTGGTTATTTATTTGTATTATTTGCATTCTTCGGACTACTGTCCTCATCTTGAGTGTCAATTTTCACAACGTTTCGGTCGATGCAATCTCCGACCTTCTCCAGGTGCAGGTGTATCTTGTCGAACTCAGGAATGTTTCTGTCGAGCTCAGGAATTTGGACGGAATTTCGAACGGAACCCTTCATTTACTTCATGGGGGTAGCCTGCCTTCGTTCCACAAGGACCCGTCGCAGAGTGGTCAGCGTGCTTGGAAAAATCAACTGTGAAAGTGGCTCTGTCCTGAAGGTTTAAGGTTCAATTCTCGGTGTGGGCAACTGAAAAATACAATTGCGAATTACTTAGGACCTTTATCTAGTCATGGCTGACAGAATGAGAGCATACTACCCCGCTGAAGTAAGTAAAAGATTCTTTTCGTAAGTCCGTACAAATTCGAGTTCGACAGAAACATCCCCAAAGTTCAACAAGATACACCTGAAGAAGGTCGGAGGTTACATCGACAGAACCGTTGTGAAAATTCCAAATCATGATGAGAACAGTAGTCCGATTAATCCAAACATTATGGATTTATTGTGTGTATACAAGTTTCTCACTTCTACGTGACCTATACATCATTTCTTTTTATATATATAATATATATATATATAATATAATATAATATATATATATTATATATATATTTATATATATATATTATTTATATATTTATATATATAATATATATATATAATATATAATATAATATAATATAATATATATATATATATATATATATATATATATATATATATATATGTATATATATAATATAAAGAACAGCTGCCTGTGTGTATGCGTGTACATATATATACGACACAGTCGTTCTCGTCATATCACCGAAGTTAAGTAACGTTGAGCCTGGCTAGTACCAGATGGGTGACCATTTTTGGAATTCTAGGCGCTGTATGTGCTCTCCACTTATCTCGGCATTGTTTCCGGTCGTCCTGAACCTCCACTTGCCACTGGTATTTAACAATGCAGAGTCAGGAGAGGTGTGGTTGGAAACTTACACACATACGTATTGAGGCAAAAATTCACTTTCGTATAAATAATTGAATTCATTCAAAAAATATCGCAAAAACAAAAACAAATAATAACATCTACATAAAAACGCGATGCATTTAGAAGTCGTGCGAGATAGCTTAGTGGTAGAAGTTTAGGCTTCTTACCATGGGGTCCCGATTTCAAATCTCACTAGATTCAGCCACTCTGATGAGTCGTAGACGACGAAACACGTGTCAGTGGAAAGTTATATTTTAACAGTACATATGGCGCTCCCTATTTGGGGCTACCACATTGGTCAAAGAGAAAACTCGTTTTTAGGTAAAAATGTACTTTCGTATAAATAATTGAAATCGTTCAAAAAGTATCGCAAAACAAGAACAGATAATAACACACACACACACACACATATATATATATATATATATATATAAACGGAACTTTGTGTGTGTGAGTTCATTCCCTATAGACTTTTGAAATTTCACACGAAAATACTTGATGTGTCTGGGAGTGTTCTTACGTAGGTTTTGTATCGGAATGCATCCGATAAGTATCGAAAATCGAAAAAATCCGATTAAAGAAGGAAGTCAGATTTTGACCAAAGTTAACACTTTTATACAACCTAACATCGCATGTGCATTTGATGAGAAGTTTATCACCGCACAAGCAGAAACGCACAGCCTATAAAGTTAACTGTAGATTATTTTATAAGGCAGGGACGCATTCTAAATAAACGTTTCTTTTTATAGCACAATTGAACCATGATACTTGACTTTTGTACGTTTAACTTTAACTCAAGCCATTATGCAAAAAATAATTTCATAAAATCAACAGTTGGTTCTTTGATATGACTTTGGTAGGTTTCAAATAAGTGTTCCTGTTTAAAGCACAATTAAACAATAATACTTGGCTTTTGCATTTTCAACTTTAAGTGAAGCCATTATTTACAGATAATTTGATGAAATCGACAGCGTATGCGAGTATTATATATATATATATATATATATATATATATATATATATATATATATATATATATATATATACTAGGTGTATACTAGGGGTGCCCGGCGTTGCTCGGGTGTTTGGAGGTGTATGCTGTGCAAAAAAAGTAAAAAAACAAAAAAAAAATGGTTAATTTTTTAAAAAATTTGACCCCTATTATGACCCCTTAAAATTTATAGTTTCGGGCTCAAATCACTTTATTTAGTTTGATCCAGGTTCAAGGAACCTATATCTAAAATTTCAAGTGTCTAGACCCAAAATTGTCGGAGGAGTTTGGTAGAGTTCTTAAAGGTCAAATCGTTGAAATTTGACCCCTTAACAGCCAAATTTCTGGCTGACACCCGTCACATCGATTTTCCCAAATCTCAGTACCCGGTATTTCAAATTTCGAGTCTATAGACTAAAAATTGACAGAGTTATTGCGTAGGGAAATGTACACAGACACACAGACAGACAGACAGACACGTTCACTTATATATATATATATATATATATATATATATATACTGACAAACATAGATGGCAAACGAAAGAGTCAGAGAGAGACAGAGAGATAGAGAAAGAAATAGAGTAAAAGTGAGAAATAAATTGAAAGAGAGAGAGAGAGAGAGAGAGAGAGAGAGAGAGAGAGAGAGAGAGAGAGAGAGAGAGAGAGACTTGCACTGTGAGATATACAGACAGAAAGATAGTGTGCGTATGTGTGTGAGACAGACAGATAGATAGATTGATAGATAGATAGATAGAGAGGGGGATGAAGAGGAGAAAAAGATAGGTAGCTAGCTAGTTATATAGCTAGTTAGCTAGCTAGCTAGAGAGATAGAGAGAAAGAGAAAGAGAGAGAGAGAGAGGAGGGGAGAAAGAGAGAAGAAGAAGAAGGCTATAATCCCCCTATTATTACTGATCAACTTGTTCTTCGAGCATCTCGAATCCCCTTTCTTATTTAAATTTTTCATCGTTTCATGGAATAATTAAATCAAATCAAATACAATAAAAAAAATCGATTAACCAATGATAAAACAATGTAAAATCTTAGAAAGTTATATATAAAGTTAGCGATGGATTGACAGGCCGGAAGATCTTCGACCGACGTAACAATTCAACACTTCAGTCTTAGGACTCCGACGCAACAGAACCGCTCTTCTGGGCCCTCTCTAGCCTATCTATCTATCTATCTATCTATCTATATATATATATATATATATATATATATATATATATATATATATATATATATATATATATATATACATGTATATATATATATATATGCGTTTTATTTTTTATTACCGTATCTTTCTGTTAAGTTACATTATTGTTTCAGCTACTTGGCCATTTTTTTGGCCGTCTGTAGCTGCCTCAGACTTTTACAGAAATGTTCGCTATTTTGGGATGAGAGAGTGAAAGAGTGAATGAGGTCGGGGGGGGGGGTGCGAGGAGGGCGGAAGAAATAGAGGAAGGGAACAAGGGGGGAAGGTCGGGGGGCGCTTGGTATGTCGATAATGTTTTAGTTTTGTGGTTTAAGGAAGTTGTGGGGGAGGGTCTGGGAAGTTTATTTCTGGTGTGGCTGAGGGCATAGGGATACTTGGAGGGGAAGGGGATATGTGGGGGTGGGAGGAGGGGGGTTACTTTAAAATTAAAGTCTTAATGTTAAAGTTTTTATGCGGCTCGTTGGTGAGATGATTTCTTGGCCTGTTGGGGGTTCGCTTATGTTTGGAGGCGGGGGGGGCTATGATTCGGTTTATTTATTTTTAGTTTTTATTTTGTAGTTAATTGTTTGGAGGGGGTTAGTTAGCGGTCGCGGGCACGGGTACACACATGCGCACGTACACACATATATACTTAAAAGAAATGGTCACATGTACATCCCCACCCTGGCGTGCAAATATATGCACACATGTGCGCCTGCATGCATAGACACCCGTACTGCTCTCGCTTACGTCAAATTTTCTGTAAGGTGCTAAAATTGCGTACGCGTGCGTTGGCATGGATGCGCTCATATACAAATACATACATACATTGACGCCCCTGCCCCCAAGGAGGCGATTATACGGGCTCATATGCGCATATTGATTCCGCCCTCCTCGCACTCCCCTGACCTCATTCACTCTTTCACTCTCTCATCCCAAAATAGCGAACATTTCTGTAAAAGTCTGAGGATGCTACAGACGGCCAAAAAAAACGGCCGATATGGTAATAAAAAATAAAACGCATATCTGCTCTACAACAGTATTGAGCACTTTCTTCGGTTTTCATTAATTACCATTTCCACTATATATATATATATATATATATATATATATATATATATATATATATGTACATATAACATACATTTGAATAACACCGAACATAGTGCCATTATTAATTGTTGAGGGTTTGCTTTTTTTTTTTTATATAGTTTAAACATAAACCATTAACTAGAAACTTTTAAAATGGAAATCAAAATACACTTCTAAAATATATTTCTCCTAAGCTCCAATTGTATGTTTAAAAAACATAAATTAGATAAAAGGGCTAAATAAGTGGTGGGGCAGAAAAAATCCTATCGAGACGTCATTATTCATATTCATGTGCATACATGTTTCAGTGGAGTCTCAATTCAGGGCCAACACTTCATCGGACCAAAAAAGAATTGATATTGAAACGGGTGCCAAGATTACTTTGGTTTTTATAAGATGCTAGACTACCCGTGACCCGTTGGATCATGTTATATTAGCTATGGAATTCATGTATGAGCGTGACACTTGTGACGGAAAGAAAATATTTTTTTTTTTACATAACAGAAACATTTCTATGGAAGTATATTAAAATGAAAAATCATGGACGGATCACTCAAACATGAAAAAAAATCCTCTCTATTCGTGTAAAGTTACCTATTTTTCCGAATAATCGCTAAAAAATCGAAAATTAAACATGATTTTTCCTACGAATCGAACGCCAACAAAAGTCATTTAGCAGCAAAAATGCACATGAACCTCCCGATGAGAAATATAAGAATGAAAAACCCATATTGGAATCCTTCAACCAAGTTATAGAAACTTAAAATCTAAAAAAAAATAATTAATAAAACCTGAAGCAAAAAAATAAAACCTAAATAAATAAAATAAAACTAATATTGAAACAGATTAGTAAATGTGTCAACAAATTCCCCGTTCTCACACAACTATTTTGTATCTAGTAATGTAAACAAAAAATAAAAAAGAAGAAAGGAAGGAAGGAAGGATAGAGAGTAGTAGTAGAAGTAGTCTTGGCTTTACTACAAAAAAAAACTAAGCGTTTCTAACTAAAATTATAATTTAGAACTTAAATTCACGGTTAAACGAGAAATTGTTTTTCACATGTTTGGATGTTTTATGTTTCTGTTTTTGTGTACATTTTTTCTGGACATCAGCCACCTCATCAGAGGAGTTAAAACAATAGCAAACGAACAAAATAAGAGTTTCTAACTGAAATTGTTATTATTATTATTATTATTATTATTATTATTATTATTATTGTAATTGTTGTTGTTGTTCTTCTTCTTCTTATTATTATTATCATAATTATCATTATTATTGTTATTATTATTATTATAAAAAATATATTATCATTATTACTAATATTATTACTAGTAGTAGTAGTGGTGGTGGTGGTAGTAGTGGTCGTATGTTTTTAATATTACTGTAGCTGTAATGGTAAGTGTTGTTTTTTGCTGTCATTGCTATTGTTGTTTTTGCTTTTAATATTATTGCTACCGATATTAGTGTTGCTATGATCATTGTAGATTTTATTTCTATTGTTGTTGGTGGTGGTAATGGGAATAGTGGTGGTGATGGAGAAAAAGGGTCGGGAGGGGATCTTTGACCTTGGTGGGGAATCCTCCTAGAGATAATGTCTCAATAAAACTATCGGTGGTGGTGTAACCTTAAATTCACTAACCCCATTTATAGGAGAATGTCAAATCAAAATATTGAAAATAACGACGTGAATGAGGCTGGAACATGTTGCGACGGTTTCACGTCTGGTAGGTGGCTCACTGGTAAACAGGGTGGGTCCTGTCGTCATCATACAACTGTTCGAAATTCTGAGGATGTGGCTGGATATAGGGGAAGTGAGAATTGCCAGATAGGGTCCCATGACACGAAGGGAGTTGGAACAGGAAATGTCAAAAAACCATGGACGAATGAGGAAAGAAGAGTACTGTGAAAATGCTTTGTAAGAAGTGGAAGTACCAAATCTAGTGGATATATCCGAAAAGTGAAGGAAGAATGGAAATCGAGAGGACGAGGAGCTAGAAGTGTCGCGAGTTTGGTATCCCAGTTAAAACAAATTAAAAATATCAACCTACTTTCAGTGATTGCAAGAGAAGAGATTAAATGGATGGTTAGGAATGAAATGAAATATGAAAATAAAATTGATGAAACTCGCTCTAATGAAAGAACTGAGAGAGTGGAAGTGCAGAAGGGAAATGTAAGCGATGATGGGAGGGGGACAGCTGAGGAGGAATGGAATCCTATGGTTAGGGGAAGTGATGAGATGGAGTTTGAAGGATCTAAGGCAGATGAGATAATTGACTCTGAGACAATGGAACCAGTGAAAGGAGCAGATGAAGTCGAACTTTGACTTCTGTAGGAAAAGTACTTCAGAGGCTAAGAGAGGCTCTTCTTAGAGACGATATCATAGAGATTCCAAGTATGAAGAGTAGTGATAGGTGGAAGGTGAAAAACGAGGTAAAAATGGTTCAAAGAGTAATTCACAACATCATAAAAAAGAACATATCGATTACGGAACTTAACAGGCTTCTGTATGCAGCGTCATACGTTATTGCGAATCGTCTTGGCTTATTACAGAAGAAAAAGAGAAAAATGAAGGATAGAAGGCCACACTGGCAGAGGCGGCTTGAAGAAAGTATTAAACGGTGGCGGAAAGACATTGGTAGAATCGAAGAAATAAGAAAAGGAGGTAAACTAGGACAGAAAGCTAAGGACGAGTTTGAAAGGAGGTATAGATTGCTGGAAAAGGGAACGATGAACGTTCTGACAATGTTGAAAGAGAAGGTCCACACTGGTGGTATGAAAATTAGGAACTTTGTTGGAAAAAGTGTTGCATTTCGGTAGAACAACTTTTTCCGGAACAATCAGTCTCAGCTGTATAAAGAATTAAATTGTGGTAACAGGCGGGAAATAACAACACTCCAAATGCAGATGATGCCAGGAAGTCATGGAGTGGGATTTGGTCTGTCGAAGGGCGATATAATAAGAAAGCTAGCTGGTTGGGAGAGGTCAGAGAAAGGCTATCAGAAATGCAGCAGATGAAGAAAGTGTAGATAACCATCGATGACGTTAAGGCTGGCATACGAAGGATGACAAACTGGAAAGCACCTGGTTCAGATGGAGTGATGGGCTTCTGGTTAAAACAGTTTCCATGTCTTTATCCACCTATAGCTGCTGCTCTGCAAAGGGTTGTAGAGTCGGGAGATGTCCCTGATTGGTTTGTGAAAGGAAGAACAACACTGATTAGGAAGGATCCTGCAAAAGGAACAGATGCCAATAATTATAGACCAATTACATGTCTACCATTGATGTGGAAACTGTTGACTGGAATATTTGCGGAGAAAATTTATGAACATCTTGAGAGTAATTGTGTTTTTCCTGACGGACAAAAGGCTCGAGAGGTACTAAAGAGCAACTACTAATTGATAAAGCAATAATGCAGGATGCGAAGAAGAAGAAGAAGAAGAGGAAAAAGAAGAAGAAGAAGAAGATAGCATGGATCGATTACGGAAAGGCTTATGACATGGTTCCTCATTTATAGATACGTGAAACCCTATTGATGATGAAAGTTGCTGAGAATGTGGTAGGGCTTTTGGAGACAAGTATGGCTCAATGGAAAACGGTGCTGCCAGCAAACAGAGAGGAGATGGGGCAGGTTGGCATTAAACGTGGAATATTTCAAGGAGATTCATTATCGCCACTTCTTTTTGTAATGATAATGATGACACTGAGCATCCTCTTGAGAAAAAACTGGGGTATAACTTTGGATCTGCCCTTTTCTCTACCCTGCAACCTCTCTCCCACAGAAGAGACGCTGCGAGCCTATCCTTGTTTTATCGTTATTTCCATGGCAGGTGCTCGTCTGAACTCCAATCTCTGGTCCCCCTTCGCAAATCCTTCACACAAAACACCCGTCTAGCTGAATTCACTGTGAAAAATTTCCCCCACTCTATATCTGTGCCTAAATCAAAACGCGGATTCCATGAACAAAGCTTCTTTCTTGGAACTGCACGCCTGTGGAACTCTGTTCCGTCTGCCTGCTTCCCACCGGACTACAACTTGGATGTCTTCAAGTCCAATGTTAACAAATTCCTAATGAACCGCCCCCTTAAGTAAACACTTCATCAAATCTCCACACTAACGTAATGTACTTGCAATAACCCTTATCCCTGAGTGGCTTCCAGTGCCTTGATAAGTGGTGATTACTGTGTAAAAAAAAAAGAAAAAAAAAGACGTCTCAACTATCCACTGTTTTTGGATGATTTGAAAATATTCGGTAGAAATGAAAAGGAAATGGAGGGACTGGTAGAACTTGTGGGGACATACTCAGAAGACATTGGGATGGAGATTGGGATTAGAAAATGTGCGGTGCTGGTGATGAAAAGAGGAGTAAAGGTTCATTCGAATGGAATAGTGCTGCCAAATGGAGAAATCATGAAAGAAATAGAAGATATAGGATATAAGTATTTGGGAGTGCTGGAGGGTGTAGGCATCATGAACAGAGAAATGAAGGAGAAAGTCAGGAAGGAGTATCTTAGAAGAGTGAAACTAATTGCAAAGTCGAAACTGTATGGAGGAAACCTAATGAAAGCAGTGAATGCATGGGCAGTCAGTGTTTTGAGATACAGGAACTTTAGAATGGTCTGACAAGGAATTGCATGCCATGGATATCAAAACAAGAAAAGTTTTAACAATGTTTGGTATATTTCACATTCGAAGTAATGTAGCAAGGCTGTATCAAAAGAGGAAAGACGGTGGGAGAGGATTGAAAAGTGTAAAAGATTGTGTTAGAACCGAGGAGATGTCGTTAAAGGATCATGTGGTTAGAAATGAGGAGTGGATGCTTAAGGTTGTAGCCAATGAAGTGGAGGTATGTGAGACCAAGGCTGATTATGTGAAATGTATGGATAGAGAAAGGGCAGAGGAACTGGCTAGGAAGAAAATGCATGGAAGGTTCTTCCAGGATATAGCAGAAGTAGCTGATGAAAGATCATGGCAATGGCTTAGAGCTGGGTATCTGGCTAAGAGTACTGAAGCTTTTGTTTGTGCAGCACAAGAGCAGGCATTAGGAACACGATTGTTCAAAAAAGTGGTTCTAGGAGAGGAAGTTGCTGCAGAATGCCGGATTTGTTGTAAGACCTCAGAATCAATTGCACACCTTGCAGCAGGGTGTAGTGGACTGGCCCAGAGAGAGTACCACAAAAGACACAATCGCATGGGACTCCGGATACATTGGGAGGTGTGTAAGAGGGTTGGGGTGAAGTGTGCTGGAAAATGGTTTGAGGAGGTGCCTGATGAAGTGAGAACAAGTGAGGATGGCAAGGTAGAGGTATGGTGGGACAAAAGTGTCATAACGACCAAGCAATTGGAACATAATCGTCCGGATTTGGTTGTCATTGACAAGGTCTCAAAAAACTGGCAGATTGTAGACTTCTCAGTACCCTGGGACAGGAATGTGAGAGAGAAGGAGAACGAGAAGTGGAGCAATTATGCTCCATTGGCCTTGGAGATAAGGCGTATAGATAGGGTTTAAACACAAATAATCAAGGTCGTAATTGGTACACTAGGAGTAGTATAAAGTCGTCTAGAAGGACAATTGAAAAAACTACAAATCCCCAATGTTTTAGGTGGCCTTCAGACCTCTGCAATTATAGGTACCACCAATATCCTTAGGAAAACCCTTGATCTTTGAAGCTCCTGGTTTGAAGCCGGGATTAAGCGAAATCCTCTGGAAATGAATCCTATCCCTTTCCAGAGAGACGTTGATAAACGAAATCAGAATTATTATTATTATTATTATTATTATTATTATTATTATTATTAGCAGCAGGACCTGTGTAAATTCCACAGCAACACTTTTCATATGTAATATATTGCTATTGGGTATTCTGTGGACATTCAGCATTAATAGAGACCCCGCGGTATTATTGTAGCCTTTTTGTTAAAACTGTAAAAGTATTCAACTAAGTAATCTGATTAATGTAGTATCAGAATATATCTCGTTATTACGGTTTATCTCCAATATCCTTATAGGAGTCTGTGACGTATTTCCATTGTATAGATGCCCGGTGCAACCGGAAACACTTCGATATCATTATACCCTCTTTAAACAGAACAGATACTACCCTTGGATTCCAGCCAGAAAACCAAAAAGCGACATCATTTTTCATTTATTTATTTATATAGCATCTTCGGTGATTCGGAAACTGCCTTTACTAAAAGGAGGATAGGAAATGATAACAAACTACGAACATTGAATTAACGTATCTATATCCTAATTTAACGTTCAAAGTATATTATCACCTTTTTCCTCTTTTTTAATAAATAGGATCTCCTGATCGAATAATTTATAATCTGGAAACCGTTAAAGGTGCCACAGTATTAATATATAGATTATTATTATTATTATTATTATTATTAAAGCGTTCTATTCGAATAACTTCTTACCTTTGGAATTCTTTCCTGACTGTACTAACATGTAGAAATTCATGCATAATGTGAACAGTCATCTTGCTGCTCAACTCCCTATCAAAATGACACTGTGCCTTGTTTTGGGTGAAAAAAAATAGGATGCAGCGTTTCTTGTCCGTTTGTTTTAGTTTACTATTTATTTCCTTTGATGAAAAACATATAAATTTTCGGAACTCCATGGATTAAGGAATAACGTCCATTGTATTCCCTCTCTTAGAACATTTGATGATTCGATAAATAATATGAATTTTTACCTGCCATCGCTTAATTTTCGTCGTTTATTAATATTTATTATTATAATTATTATCTATTATTAACAAGCTGGACGCCTGGCATTGCTTAAACATAATATTTTAATTTATGCAGATTGCATATGTATTATTATAGAATCAATCTTCTATTGATTATCATGTATTATGAGGAATAATTTGCCCTAATTCGTAAAAAAGAAATAAAAAATAACTAAAATAAATGAATAAATAAAATAAAATAAAATAAATAAATGAATAAATAAATAAAATAAATAAAAAGATAAATAAAATTAATAAATAAAATAGATAAATAAAATAAATAAACCAATAAAAAAAATAAATAAATAAAAAAATTAATCAATAAAAAAAATAAATAAATACATAAAATAAATATTTAAATAAATAAAATAAATAAATAAAATGAATAAATAAAAAATAAACAAATAAAATAAATAAAATAAATAAATAAAAAATAAATAAAAATAAAAAATAAATAAAATAAAAAAATAAATAATAAATACAACAATAAAATAAATAAATAAAAAATGAAATAAAATAAATGCATAAATAAATAAAATAAAAAATAAATCAATAAAAGAAATCAATAACTAAAATAAATAAACAAAAAATAAATAAATAAATTAATAAAATAAATAAATAAAATACATAAACAAAAAAATAAAATAATTAAATTAATAAAATAAAGATATAATGAATAAAATAAAGATAAAAAACAAATAAGAATAAACAATATAAATAAATAAATAAATAAATAAATAAAATAAAAAATACATAAATAAAATAAATAAATAAAATTAAATAAACGAATAAAAAATGAAAATAACAAATAAATAAAAATAAATAAATTAAAAAATTAAATAAATAAATAATAATAAAATAAAACAAATAAATAAATAAAATAAAAACCTAAATAAAAATATATAAAATATATATAAAAAATAATTAAATAAACTAAAAACCTTAATAAAAATATAAATAAAAAATAAATAAATAAGTAAAAAAATACATAAATACGTAAATAAAATAAATAAACAAAATAAATAAAATAGATAAATAAAATAAATAAATGAATAAACAAATAAATAAAATGAAATAAATAAATAAATAAAATACATTAATATAATAATATAACTAAATAAAATAAATAAAATAAGTAAAATAAATAAATAATAAATAAATAGACTAAAACAAATAACATAAATAAATAAAATAAATTAATAAGAAAATAAAATAAGTAAATAAAATCAAAAATATAAATAAATTTAAATAATTAATTAAAAAAACAATAAATAAATGAAAAATAAATAAAAAATAAATAAAATAAATAAGTAAATAAAAACAAAAAATAATTTAATACATAAATAAATACAGAAAATAAATAAATAAATACGCAAAATACCTGAATAATTAAAAAAGTAAAATAAATAAATGAATAAAATAAATAAATAATGAATAATAAAAAAATAAAAAATAAATCATAAAAATAAATATGTAAATAAAATAAATTAATAAGTAAATAAAATAGATAAATAAATACAATCAATAAGAAAACAACTAATAAATAAATAATAAATAAAAAATGAATACATAAAATCAATAAGTTAATGAAATAAATAAACAAAAAATAATATAATAAATAAATAAATAAAATAAATAAACAAATCAATAAAATACATAAACAAATAAAAAATAAAATAAATAAATGAATAAAATAAATAAATAAATAAAAAATAAATAAATAATAAATAAAAAAATAAATAATAAAAATAAATAAATAAAATAAATAAATAAATGTAATAAATAAATGATTAAAAAATATATGAATAAAATATATAAATAAATAAGAAATAAAAAAAGAATAAGTAAATAAATAAATAAAAAATAATTAAATAAAAATAAATAAATGATTATAAATAAACGAAAAATAAAAATAAATAAATAAAAATAAAATAAATAAATTAATCAACAATAAATAGACGACTAAACATAAAAATAAATAAAATAAACAAAATAAACAAATAAATAAATAAAATAAATAAATAAACAAATAAATAAAAATAATCAATAAATAAATAAAAACTAAATAAATAAATAAAATAAATAAAAATAAATGAATAAAATAAAAATATACATAAATAAAATAGATAAATAATAAATAAATATATCAATAAAAAATGAAAATAAAAACTAAATAAAAATTAATAAATAAATAAATAAAAATTAAATAAATAAAAAACTAAATAAATAAATAAAATAAATAAATAAATATATATAAAAAAATATAATAAATAACTAAAGAATAATATGAATAAAAGAATAAATAAATGAATTAAAAAAATACATGAATAAATAAATAAAATAAATAAACAAAATTAATTAATAAAGAAAAGAAATAAAGAAAATAAATAAAGAAAAAATAAATAAATAACTAAAATAAATAAATAAAATAGATAAAATAAATAAATAAAATAAATTAATAAAATAATATAAATAAATAAAATAAATAAAGAAATAAAATAAATAAATAAAAAATGAATAAATATAATAAAACAAATAAAATAAATAAATAAATAAAATAAATACATAAAAAATAAAATAAAATAAATCAATGAAATAAATAAGTAAATAAAGTAAAGTAAATAATAAAATAATATAAATAAATAAAGAAAATAAAGAAAGAAAATGAATAAATAAAATAAATTAATAAGTAAATAAAATAAATAAATGAAATAAATAATATAAATAAATTTTAAAAAAATAATTAAAAATTTAAAAAACAATAAATAAATAAAAAATGAAAAATAAAAATAAATAAATAAGTAAAATAAATAAGTAAATAAATAAAATAGAATAATTAAAAAAACAAAAAATAAATAAAATAAATAAATAAAATAAATAAATAAAATAAATAAATAAATAAAGTAAATGAAATAAATAAATAAATAAAATAAATAAATAAATGAAATAAATAAATTAAATAAATAAATAAGATAAATAAATAACTAAAATAAAATAAATAAATAAAATAAATATTTATTTATTTATTTATTTAATTCATATAATAAATAAATAGATAAAATAAAATAGATGAATTAAATAAATAAATTTAATAAATAAATTAAATAAATAAATAAATAAAATAAATACATTAAATGAAATAAATAAATAAAGAATAAATAAATAAAATAAATAAACAAATAAAAAAAATAAATAATTAAATAAATAAATAAATAAAAAAAAAATAAAATATAATAAACAAATTATATAAATAAATAAATAAAAACATAAATAAAAATAAATAAATAAAATAAATAAATAAAATAAATAAATAAAATAAATGAATCAATAAAAAATAAATAAATAAATAAAATAAATAAAATATAAATAAATAAATAAAATAAATAAATAAATAAATAAAAAATTAAAATAAATAAATAAATAAAATAAAATAAGATAAAATAAAAAATAATAGTAATGTCATTCATCAAATTTCATCTATGTTCCTTTACAATATCAAGTCGTCTGATATTTAGGCTTGACGATATTAAAAATAGTCTCTCTTCTCTTATAGAAAACAGAGAAGAATTTTTACAAGAGAATATTTTACGTTACACCGGGCAAGGTTACACCGTGTAACGTAAATTATTCCCCTGTAAGAATTCTTTTTTATCTATAAGAAAAAACTGTTTAAGATCATATTTTTTCGATTTTCGATACTTATCGGATGAATTTCTGTAGAAAACATATTTAAGAACATTGCCAGACATATGAATTACCTTTGTGTGCGATTTGCAAAAGATAGGCTCAGCCGTTTTGAAACATATGAGGAAAGAACTCTCAAACACACACACAGTGATTTTAATATAATACAGGGTGAAACAATAAAATTGTTGTCCCCAGGAAAAAAGACATGATTCCATTTCCGTTTGATGAAACTTGGTTTTCTTTTTTGTTACAGATAATCTACTATTAGGTCAGTTGTGTACAAATCCTAAGAACGAAAGGACCCTTCTATTATGTCTGAAAAAGACACAATGTTCAACGTGCGAGATCGGAGATGCGCCACTGTACAACTCATGCCCTCTATCAATCCAAGTTATGACAACAGGACCATTGCCAGCGCCCTCAAAATGCAAATACGGAACGTTTAACACTTAAGCGCACAGCTCAACGCATCGTAAAAACCAACGGTTATGGTCATTGGTGTGATTTCAAGTAAGGGCCACATCAACCAACCCCACATCTTCGAAGTCGGTCTGAAAGTCAACACCAAAGTGTGCCTGGATGTGCTGAAGAGCGTGTTGACCCCTGGTGCAATCACGCTGGCAGACCCTGGGGGTGGCAGCAGGACTCGCTGTCGGCTAACAAGCCCAAAGAGACCCAGACTTGGCTTCAGAAAGAGTACTACGACCTTGCACCTTTCTCACTGCCCCCTCCTCCCCTCCACACTCGACCTGAACCTGCTTGACTACTTCCTATAGTCACACGTCGAGAACGTCACCAACATGGCCCCCTACAACATCAAAGCAAGCCTGATCGCCGCCATTCGCCGGGTATTCGCCGATGATCGCCGGAAAAGGCATGCTCCCAGTTCCGGGCCCGTATCAATGCGATGATTGAGGCTGAAAGCGGCTACATTGAATAGATGCCAGAGCTACTACATTACAAAGTTACCTGAATTGAATTTTTTCAATAAAAGTTTTAAAATAAAGCCGTAGTTTATTAATTTATTTTATTTCGGACTACTAGTCTCATCTTTATTAGTTGTTGTTTTCCATTTTTTTTTTATTGGATTGTTTATTCACAACGTTTCAGCCAACTAATTCCTCTGGCCTTCGTCAGGTGGTAACCTCGACGGATAGAAACTTTGAAAGAAAAAAAAATGGAAAACAACTAATAAAAATGAGAGCAGTAGTCCGAAATAAAAATAAATTAATATATATAATGCTCATCTCAAAAATGAATTCCAATTAAGGAATAATGTATATATATATATACCAATCGGTACGGACCCGACTATGGGAGATCAGATAATAAATAAACGTGGATTTAT
>NC_136513.1:88352975-88372975 GCF_053919585.1 Euprymna scolopes
TTTAATTTTATTTTATTTTATTTCATTTCATTTAATTTTATTATATTTTATTTTATTTTATTTCATTTTATTTTATTTTATTTTATTCTATTTTATATTATTTCATTTTATTTTATTTTTTTTCTTTTATTTTATTCTATTTTATTTTATTTTATTCTATTTATTTTATTTTATTCTATTTTATTTTAATTAATTTTATTTAATTTTATTTTATTTTATTTTAGTTTAGTTTATTCTATTTTATTTTATTCTATTTCATTTCATTTTATTTTATTTCATTTCATTTAATTTTATTTCATTTTATTTTATTCTATTTTATTTTATTTCATTTTATTTTATTTTATTTTATTTTTTATTTTATTTTATTTCATTCTATTTTATTTTATTTTATTTTATTTCATTCTATTTTATTTAATTTCATTTCATTTCATTTCATTTCATTCTATTCTATTTCATTTTATTTTATTTTATTTCATTTCATTTCATTTCATTTTATTTTATTTTATTTTATTTTATTTTATTTAATTTCATTTTATGTTATTTTATTCTATTTTATTTTATTTTTTATTTAATTTTATTTTTTATTTCATTTTATTTTATTTCATTTATTTTTATTTCATTTTTATTCATTTCATTTTATTTCATTTCATTTCATTTCAGTTTATTTTGTTTTACTTTATTTCATTCTATTTTAATTTATTTTATTTCATTTCATTTCATTTTATTTTATTTTATTTCATTTTATTTTATTTTATTTTATTCTTTTTTATTTTTTTATTTCATTTTATTTTATTTTATATTATTTTATTTCATTTCATTTCATTTTATTTAATTTAATTTTATTTTATTTTATCTCATTTAATTTTATTTAATTTTATTTTATTTTATTGTATTGTATTTCATTCTAATTTATTTTATTTCATTTAATTTCATTTCATTTCATTTTATTTTATTTTATTTTATTCTATGTTGTTTTATCTTTTTATTTCATTTCATTTCATTTCATTTTATTTTATTTTATTTTATACTATTTTATTTTTTTTATTTCATTTTATTTTATTTTATTTAATTTTATTTTATTTTATCTCATTTCATTTCAGTTTATTTTATTTTATTTCATTTTATTTTATTTCATTTTATTTTATTTTTTTTTATTTCATTTTATTTTATTTTATTTTATTTAATTTTATTTCATTTTATTTTATTTTTTTATTCTTTTTTTAATTTCATTTTATTTTATTTTATTTTATTTTATCTAATTTCATTTCATTTTATTTCATTTTATTTTATTTTATTTCATTTTATTTTATTTTATTTTTTTATTTCTATTTCATTTCATTTTATTTTATTTTATTTTATTCTATTTTATTTTATTTTTTTATTTCATTTCATTTAATTGTATTTCATTTCATTTTATTTTATTTTATTTTATTTTATTCTATTTTATTCTTTTATTTCATTTTATTTTATTTTATGTTATTTTATCTCATTTCATTTCATTTTATTTTATTTTATTTCATTTTATTATATTTTATATTATTTTATTTTATTTTATTTTATTTTATGTCATTTTATTTTATTTTATCTCATTTCATTTAATTTAATTTTATTTTATTGCATTTTATTTTATTTTATATTATTTTATTTTATTTTATTTTATTTCATTTTATTTTATTTTATTTTATTTTATTTCATTTTAGTTTATTTTATTTTATTTCATTTTATTTTATTTTTTTAAATTTTATTTCATTTCATTTCATTTTATTTAATTTAATTTTATTTTACTTTTTATTTTATTTCATTTCATTCTATTTTATTTATTTTATATTATTTTATTTTATTCTATTTTATTTTATTTTATTTCATTTTCTTTCATTTCATCTTATTTTATTTTATTTTATTTCATTTCATTTTATTTTATTTTATTTCATTTTATTTTATTTCATTTGATTTTATATTATTTTATTTTATTCTATTTTATTTTATTTTATTTCATTTTCTTTCATTTCATCTTATTTTATTGTATTCTATGTTATTTAATTTTATTTTATTTTATTTCATTCAATTTTATTTTATTTTATTTTATTTCATTTCATTTTATTTTATTATATTTTATTTTATTTTATTTTATTATATTCTATTTTATATTATTTTATTTTATTTTATTTCATTTCATTTTATTATATTTTATTTTATTTTATTCTATTTTATTTTATTTCATTTCATTTTATTTTATTTTATTTTATTTCATTTCATTTTATTTTATTTTATTTTATTTTATTTCATTTCATTTAATTTTATTATATTTTATTTTATTTTATTCTATTTTATTTTATTTAATTTTATTTAATTTTATTTTATTTTAGTTTAGTTTAGTTTATTCTATTTTATTTTATTCTATTTCATTTCATTTTATTTTATTTTTGTTTAGTTTAGTTTATTCTATTTTATTTCATTCTATTTCATTTTATTTCATTTCATTTTATTTTATTTTATTTTATTTTATTTCATTTCATTTTATTTTATTTTATTCTATTTTATTTTATTTTATTTCATTTTATTTTATTTTATTTTATTTATTTTATTTTATTTAATTTCATTTCATTTTATTTCATTTCATTTTATTTTATTTTATTTCATTTTATTTTATTTAATTGTATTTTATTTCATTTTATTTTATTTTATTTTATTTCATTCTATTTTATCCCATTTCATTTCATTTTATTTTATTTTATTTCATTTTATTTTAGTTTATTTCATTTTATTTTATTTTATTTTATTTCATTTTATTTTATTTTATTTTATTTCATTTTATTTTATTTTTTTTATTCTATTTTATGTTTTTATTTAATTTTATTTAATGTAATTTAATTTTATTTGATTTTATCTCATTTCATTTCATTTTATTTTATTTTATATCATTTTATTTTATTTAATATTATGTTATTTTATTTTATTTTATTTCATTTTATTTTATTTTATCTCATTTCATTTCATTTTATTTTAATTTATTTTATTTTATTTTATTTCATTTTATTTCATTTCATTTCATTTCATTTCATATTATTTTATTTCATATTATTTTATTTTATTCTATTTTATTTTATTTCATTTTCTTTCATTTCATCTTATTTTATTTTATTTCATTTCATATAATTTTATTTTATTTCATTTCATTTCATTTTATTATATGTTATTTTATTTTATTTCATTTTATGTTATTTTATTTTATTCTATTTTATATTATTTTATTTTATTTTATTTTATTTCATTCTAATTTATTTTATTTTATTTCATTTCACTTCATTTTATTTTATTTTATTTTATTTTATTTCATTTCATTTTATTTTATTTTATTCTATTTTATATTATTTTATTTATTTTTTTTTTTTCATTTCATTTTATTTTATTTTATTTTATTTTATTCTATTTTATTTTATTTCATTTCAAATTCTTTTATTTTATTTTATTTCATTTTATTTTATTTCATTTCATTTAATTTTATTATATTTAATTTTATTTTATTCTATTTTATTTTATTTAATTTTATTTTATTTTAGTTTAGTTTAGTTTATTCTATTTTGTTTTATTCTATTTCATTTCATTTTATTTTATTTTAGTTTAGTTTAGTTTATTCTATTTTATTTCATTCTATTTCATTTTATTTCAGTTCATTTTATTTTATGTTATTTCATTTCATTTCATTTTATTTTATTTTATTGTATTTTATTGTATTTTATTTTATTTTTTTATTTCATTTCATTTCATTTCATTTTATTTTATTTTATTTTATTTTATTTTATTCTATTTTCTTTTTTTATTTCATTTTATTTTATTTTATTTAATTTTATTTTATTTTATCCCATTTCATTTCATTTTATTTTATTTTATTTCATTTTATTTTATTTTATTTCATTTTATTTTATTTTATTTTATTTTATTTTATTTCATTTTATTTTATTTTATTTTATTTCATTTTATTTAATTTTTTTATTCTATTTTATTTTTTTATTTTATTTTATTTAATTTTATTTAATTTAATTTAATTTTATTTGATTTTATCTCATTTCATTTCATTTTATTTTAGTTTATTTCATTTTATTTTATTTAATATTATCTTATTTTATTTTATTTTATTTCATTTTATTTTATTTTATCTCATTTCATTTTATTTTATTTTATTTTATTTTATTTTATTTCATTTTGTTTCATTTCATTTCATTTCATTTCATATTATTTTATTTCATATTATTTTATTTTATTCTATTTTATTTTATTTCATTTTCTTTCATTTCGTCTTATTTTATTTTATTTCATTTCATATAATTTTATTTTGTTTCATTTCATTTAATTTTATTATATTTTATTTTATTTTATTTCATTTTATGTTATTTTATTTTATTCTATTTTATATTATTTCATTTTATTTTATTTTTTTTATTTTATTCTATTTTATTTTATTTTATTCTATTTTATTTTATTTTATTCTATTTTATTTTAATTAATTTTATTTAATTTTATTTTATTTTAGTTTAGTTTAGTTTATTCTATTTTATTTTATTCTATTTCATTTCATTTTATTTTATTTTATTTTATTTTATTTCATTTCATTTAATTTTATAATATTTTATTTTGTTTTATTTTATTTTATTTCATTTCATTTCATTTTATTTTATTTCATTTCATTTAATTTCATTATATTTTATTTTATTTTATTTCATTTTATTTTATTTTATTTTATTCTATTTTATATTATTTCATTTTATTTTATTTTGTTTTATTTTATTTTATTCTATTTTTTTTATTTTATTCTATTTTATTTTATTTTATTCTATTTTATTTTAATTAATTTGATTTAATTTAATTTTATTTTATTTTAGTTTAGTTTATTCTATTTTATTTTATTCTATTTCATTTCATTTTATGTTATTTTATTTTATTTCATTTCATTTCATTTTATTTCATTTTATTTTATTTTATTCTATTTTATTTTATTTCATTTTATTTTATTTTATTTTATTTTTTATTTTATTTTATTTCATTCTATTTTATTTTATTTTATTTTATTTCATTCTATTTTATTTAATTTAATTTCATTTCATTTCATTCTTTATTTATTTTATTTTATTTTATTTCATTTCATTTCATTTTATTTTATTTTATTTTATTCTATTTCATTTTATTTTATTTTATTTCATTTCATTTCATTTAATTTTATTTTATTTTATATTATTTTATTTCATTTTCTTTTATTTTATTTTATTTTATTTTATTTTGTTTCATTCTATTTTATTTTATTTTTTATTTAATTTTATTTAATTTTATTTTTTATTTGTTTTATTTTATTTTATTTATTTTTATTTCATTTTATTTCATTTCATTTTATTTCATTTCATTTCATTTCAGTTTATTTTGTTTTACTTTATTTCATTCTATTTTTATTTATTTTATTTCATTTCATTTCATTTTATTTTATTTTATTTCATTTTATTTTATTTTATTCTATATAATTTAATTTTATTATATTTTATATTATTTTATTTTATGTTATTTTATTTTATGTCATTTTATTGTATTTTATCTCATTTCATTTCATTTCATTTTATTTTATTGCATTTTATTTTATTTTATATTATTTTATTTTATTTTATTTTATTTCATTTTATTTTATTTTATTTCATTTTATTTCATTTTAGTTTATTTTAATTTTATTTCATTTTATTGTATTTTTTTTATTTTATTTCATTTCATTTCATTTCATTTAATTTAATTTTATTTTACTTTTTATATTATTTCATTTCATTCTATTTTATTTATTTTATATTATTTTATTTTATTTTATTATATTTTATTTTATTTTATTTCATTTTCTTTCATTTCATCTTATTTTATTTTATTTTATTTCATTTCATTTTATTTTATTTTCTTTCATTTTATGTTATTTCATTTTATTTTATTTTCTATTATTTTATTATATTCTATTTTATTTTATTTTATTTCATTTTCTTTCATTTCATCTTATTTTATTGTATTCTATGTTATTTTATTTTATTTTATTTCATTTTATTTTATTTTATTTTATTTTATTTCATTTCATTTTATTTTATTATATTTTATTTTATTTTATTTAATTATATTCTATTTTATATTATTTTATTTTATTGTATTTCATTTCATTTTATTTTATTTTATTTTATTTTATTCTATTTTATTTTATTTAATTTTATTTTTTTTAATTTTATTTTATTTCATTTCATTTCATTTCATTTTATTTTATTTTATTTTATTTCATTTCATTTAATTCTATTATATTTTATTTTATTTTATTTTATTTCATTTCATTTAATGTATTATATTTTATTTTATTTTATTCTATTTAATTTTATTTAATTTTATTTAATTTTATTTTATTTTAGTTTAGTTTATTCTATTTTGTTTTATTCTATTTCATTTCATTTTATTTTATTTTAGTTTAGTTTAGTTTATTCTATTTTATGTCATTCTAGTTCATTTTATTTCATTTCATTTTATTTTATGTTATTTCATTTCATTTCATTTTATTTTATTTTATTGTATTTTATTCTATTTTATTTTATTTTTTTATTTCATTTCATTTCATTTCATTTTATTTCATTTTATTTTATTTTATTCTATTTTCTTTTTTTATTTCATTTTATTTTATTTTATTTCATTTTATTTTATTTTATCCCATTTCATTTCATTTTATTTTATTTTATTTCATTTTATTTTATTTGATTTCATTTTATTTTATTTTATTTTATTTTATTTTATTTTATTTCATTTTATTTTATTTTTTTATTTTATTTCATTTTATTTTATTTTTTTTATTTTTTTTTATTTTTTCATTTAATTTTATTTAATTTAATTTAATTTTATTTTATTTTATCTCATTTCATTTCATTTTATTTTATTTTATTTCATTTTTTTTTAATTTATATTATGTTATGTTATTTTATTTTATTTCATTTTATTTTATTTTATCTCATTTCATTTTATTTTATTTTATTTTATTTTATTTCATTTTATTTCATTTCATTTCATTTCATTTCATTTTATTTTATTTCATATTATTTTATTTTATTCTATTTTATTTTATTTCATTTTCTTTCATTTCATCTTATTTTATTTTATTTCATTTCATATAATTTTATGTTATTTCATTTCATTTAATTTTATTATATTTTATTTTATTTTATTTCAATTGGTTTTATTTTATTTTATTCTATTTTATATTATTTTATTTTATTTTATTTTATTTCATTCTAATTTGTTTTATTTTATTTCATTTCTTTTCATTTTATTTTATTTTATTCTATTTTATATTATTTTATTTTATTTTATTTC
This sequence comes from Euprymna scolopes, assembly GCF_053919585.1. Lineage (NCBI taxonomy): Eukaryota > Metazoa > Mollusca > Cephalopoda > Sepiida > Sepiolidae > Euprymna > Euprymna scolopes. Next base: position 88,360,341 of record NC_136513.1, read on the forward strand.
ATTTCATTTTATTTTATTTTATTTTATTTTATTTTATTTTATTTTATTTTATTTTATTCTATTTTATTTTATTTCATTTCATATTATTGTATTTTATTTTATTTCATTTTATATTATTTCATTTTGTTTTGTTTTATTTTATTTCATTTCATTTTATTTTATTTTATGTTATTTCATTTAGTTTATTTTATTTTATTTCATTTATTTTATTTTTTTTTATTTGTTATCATTTCATTTCATTTTATTTAATTTCATTTTATTTTACTTTTTATTTTATTTCATTTCATTCTATTTTATTTATTTTATATTTTTTTATTTTATTTTATTCTATTTTATTTTATTTTTTTCATGTTCTTTCATTTCATCTTATTTTATTTTATTTTATTTTATTTCATTTCATTTTATTGTATTTTATTTCATTTTATTTTATTTCATGTTATTTTATTTTATATTATTTTATTTTATTCTATTTTATTTTATTTTATTTCATTTTCTTTCATTTCATCTTATTTTATTGTATTCTATGTTATTTTATTTTATTTTATTTCATTTTATTTTATTTTATTTCATTTCATTTTATTTTATTATATTTTATTTTATTATATTCTATTTTATATTATTTTATTTGTTTTTATTTTATTTCATTTCATTTTATTTTGTTTTATTTTATTTTATTCTATTTTATTTCATTTAATTTTATTATATTTTATTTTATTTTATTTTATTTCATTTCATTTAATTTTATTATATGTTATTTTATTTTATTCTATTTTATTTTATTTAATTTTATTTAATTTTATTTTATTTTCGTTTAGTTTAGTTTATTCTATTTTATTTTATTCTATTTCATTTCATTCTATTTTAGTTTAGTTTAGTTTAGTTTATTCTATTTTATTTCATTCTATTTCATTTTATTTCATTTTATTTTATGTTATTTCATTTCATTTCATTTTATTTTATTTTATTTTATTTTATTCTATTTTATTTTATTTAATTTTATTTAATTTTATTTTATTTTCGTTTAGTTTAGTTTATTCTATTTTATTTTATTCTATTTCATTTCATTCTATTTTAGTTTAGTATAGTTTAGTTTATTCTATTTTATTTCATTCTATTTCATTTTATTTCATTTTATTTTATGTTATTTCATTTCATTTCATTTTATTTTATTTTATTTTATTTTATTCTATTTTATTTTATTTTTTTATTTCATTTCATTTCATTTCATTTTATGTTATTTTATTTTATTTTATTCTATTTTCTTGTTTATTTCATTTTATTTTATTTTATTTCATTTTATTTTATTTTATCCCATTTCATTTCATTTTATTTTATTTTATTTCATTTTATTTTGTTTGATTTCATTTTATTTAATTTTATTTTATTTTATTTTATTTCATTTTATTTTTTTTTATTTTATGTTATTTCATTTTATTTTATTTTTTTTATTCTATTTTATTTTTTTATTTAATTTTATTTAATTTAATTTAATTTTGTTTTATTTTATCTCATTTCATTTCATTTTATTTTATTTTATTTCATTTTATTTTATTTAATATTATGTTATTTGATTTTATTTTATTTCATTTTGTTTTATTTTATCTCATTTCATTTCATTTTATTTTATTTTATTTTATTTCATTTTATTTCATTTCATTTCATTTCATTTTATTTTATTTTATATTATTTTATTTTATTCTTTTTTATTTTATTTCATTTTCTTTCATTTCATCTTATTTTATTTTATTTCATTTCATATAATTTTATTTTATTTCATTTCATTTTATTTTATTCTATTTTATTTTATTTTATTTCATTTTATTTTATTTTATTCTATTTTATATTATTTTATTTTATTTTATTTTATTTCATTCTAATTTATTTTATTTTATTTCATTTCATTTTATTTTATTTTATTTTATTTTATTTTATTTCATTTCATTTTATTTTATTTTATTCTATTTTATATTATTTCATTTTAGTTTTTATTTTATTTCATTTCATTTTATTTTATTTTATTCTATTTTATATTATTTCATTTTATTTTTTATTTTTTTATTTTATTCTATTTTATTTTATTTTATTCTATTTTATTTTAATTAATTTTATTTAATTTAATTTTATTTTATTTTAGTTTAGTTTATTCTATTTTATTTTATTCTATTTCATTTTATTTTATTTTATGTTATTTTATTTCATTTCATTTCATTTTATTTCATTTTATTTTATTTTATTCTATTTTATTTTATTTCATTTTATTTTATTTTATTTTATTTTTTATTTTATTTTATTTCATTCTATGTTATTTTATTTTATTTTATTTCATTCTATTTTATTTAATTTAATTTCATTTCATTTCATTCTGTTTTACTTTTTATTTGATTGTATTTTATTATATTTCATTTCATTTTATTTTATTTTATTTCATTTTATTTAATTTGTTTCATTCTATTTTATTTTATTTTTTATTTAATTTTATTTAATTTTATTTTTTATTTCATTTTATTTTATTTATTTATTTTTATTTCATTTTATTTCATTTCATTTTATTTCATTTCATTTCATTTCAGTTTCTTTTGTTTTACTTTATTTCATTCTATTTTAATTTATTTTATTTCATTTCATTTCATTTTATTTTATTTTATTTCATTTTATTTTATTTTATTTTATTCTATTTTATTTTTTTATTTCATTTTATTTTATTTTATTTTATTTTATTTTATTTCATTTCATTTTATTTAATTTAATTTTATTTTATTTTATCTCATTTAATTTTATTTTATTTCATTTCATTTCATTTCATTTTATTTTATTTTATTTTATTTTATTTTATTCTATTTTGTTTTATTTTTTTGTTTCATTTCATTTCATTTCATTTTATTTTATTTTATTTTATTTTATACTATTTTATTTTTTTATTTCATTTGATTTTATTTTATTTAATTTTATTTTATTTTATCTCATTTCAATTCATTTTATTTTATTTTATTTCATTTTATTTTATTTCATTTTATTTTATTTTTTTTTATTTCATTTTATTTTATTTTATTTTATTTTATTTAATGTTATTTCATTTTATTTTATTTATTTATTCTTTTTTTTATTTCATTTTATTTTATTTTATTTCATTTTATTTTATCTCATTTCATTTCATTTTATTTTATTTTATTTCATTTTATTTTATTTTATATTATTTTATTTCATTTTATTTTATTTTATTTCATTTTATTTTATTTTATTTTTTATTTCATTTCATTTTATTTTATTTTATTTTATTTTATTCTATTTTATTTTATTTTTTTATTTCATTTCATTTAATTTCATTTCATTTCATTTTATTTTATTTTATTTTATTCTATTTTATTTTTTTGTTTCATTTTATTTTATTTTATTTTATTTTATTTTATCTCATTTCATTTCGTTTTATTTTATTTTTTATTTTGTTTTATTTCATTCTATTTTATTTCATTTCATTTCATTTAATTTCATTTAATTTCATTCTATTGTATTTTTTTATTTCATTTTATTTGATTCTATTTTATATTAGTTCATTTTATTTTATTTTATTCTATTTTATTTTATTTAATTTAATTTAATTTAATTTAATTGTATTTTATTTTATTTTATTTAATTTAATTTAATTTTATTTTATTTAAATTTATTTAATTTTATTTTATTTTATTTAATTTTATTTTATTTAATTTGATTTAATTTTATTCTATTTTATTTTATTTTATTTTATTTAATTTAATTTAATTTTATTTTATTTTATTTCATTTTATTCTATTTTATTTTATTTAATTTTATTTTATTTTATTTTATTTAATTTTATGTAATTTTATTCTTTTTTTATTTTATTTTATTTAATTTTATTCTATTTTATTTTATTTTATTTAATTTTATTCTATTTTATTTTATTTTATTTAATTTAATTTAATTTTATTTAATTTTATTTTAGTTTATTTTATTTCATTCTATTTTTTTTATTTCATTTCATTTTATTATATTTTATTTTATGATTTAAACGAAAAGTCATGTTAAGAGTAGACTGCAAGCTTATTTTTCATTTTATTTTATTTTCAAAATTAAAAAAAATATGTGCAAGTGAATTGACGTCTGTTCCTTCATAATTTATATAAAAATATAAAAATAAACAAAAAAGATACTGTGTTGTGTAGAATTTTCATTGAAACATAATCTAAAATTTTTAATAAATTCTCTTTAGCTTTAAAAGGTTAAAAAGCATTTGCTAAAAAATGTGTTTTAAATTCGTCGTTATTTATCTTATTTTTTTATTCATTTTAAATATAACGTATTTTAAAAATTTTCAACTACCATGGAATTTCCACGGATTCTGTTAGTTATTATTATTATTATTATTATTATTATTATTATTATTATTATTTTGTTGTTGTTGTTGTTGTTATTATAATTATTATTATTATTATTATTATTATTATTATTCTTATTATTATTGTTGTTTTTGTTGTTGTTATTATTATTATTATTATTATTATTATTATAATTATTATTATTATTATTATTATTATTATTATTATTATTCCATTAACTTCAAAGTATTGTGGCGTTTTACATCATTTTTTATCCTCAAAAGCGGGCTCTTACACCCAAGCTAGTGAGGATAGTCAAAGAGTCAATTAGATGGAAAGCACCTGTGGAATGATGTTTGCTGAGCCAAGCAAAACTGGCTTCAGCTGTTTAATATGATCAAGAATTGAGCCAATCGCACCTATAATTATAGACATGATGGAGGTTTTCTTATTCCACACTCTAGCAATCTCCATCCTCAGTTTCTGATAGTTTCGTAGTTTTTCATTCTTCTTGCTTTTTAAATTGATGTCGTTTGGGCAAGCCACATCAATAATTCGGCATTAATTGGTTATTTATTATTCTTGGCTCACAAGGAGATTTTCCTCATGTCACAAAGGATTTCTCCTTGAGAACAACGTGTGGTGTTCCTTGGAAGCTGAGTGACAACAAGTCTCCCGAGATTTCCGGTACTCTCCACCTTTTTCGATAACAAATGGTGATGGCAATCCCTTGGATGGAGATCTCATGACAGAAGTGAAAAAAAAGTAATGAAAAATGTTTTCACAGCGAGCTAACAAATTCAGCTAAATTTTGAAGTTAAATAAATTCATTATAAAAATCCTTTGAAAGATAGATATTAGTTTTCTGGGTCTATTTCAATAATAATTAGCAAAGTTCTAAGATATTGAATTAAATTCTAAAAAAAACCTTGTTTGTACAAAAAAAAAATGGCTTAATTAGATACCAAAAGCGAAAAATGATAGTTTCGTTTAAGCGTAGATGAACAAAGTCGTGTAAGCGATGATTCTACGGATGCCCAAAATATCAGAAAGTCCAAAGGTTGTCTGAAAATGACGTCAGATAGTTAGAGGGAGGAAGAGAGTGCTGGTTTTCTTTTTTTTTCTTCAGCCGTGCATCCATATATTTTTTTTATCGTGAACGTTTGTATAATTTTTACTATTTTTAAATTTAATTATTTTTGTATTCCTGCTTTTAAATTAAAAAATTCTTCAAGATCATATAAAAATTATATCTTATCTTGAGTCAAGTCTGAACACAGATACATAAGATCTTATGTAGATATATTAAATAATAATAATAATAATAATAATAATAATAATAATATATATACATATATATATATATATATATATAAATTTTAGTCATTCAATAAATTTAAAAATTTATGACATGAAATGTTTAAATTTCAAATCAAAAGATTTCAATTATTCTATGTAAGATAAAGAATACATTTGAAATATTATAACTCCTTATCCTATAGACTTTCGATGTCAACCATCTCTTCAGAGGAGAAAATATTAGCAAATAGTTATAATGGTTTACACCTTATTTGCTAAAGTCAGTGAGACATGGAAAATCACAATTAAATCAGAAAACTTAAAAAGGCGGCACATATGGTAAAAAATAACAATATCATTAGAATGTAATCACATTTGACCCCCCCCCAATTACAAATTAACAGGAGAAAAAAGAGAAATAACAAAAAATTTGCCCAGCCCAAGGGAGGTAACTTAAAAAAATTCTCCCCTGAGAGTTATTCACATTGCGTTGTGTGTGTGTGTATGCTTTCTTAAAAAAATAAAAATACACGTTTGTTTCATAAAACTGTCTTTATCACAAATATTAGCAATTAGCATAGATATCTCGAAAAAATGAGTCATAGGAAAAACCCTAAAAAAAATATCTTAGTGACCCCTGAAGATTGAACTTTCTTTATAATTTACGGACCAACCCTTTAACCCACGGTTCGAATTATTGCAATACAGAGCTAACCCTTCTTTTCCTTGGCAGAGAAAAAGGAAACATATATTCAACACCCGGAGAAGGTCGCGGAGTAAAGCGACCGAAACGTTGTATCAATAACACCCGAAATGAGAAAAATTGTCCGATTAATCAAAATAATGCAAACATTCACATCTCATCTCAAAAATTCGGAATTGCGGTCTCTAGCAAATTATTCAGCCATTTTTAGGTCTAAACATTTGAAATTTTACATCGAACGTATCCAGACATGCAGCAAGCTTTTTTGGAGGAAAATCTGTCTGTCAAGATGTCAAAGTTGAAAGAGTTGACCTTTGCAGACTCTACCAAACTACTCCGCCAATTTAATGTAATCATGTATTAACAGAGTCCAGGAAATGAGTCAGCATTTTTTTTCCAAATTGAAAGATTCGATTTCCGGATTAATTCTTCGTTTCCTTACTATTGTCATTTCTCTACAATGTTTTATCGTTATTTCCATGGCAGGTGCTCGTCTGAACTCCAATCTCTGGCCCCCCCCTCGCCAATCTTTGTGAACTCCAATCTCTGGTCCCCCCTCGCAAATCCTTCACGAAAAACACCCGTCTAGCTGAATCCACTGTGAAAAATTTCCCCCACTCTTTATCTGTGCCTAAATCAGAACGTGGATTCCATTAACAAAGCTTCTTTCTTAGAACTGCACGCCTGTGGAACTCTGTTCTGTCTGCCTACTTCCCACCTGACTACAACTTGGATGTCTTCAAGTCCAACGTTAACAAATTCCTAATGAACTGCCCCCTTAAGTAAACACTTCATCAAATCTCCACACTAACGTAATGTACTTGCAATAACCCTTATCCCTGAGTGGCTTCCGGGCCTTAATAATTGGTGACCACTGTGTAAAAAAATTCATTAGTGCTCTGGAGGTATCCTTATTTTTATTTGATGCATTTAGTATTCCCCGTGAAAATTATTTTTCAATCCTCACTCAAAAGAAAGGAAATTTATTTTCTCGGTGGTTAAGAAAAATCACACTATTTAATATCTATTTATTTTTTTTAATACAATTCCCAGCTCTGTTAGTCTATAATATAAAGAGCAAGCGTCTGCGTGTATATATGTCTCACTAAAATTTGAAAAATACTCAACATACCCCTATAAAGTTGGTATTATTTTTCTTAAGCGGCATAACCCTGGAAAAATAATATCTAAATTTTATAAAAAAAGAAAAAGAAAAGCTTCAATCATTTGGGGATCAAATGGCCATTTGTATCATTTAATGTTATCAAGAGTAAAAACGATTTTTAATGTTATCGTAGAAAGGGAAATAACTTAGATATTTTTTCAAAGACGTATTTCTCTTACGCCGACTCGTGTTATGAGTATGTCCGAAGAGGGAAATGGGGTGGCCGAAGAAGATAGATAAAGAATAGGGGAAAACAGGGAGGATTAATATATATATATATATATATATATATATATATATATATATATATATGTATATATATATATATATATATGTATATTTGTAGTCATCGACATACAGTCCTGTTTCGTTGTATCACAACTCATCAGTGCCGCTAGCATCTCTCCCAAGCCAAGGATTGAACCTAGAACCGTCGTGTTGACAGTCGGCAGTTCTCCCACTCGACCATGGAATTGACTCCCGTAAATAACTCGTCGGAATGTCTATTTAAATAGACACCCGCCACCACTTTTATAGTGCTCAAATCGCCACCACTTTTATAGTGCTCTCTCTCTCTCTCTCTCTCTCTCTCTATATATATATATATATATATATATATATATATATATATATATAGAGAGAGAGAGAGAGAGAGAGAGACAGACAGACAGACAGATAGAGAGAGAAAGACAGAAACTTTGTATATATAATGTCCTGCAGTCGTATAAATACTTCCTACATTTTTATTGAAATCTAAAAGCTGTCTCCATTTTTAATCAACAGAGCAAATCGTCTATTTGACGGGGAATAAAATTGTATTTTATTGTTGTCAGGTGAACTTTTTTTTTTTAATTTGCAATTCAAGAAGTATCATGCTGTTTGAAACTTAAAAGGAGCAACAGCACCAGTTGAACCAGCCAATCCTTAAAAGACCCAACACAAATGCAAGCTAACACATTCAAGTGCAAGCTAACACCTTCTTCTGCGGAAACCGACCCAAACACATAAAAAAAGAGATATCAATATGATTAAGGATCGCGTGATGGGCTTTCAACTATGTCTTTGGGCCTCCAGAAATATTTGCAACGTCTGTTATATAGGCTTAATTTGTTTTCTCTAATTACAGGTCATCTGTCATTTCAGAGAGAAAATCTATACTAAAAAACAAATTGAAAGACCTAGACAAATCCAGCAGGTTACAGAACTTTCAAGAGAAAAAGAAATTGAAAGATTCGTTAAAATTTTTTTTATTTTTTTATTTTTTTTTTTTATTACATTTTCACCCCAAACAAGGCACATTGCCACTTTGGTGTAGGGGGCTACTATCAGGGGAAACATCTACTGGGGTACTATGTAGGGATTAGGGCAGTGAGATGTTGGTTCACGTTGCACTTGAACTTATGCATGTCAGTACAGTTGGGGAAGCAGTGACCTGGAATGGAATTCCAAAGTCTAGCTGTTCTGGGGAAGAAACTACTGGAGTAGAAAGATCTTTTACATCTAGGGATCTCTACAGTGTGGAGGTGGGATTTTGCAGCTTGTCGGGTCTGTCGAGGGTGTTCACGTCGTGGGGGCACAAGTGCTTGCAGTTCTTCAGAGCATTCACCATTATAATATTTGTAGAACAGGCAGAGGGATGCAACGTTTCGACGATGGGACAGAGGCTGAAGTTTAGATGCCAGTTTAGGGCCTATCAGATTTGCGACTCTCTTTTGAACCCTGTCAAGGAGCGATAGACTAGTAGCCGATGCACCGGCCCAAATATGACAGCAATACTCCATACATGGGCGAATAGTGGCCTTATAGAGGTACAGGATACTTTCGGGTGTTAGAAGTTTTCTAGCACGGTAGAGAGAGCCCACCTTCCTTGCAGCGGCCCTGGCAATGCCCTCGATGTAATTGTTCCAACTCATGTTTCCTGTGAACGTTAGGCCAAGGAGCTTGAGAGACGTACTCTCAGATAAAGAGTCGTTGGCCATTGCTATAGGTGGTAGAGAAGGTTTCTTGTAATTATTGAATGAGACCAGTTTTGTCTTGGTGGCATTGAACGTTACCATCCATTTTTGTCCCCATTCCACTACTGATTGGAGGTCATCCTCTAGTGTTTCTGCCATTACTTTAGATATATGTTCATTTGTTTTCCTGTCGTGCCTGCCGCAGGTTCCAGAAATTTCCAGAACCTTCACGAAAGATCGAGTTGGTTCTGGAATATTCTTATACTGCATGACGCTCTATGTAAAAAAAAAAAAAGGTGTTCGCACTTAAAAGAATGGACTATTTCATAGAAACAACTAATTTTGTCTATTTGGAAAGATGGGAACAGTCACAGGAAGATTTCTAGCAACCCGAATATTCCTTCTTTCTTTTTACATGGTGGCCACCACTTATCAAGGCCCAGAAGCCACTCGGGGACAAGGGCCATTGCGTGTACAGTAATCAATGGGACAGTATCGTAGCAATCGCTAGTATTGGAGATCTGATAAAGTGTCTTACTTAAGGAGGCGGTTCATCAGGAATTTGTTTATGTTGGACTTGAAGACATCCAGGTTGTAGTCAGGTGAGAAACAGGCAAACGAAAGAGAGTTCCACAAGCGTGCACTTCTAAGAAAGAAGCTTTGTTCATGGAATTTACGTTTTGGTTTTGGCACAGATAAAGAGTGGGGGGAATTTTTGACAGTGGTTTCATCTAGATGGGTGTTTATTGTGAAAGATTGGCGAGGGGGGACGAGAGATTGGAGCTCAGACGAGCACTTGCCATGGAAATAACGAAAAAAAAAACAAAGACAGGCTCGCAACGTCTCTTCTGTGGGAGAAAGGTTGCAGGAAAGAGAAAAGCCCTCCGCCACTAAGCCACGAAGTCTATTTTGTACTCTCACTACAGTTTCTTCGTTCATTGCGCGGTTTAAAACTGAAAACAGTGCTGAAAACCAAAGACAAACAGGTGGTCCGAGGAAGATTTCTCTAAGATCAGAAAGGATATTACGACGCCAGATCCAAAAAAATCCACAGGTTAACCGAGAAGAGCTTCAGGAGCATCTGAGTGCGTCTGGGATTAAAATAACCAAGCGTATAATAAGTAATGAACTACACAAGAACAGTTTAAAATCACGCACCCCGAGGAAGATTCCACTCCTCTTGAAACGACACAGAGATGCTAGGTAAACATTCGCTAAAGGACATAAGAATGTACGTTTTGAGAAAAGGTACTATGGACAGATGAAACTAAAATAAAGTTGTTTGCTCATAATTATCGAAATCAGGTGTGGAGAAAAGACGGTGGAAATTACTTACGAACACGAACAAACATGGTGCCAACTGTAAAGTTTGGGGGCGGTCGCAGAATCATGATATGGGGATGTTTTTCTGCAGAAGATGTTGGTGTATTATCAATAATAAATGGTATGATGAACGCGGAAAGCTACCAGAAAATCCTGCAAGACAATTTAATGACGTCTGTTGACAAGCTTCGGTTACCTCCTGATTGGATTTTTCAACAGAATAATGATCTTAAGAATACCGCTAGATCTACAAAGAAACGGTTCGCTGAAAATAAACGTTAATGTCTTGCAATGGCCAAGTCAGTCCCCAGACTTGAACCCAATTGAGAGTTTCTGACGATATTTGAACATTCAAATTGGGAAAAGAGCCACAAGAAATATCAATAATTTGAAGACAATATGCCAAGAAGAATGGAAAAGAATACCAGTCAGTGTGTGCAAATCATTAATTCAGAGGTACGGGAATAGATAGACTCAATAAAGGATATTTCACAAATTATTAAATTAAAATAATATGATTTTGTTGTTTTGTACCAATGGGGGTTTCGCCCGTTAAACAAAAAATAAGGCATTAATTTCTGTTAGAATAAAACTTAATTAAGTTTATTATAATTTTTTTAGTAGTATGTATCTTTATACATAAAATGTATCGAATTTTATTTTATAAGGGGTTTACATACATTAAAATACAATTTTTTATATGTATGAATATTTATTTCACCTCACTGTTTGTACATACATACATACATAGATACATACATACATACATACATACATACACACACATACATATATATATATACATTTTTATTTTTATTTTATTTTATTTCTCTATCCTATACGCACTGTATTTATATAAATACTTAGCGAATATTATTCCATTTCCTTTATTAATTCAATCTATATCTGGCAATTTTTTATTTACTTAATTTCTTAGAGACCTTTTTATAGTCAAGGCATTTAAATAGATAAATGTACTTAAGTTGGATGTAACTAAGCTTGCTTTGAGAGGACGCATTTTAGTCATTGAAAACAACGCCCCCACCCAACCCGCATAGATATTTAACGTGTCAAACTCCATATGACATGTATTCAACAACTAACCGCAACGATCCACAAGTAAGCACTACATTCTTTTAATAATATTATTTGAATTCTTTCTCCTTTTCCTTGTACCTATTTGTAAATTATTCCACGGATTTCGGCCTTTTGGATTATTTTGGACCAACTTCCAATTACGCGATTTCCTTGGATTTTACTTGTGCGAATGGAAATTTAACTAACTTTCTTGGATTTGCATTTTTGGATTTTACCGTCATTGGGTACTTTACTTTTTACCAGACAATCCATTCACGTGAAATCACCTTTTTCTTCACCCTATTCCCTCTGCTTCACTTTTTATTATCAAGTAAGATCTTTGACTTACTTGCAGTTTCATCAAATACTTTTGCAAGCAAAATTCGATCCCGCATTTTGCTAAATCCTACCTTCTGATGAGAAGGAAAGTATTTCTTCGAAACTCCGCGGATTAAGGACTATCCACTTATTTAGTGTTTTCTTTTCAAATCAAATATGTTTTAACTCTTTTTCAAAGTGTTTTTAACATGTCTTATTAATATTTGCTCTTATATATATATATATATACATATATATATATATATATATATATATATATATATATATATATACTAGCAAAAGTACCCGTCGTTGACTGGGTTCAAAAACAGCCTACAGAAAATGGACTCTGATTTATGAAAGTATGATAGGTTATGAAAAGGAAGGGTTGTAAAGAGATAGCTTCGAATTTGGGGGTATCAAAACAAAAGCAAAATATGATGAAAGTAAAAATAAAATAGATA
>NC_136513.1:88380475-88407975 GCF_053919585.1 Euprymna scolopes
GCAGTGGTCTTAGATAGGTTTTGTATCGGAACGTCTTCAATAAATATCGATAATCGATAATCAAAATAATCCAATGAAAGAAGGAACCCGCGATTTTGACCAAAGTTAACACCTTACACAGCCTAACATCACAAATGCATTTGAGAAGTTTTATAACGACAGCAGCCGAACGGTTCCACATATAAAATCAACAGTAAGTTCTTTGATATGACAGGGGCGCGTTCGAAATGAATGTTTTTGCTTAAAGCACAATTGCACCATGATTCTTAATCTTTTTATTTTAAAATTTAATTCAGGTCATTACATATAATTTTTTTTTTTTATAAAATCAACAGTGGTTTCTCTACAGTGCAATATAGATTACAATGTATTATGGACTTAGTCACTGTGGGAAGGTATGTGGAACTTCCTCCTGGTGCACCATGATGAAACCCCACATAGAGCAGGCAATCAATCGATTTGAGTGAAAAATAAACAATTTCATCGATAGCAATGACAATAGAAACATGGGAGAGTGAAATATTCGTTTGAATTTGAAAACTTTGAAGTGTAAAAAATTTATTTAGATGAGAAATTTGAAAACTTTGAAGTGTAAAAAATTAATTTAGATGAGAAATTTGAAAACTTTGAAGTGTAAAAAAATTATTTAGATGAGAAATTTAAAAAACTTTGAAGTGTAAAAAAATTATTTAGATGAGAAATTTGAAAACTTTGAAGTGTAAAAAATTTATTTAGATGAGAAATTTGAAAACTTTGAAGTGTAAAAAAAATATTTAGATGAGAAATTTGAAAACTTTGAAGTGTAAAAAAATTATTTACATGAAAAATTTGAAAAGTTTGGAGTGTAAAAAATTTATTTAGATGAGAAATTTGAAAACTTTGAAGTGTAAAAAATTTATTTAGATGAGAAATTTGAAAAGTTTGGAGTGTAAAAAATTTATTTAGATGAGAAATTTGAAAACTTTGAAGTGTAAAAAAATTATTTAGATGAGAAATTTGAAAACTTTGAAGTGTAAAAAATTTATTTAGATGAGAAATTTGAAAACTTTGAAGTGTAAAAAATTATTTAGATGAGAAATTTGAAAACTTTGAAGTGTAAAAAATTTATTTAGATGAAAAATTTGAAAAGTTTGGAGTGTAAAAAATTTATTTAGATGAGAAATTTGAAAACTTTGAAGTGTAAAAAATTTATTTAGATGAGAAATTTGAAAAGTTTGGAGTGTAAAAAATTTATTTAGATGAGAAATTTGAAAACTTTGAAGTGTAAAAAATTTATTTAGATGAGAAATTTGAAAACTTTGAAGTGTAAAAAATTTATTTAGATGAAAAATTTGAAAAGTTTGGAGTGTAAAAAATTTATTTAGATGAGAAATTTGAAAACTTTGAAGTGTAAAAAAAATATTTAGATGAGAAATTTGAAAACTTTGAAGTGTAAAAAAATTATTTACATGAAAAATTTGAAAAGTTTGGAGTCTAAAAATTTTATTTAGATGAGAAATTTGAAAACTTTGAAGTGTAAAAAATTTATTTAGATGAGAAATTTGAAAAGTTTGGAGTGTAAAAAATTTATTTAGATGAGAAATTTGAAAACTTTGAAGTGTAAAAAATTAATTTAGATGAGAAATTTGAAAACTTTGAAGTGTAAAAAATTTATTTAGATGAGAAATTTGAAAACTTTGAAGTGTAAAAAATTATTTAGATGAGAAATTTGAAAACTTTGAAGTGTAAAAAATTTATTTAGATGAAAAATTTGAAAAGTTTGGAGTGTAAAAAATTTATTTAGATGAGAAATTTGAAAACTTTGAAGTGTAAAAAAAATATTTAGATGAGAAATTTGAAAACTTTGAAGTGTAAAAAATTTATTTAGATGAAAAATTTGAAAAGTTTGGAGTGTAAAAAATTTATTTAGATGAGAAATTTGAAAAAGTTGAAGTGTAAAAAATTTATTTAGATGAGAAATTTGAAAAGTTTGGAGTGTAAAAAATTTATTTAGATGAGAAATTTGAAAACTTTGAAGTGTAAAAAATTTATTTAGATGAGAAATTTGAAAACTTTGAAGTGTAAAAAATAATAAGATCATTTTTTTAAAAACTTTTTTCTCCTGTATTTTGCTCCAGATTCGAGCGGGAAATTTAAAGTAAAGTAAATTTCCAACGCTCCAAAGTTTGATGATTGTTTTCAACACTTCATATTTTGTTTGTCTCTTTTTACCGAACAAAATATGGAAGCCCGTAGATAACCAAAAGAACATTCCGTAAAATCGTATTTCATATTTAATATACAAATGTTTATAATATTATTTAATCATTAAACTGTGTAAATCTTAAAAACCTAACAAAGTTATAACAAAAATTAATTAATTGCAGTTTGAAGAAGATAAACAAAGGTTTTAAAAATCATTAAGTCGTGTTTAATAAATCTAGCAAAAATCAACTAATGGTCAGTTTTTCGTGAATTTTCGATACTTATCCATTTTAGAATGAAATTACATATAAAATGCAGTTTTCGTAAAACATATATATTTTTAGTGCGTTTCTCTCCCCCCATATTTATTTTTTCGAAATTTGAACAAAATATATTTAAATCTATCAAAATTTCTATTTATTATGAAACATAAGAGTTCAAATAAGTAAAAAATATTTATTTTTAAAAAATTTATATACACGTATTGAACAAAAAATTACCTTGAAGTTGCAATTAAAAAAACTGATATAAATTTAATATTATGATTTTTTTTAAATAGCGTTTTTTCGAATTAATATATACTATAATCAGTTGAATTGCCAAGAAAAAGAAACTTCGTAAACATTAATTAATTTTTAAAAGGTTAAAACGATTAAAATTCCATTAGTTCAAAACAACATAGATTTTTAATTAATTGTGTTTAATTTTTTTTAAATATTAAATATTAATATAAACATGTCTCTTGGCAGCTATTTTATCGCCAGATTAAAACCGATTAGAAAATATTATTGCACAAATATTAAGTATTTGGGTTTGTATTACTGTACACATAGATTCGAAAAAGTTGTCACCCCCCCCCCAAATATATAACAAATAAATGTTATCAAAGGCAAAATAAGTTACTTTTCTACCTAACTGGATATGTTTTTAGTGTTTTTATTCAATGTAACATGTTTATTCAGCTCGAAAAGCATACAGTGTTTACCGATGTATTGGAAAATTCAAAATGGCGCCCGACACTCTCTTTAACACGGTAAGTTCAGGAAAAGATGTTATAAATAATAAACTAGACAAAATACTGTTAGAAATTTGCTCAATATATGTTACCGTGACATAAGTTGACATATATTCGGTGGTTTTTAAATCATATTTTATCTAGTTTATTATTTATAACACCTTTTGCCAAACTTACCATGTTAAAGAGAGTGTCGGGCGCCATTTTGAAACACTGCATGTTTTTCGAGCTGAATAAATATGTTACATTGAATAAAAACAAAAAAATGTATCGAGTTTGGTAGAAAAGTAACTTATCTTGCCTTTGATAATATTTATTTCTAATATATTTGTTTTTTGACAACTTTTTCGAATCTATGTGTACAGTAATACAAACCCGTAAATTCTTTTTTTTAAATATTTGGTTTAATTTTTAAGGTATTTTCAGGTTCAATGTGAAATCTTATGCTTTTTCCAATAAACCGAATATAATTCTGTAGACAAGCGGTTTTTAATTCACCCCCCCCCATTTTGAAATGTCTATTAAAATGAAAATAATTAATTTTCTCACCTCAAATTTATATATCACAAATTGAAAATAAAAGATCAATAAATAAAATAAGCTAATTTAAAACAAAAAAGAACAATCATTTGCAAATTTACCTGTAAAGCCCAAAGCTTTTTTTTAAAAAAACACGTTAAATTGTTGTTTTTTTTAAAGTGATGCCTTATAATCTTGTTATATTGTTCAGAAAATTTCGTACATTTACGACAATTTTTTCTATTTTATTCAATGTTTTTTTTTAGATATTAAAAAATCACTTCACAAAGAAGAAATAAAATATACTAAATCAAAAACTCATGTATTTCTTTAAGAAAATTAAAAAAAAATGTTTACAGCACGCAATAGAAAGAGACATTAATTCTGGCGCTTAAAGCCACCGAAGATGTCAACTCGAAGAAAAGCAGGCATTTGTCTTCCTTTATTTCAACTGTGAAAAACATCTGATGTCGCGTTTTGGAATCCTGGCTTAAAAAAGTATTTTATTTAAAAAGGATATGAAATATGAAATATAGATAGCTTTTTGATAATGAAGAATGGAAGTACCCATTGATTAGTATTTTTATAGGTAAGTGATTTTTTGGAATATATATATATATATTATTATCGAAGTAAGTTAAAATTCGTTGATTTTCTTTAAATCTTTTTTAAAGAAAACAGATAAAAAAAACAAATAATAATTTGCTAATAAACCTGTTATTTTTTTTTTAAATTGGTATTTGCTCCTTTAATTGGAAAAAAATAGAGTTTGAATTACATTTTAAAGTAGTTATAAGCTTCGAAAGATAGGAGGTCGAATTATTCAAGTTTTTATCACGCATTTTTAATGGCGATTTCTGACACTGCTACGGAATCTCTTGCGCCAAAAAAATGTTTCGCTTTTTATTTATTAGTTGATTACAATTTTTTTTTCTTATTATTTTAACGATATTTTTTTTTAGTAATAAAAAAAAACAATAAAAACCAAACAAAACAAAAATTTAAAAAAAGAACAAAAAACAAGGAGAGATTCGATTCTCCTTCGTTACTTTTTTGTTTTTGTTTTTTTAATTCTGTTAGTTTTTTTGTTTTTTTTGTAAATTTTTACGACGTGCCCCAGCGTATTATAAACATCCCAACCTCTACATGTTAAGAACGGCTTTCGGAATAAACACCCCCAACCTCGAAAGCCATTTTTAAGATGTTGGTGGTTGGGGGGTGTTTATACTATGCTGGGGCAGGTCGTAAAAAATACCTTGGTGCAGCTAAGATAAATAGGCCCCGCAGACGAGCCTCTTTCTGAAAAATCTGAACAGTTAGGTCACGTGACATGTGACACCGGTGTTTCTACAATTATTGACCCTTTTTACGTTGACTTATCTTGCCTTTGGTTGCAATTATTTATTTATTTACTTATTTTCACTTCTTCGTTGTTCGAATTCTTTGAATCGTTTTTTGTTACTTTTTTTAACTTTTAGCTTAACTTGCTTTGATATTTCACCATTTCGTTTTTTTTTTTTAGTAATAAATGCTTCTCTACATTAAAAAAACAACCTTGTGTCTAACTCTGCCAAGTAAATAGAAAGTAATATGGCGGCTGAAAAACATTTTTAGACCCCAGTAAAATCATTACAATACAGTTAAGAATTTCCGCCATGCGATCGACCCATGGGAGCGGCGCCCGTAAATTATCTCGCCAAATGTCTATTTAAACAAACATTTGTCCACCACTTTTACAGTGCTCTAACCGCTTGTTTATAAACAAACAATGGGCGTCGCATTTTTCAGCCGATTAAGTAGCGGGTGAGATTATTTACGACATATCTGGATATATATATATATATATATATATATATATATATATATACCCACCACACACGTTCCAAAGAGTCAAACACACGCTTGACGAGGGGATGATTTTCCGAAATATAACGCATCACGGACATGGCATCTGATCATCTGACGCAAGTAAGTACATAAGAGCATATTACATAATTCATAAGTTCATAAAAATATTAGTTGTTGATGGGCAGAAATCGGAAGCTCTCAGTGTTAATGCTGAATCTCTCAAGGGTCGATCCTAGGCCCAACTCTCTTCCTGATCTACATCAATGATCTCCCAAAACACATATTTATGTCATTCGGAGATATTTATGCTGATGACACTACTATCTATGGCAACACATCAAAGTCCGTAAATGACCAAATTCTCTCTGATTCTCTCCTCTGATCTTGAACACGATCGGTAGAACTTCTGGTTGTCAACGCGATGGTTCTAGGTTCAACCCTCAGCTTGGGAGAGGTGCTAGACTAGCGGCAATGATGAGTTGTGATACAACGAAACAGGACTGTATGTCGATGACTTCAAATATCTATAATATAAAGCTGAACGTCTGTGTGTGTGTCTGGTCACGAATATATGGTTGACTATTATAGAAAACTGATCACATATAATGATAGAAGATGTATCGCGACACAGGATGGGTATGTTTGGTCAGGCATAATGATGATTCATTAAAATTGTGGGGTCTGCGTAAGCGCCTGGTCCACAAAGTATAGAAATAAAAAATTTAAAAATTAAAAAAAAAAAAACGTTCACAAGTGTTTTTTGATATAGATGTACATAATAATACTTTGATAAGTATGTTTTAACTTAAATAGGAATGGTATAATAAAGTTGTCATATCTATCTGCGTAAGTATACTTTGATAATTATGTTTCAGTTTGAAGAAATATGGTATGATAAAATTATGGGATGTTCGTTCTCGCCTGACCTCAATAGAATGGAAATATGTCACAAAACTTAACAAGGTTTTTTTTAATATAGATCCACAGAATATTGTGATAATGTTTCAGTGTTAACAGGTATGGTATAATAAATTATGGGGTTTATCTATTTTATTTTTACTTTCATGATATTTTGCTTTGGTTTTGATACCCCCAAATTCGAAGCTATCTCTTTACAACCCTTCCTTTTCATAACCTATCATACTTTAATAAATCAGAGTCCATTTTCTGTAGGCTGTTTCTGAACCCAGTCAACGACGGGTACTTTTGCTAGCATATATATATATATATATATATATATATATATATATATATATATATATATATATATATCATTATATTTTTGGGGGTACAAAGCATTATTATACCTATTAAAAAAAGAAGACTGTTTTTTTTTGTATCCATGGTAAAAAGAAGGACAGAGGAAAAAAATTTAATGGAGGTTAAAAAAAAAACTTAAATAAATAAGGGGTAGAGTCAGCCGACCGGGTTCGCCCTCACTTTTCAAAGCTCTATATTTAATTTGTTTCCCTATAGAAAAAAAAAGACCTCGATTCGGCTTTAAAAATGAAGGCAGAATCCGGTAGCTGACTCTACCATCTTATTTATTTAATTTTTCTTAACCTCCATTAAATATTTCCCCACCGTCCTTCTTTTTACGATGAATACTTGTATATTAAGTATGATATACTAATCAATAGAGAGTTGGCTCTTTATCAATAGTAATAAATACGAAATCTTGATGAATAAAAATATCATATTAAAGCTAATTTTACAACCGGGCAAGGCCGGACGGTCATGCTAGCATATAAATTATAGTAATCATATCTGTATATATGATTAAAAAAAAAAAAGGTCATGAATATGGTGAGGGGGACGAAAAAAACAAAAAATAAACGGGAGAAAAATTACATAGAGACTAAATTAAGTCCTAAAAGATTTTCTTTTTGCTTGCAAAGAGAATGTCTCAAAGACTTAATAAAAATTGTCTCTAAAATTTTCGAATGATAGGGAGAGTGCGACTTACTAAGGATCGTAAACATGTCAGCACTGAAATTCGTGGCACACGCATGGTTATTTATAAGATGGTCGCAAATCGCAGAACCATACGTATTATTCAGAACATTCGAGGGTGAAAAATTTGCATAACGAATCTTTGATGGTACATGTTGTTCTAATCTTTGGGATTTGTTCCCTCCTCCGCCATATTCATGACCTTTTTTTTTTTTTAAATCGTATTTTCATCGATTTAGCTCTGTTGAGCGAGGAATGAAACCTGGTTAGCTAACTTTTATTTTCATTTAAAATTTTTTTTTTAAATCATTACGTTGATTGGTCTGTATTTAGCCATTATTAAATTCTGTACCCCCCGAAAAAATTTTATATATATATATATATATATATACAGTAGCGTCCAAAACTACGGGACACAATTTTCAAACCTAATATTTGTTCGGAATGACAACTGTGAAAAGCTGACCTTTTTGACAATTTGTAGTCGTTATCATCCATAATAACATACTAAAATTTGCATCATTTGCAAAGGATAGAAAAAGAATTATAACAATAATTTATTTATTTTCAAAATAGGGACGTCTAAAAGTAAGGGACAAAATTGTGAAAAACAATGTAAACAGTATGCTATATTAAAATTTTTTGATTTCCTCTAAAGAATAAGTTTTACTTAGTCATTTGTAAATGTTGCATCAGCCGGTACCATAGCGAAACGCCAAAAACTTTATTATTCTGTGAGACAAGTAATTGTGAAGCTACACAAGGAAAATCACACCATTAGAGAGATTTCAGAGAAAGTGAAACGTTCCAAGAGTGTTTTAGACAGGGTTGTTAAATCCTATAACGATGCTGGCAAAATAGTTAGTGCTTTTTAAACAGGCAGACCCCGCAAATCTTCGGCAAGAGAAGATCGAATAATGCAGCGTATATCATTAAAGGACCGTTTTAAGTTTTGCAAATAAATTAAAAGGGTTATGAATAGTACCTCATGAGTTAATGTGTCAAGACAGACTGTTTCTAGACGACTGCAAGAAATAGGGCTGCTTAATCGAACCCCAGGGAAGAAACCATTTGTTAGTTCGAAGAATAAGAAGAAGAGATTGGAGTTTGCAAACAGGGATGTAATTTGGACATATGAAAATTGGGCAAAAGTATTTTTCAGTGATGAAAGCAAGTTTAATTTATTTGGAAATGATGGAAAAACAATGTTAAGAGACATATTGGTGAAAGATTAAGTGCAAAGTGGACTAAGAAAACTGTCAAGTTTCGGGGTGGAAGCGTCATGGTATTTTGGAATATTTTTTTAGCCAAGATACAATGCCTTTTGTCTTCATGTAAACACGCAGATCTATAAAACATTGTTCAAGGCCAATCATACAGAATTCAGGTTTCGATAGGGCTACCTTCATGCAAGATAATGTCCCATGTCACAAGGCAAAGGTGGTAATGAGATGTTAGCGAGCAAGAATTCGAAATTATGAATTGCCCACCGCAGAGTCCTGACTTAAATCCAATAGAAAATCTTTGGAAGATCTTAGGAGTTAAAGTTATCGAAAGAAATCCCACTAACATGGAGGATTTGTGGGTGAAGCTTCAAGAAGAATGGTATAAAATTAGTATTGAGGATTTTCAAGAACTGATTCTATTATATAATGATAATATAATGATACTGATATTAGATAATGATTCCTATGCGACACTGAATGGCCCGGAGGATGGGACGAAGCGAAACATCGTCCTGCGATTGTTTAGTGTTATGATATCTGAAATCTTAAATATTTTACTAAGAGAAAAATATTATTATTTTTATTTTTTTTAATTACATTTTCACCCCAAACAAGGCATGTTGTCACTTTGATGTAGGGGCTACTATCAGGGACATAAGCTATAGGGGGACCATGTGGGGAGTTGGGCAGCAAGATGTTGGTTCACGTTACACTTGAACTTCTGCATGTCAGTACAGTTGGGGAAGCAGGAACCTGGAAGGGAATTCCAAAGTCTAGCGGTTCTGGGGAAGAAACTACTGGAGTAGAAGCCTCTCTTACATCTAGGGATCTCAACTGTAAGGGATGGGATTGAAATGGAATAGGTATTTAAAACACTTAAATATCTGTTCATCGCTTGAGAAGATGATCGTGATTATGCAATTGTTCTGTGCGTTCAAAAATGGCGTACTAGACCGATTTGAGCTCTGAAGTATTTCCCGCATGTTGGACACCTGTAGAATAATTCTGTATCAGAGGCGTTGATTACTCTGTGTTTTTTAACGTCACGTTTTCTCTTGCGTTCTTCATTGCGCGCGGATTCAGCAAGTCTAGCCCCTTTGTGAGTTGCAACATGCCAGCAACATCTGTTTGGGGTTTGTTTATCCCATGAGTTAAAATACAAACCAAACTGTTAAAGGGATACTTTCAGATTGTCCTTCAACCGTTTCCGCTATCTTCCTACGGGTCTTTTCCTTTGGACAGCTCATAATAAAAAAAACTGTTTTAGGAGCCTTGAATCAGTCATGCGACATATATGACCGACCCAGCAAACCTGCCACTGCTGTAACATTGTGTGCATCGACGGAAGGTTTGATCGGACTGAAAGATCTGATATCTTGTCTTGCCACTTGATTTTCAACAATCTACGGACGCAGGTCATATAAAAATGGTTCAGTTTCTTGGCATGTCTGGCATATTCAGTCTACGTTTCACAAGCATAAAATTACACACTTGAAGAAAGTCGAAGGCAACATCTACCGAAACATTGGTAAAATAACATACAAGATAAGAACTAGAGTCTGAATAATACAAATAATACAAATGGGTTATCTTCATCTAAAAATTTCAGGAACATAATTTTTTTTTTTCTTTCAGGTATTCAGACAAGTCGAGGCCTCCATATGTTTGCTCTGGTTGTTGGCGTGATCACATTAATCCTCTATACAATTACTGAGGTGGTTGGAGTCATCAGCGGGAAGATTGGGAAGTCGTTGGTTATCAGCCTTAGTATTTTGGCAGGTGAGTCACAGATAGGTAGAGGTGACACGTGAACGGTGCTTTTTTTTATTTTTTGTGGGTAATTTTTCTACGTCCACAGAAAATTGTGAACGGATTCAGGATGTGAGAAAAACAAATTGCGATGCTTTTATGTCAGCAGATAAACTGGTATCTCAAATCACAGCGTGACAGACAAAAGGACATTTCGAACAAAAGCATGACAGACAAGGCAGACATAATTACTATTTTGTCTGTCAAACTTTAGTTTTAAATAAACACAACTTTATTAATTGATTTATTGCAGACTATTATCCTCATCTTAGTTGTTGTTTCATGACGTTTCGGCCAACTATTCCTCTGGCCCTCCTCAGGTGGTAACCGCGACGGGATAGGAACTCCAAATCTCCTAATTGCATTCTAAGCAATTACTATCATCCATAGTTGTTATTTAAATAATATATATGCATAACTTTGTCACGCTTAAGTTGGAAATAGCATTTTGCTTGTGACAGTTTAGTTTGAAATAGCATCTTATTTGTCACGCTTAAGTTTGAAATACTATTTTGTCTGCAATGTCTTCATAATTTATGTATCCATGTTCTTTATTTGTGGCCTGTTCAGAAAAAATGAAATAATCAACTTCAGAAATTATAAAATAATCAACTTCAGAAATTATAAAATAATCAACTTCAGAAATAATGAAATAATCAACTTCAGAAATAATAAAATAATCAACTTCAGAAATTATAAAATAATCAACTTCAGAAATTATAAATTGGTTATTTTATAATTACTGAAGTTGATTCTTTTATTATATCTTAAGTTGATTCCTTCATTATGTCTGACGTTGATTATTTTATATTTTCTGAAGTTGATTATTTTATTATTTCTGAAGTTGATTATTTTATTATTTCTGCAGTTGATTCTTTCATTATTTCTGAAGTTGATTATTTTATATTTTCTGAAGTTGATTATTTCATTATTTCTGAAGTTGATTATTGTATTATTTCTGAAGTTAATTATTTTTAAATTTCTGAAGTCGATTATTGCATTATTTCTGAAGTTGATTTTTTATTATTTCTGAAGTTGATCTTTTTATTACATCCTAAGTTGATAATTTTCTAATTTCTTAAGTTGATTATTTAATTATTTCTGAAGTTGATTATTTTATTATTTCTTAAGTTGACAATTTTCTAATTTCTGAAGTTAATTATTTAATTATTTCTGAAGTTGATTATAGTATAATTTCTGATGTTGATTATTTCATCATTTCTGTAGTTGAGTATTTTATAATTTCTGAAATTGATTGTTTCATTATATCTGGAGGTGATTATTTCATTATTTCTGAAGTTGATTCTTTTATTATTTCTTAAGTTGATTATTTTATTTATTCTAAAGGTGATTATGTTATTCTTCCTGAAGTGGCTATTTTATTATTTCTTAAGTGTGATTATTTCATTATTTCTTAAGTTGATTGTTTCATTATTTCTGAAGTTAATTATTTCATTTTTTCTGGAGTTGATTATTTCATTATTCCTAAAGTTTATCATTTTTTTATTTCTTCAGAAATTATACAATAATCAACTTAAAAAATTATAAAGGAATCAGCTTCAGAAATAATAAAATAATCAACTCGAGAAATAATTAAATAATCAACTTAAGAAATAATGAAAAACAGAAATAATGAAGAAGACAACATCTGAAATTATAATATAATCAACTTCATAAATAATAACATAATCAACTTCAGAAATACTAAAATAACCAACTTCAGAAATAATTAAAGTCAACTACAGAAATACTAAAATAATCAACTTCAGAAATAATGAAATAATCAACTTCAAAAATAATAAAATAATCAATTTCAGAAATAATAAAATAATAAACTTCAGAAAATATAACCTAATAAACTTCAGAAATAATAATATAATCAACTTCAGAAATAATAATATAATCAACTTCAGAAATAATAAAAGACTCAACTTCGAAAAAATGAAATAAACACATTTAGAAAATATAAAATAATCAACTTCAGAAATAATAAAATTACCAAATTTAGAAGTAATAAAAGACTCAACTTCAGAAATAATAAAATAATCAACTGAAGAAATGATAAATTAATCAACTCCAGATATAATGAAATAATTTATTTCAGAAATTATAAAATAATAAACTTAAGAAATAATGAAATAATCAACTACAGAAATAATAAAATAATCAACCTCAGAAATAATTAAATAATCAACTTAAGAAATAATAAAAAAATCAACTGCAGAAATAATAAAATGATCAACCTCAGAAATTATAATTAAATCAACTTCAGAAATAATAAAATAATCAACCTCAGAAATTATAATTTAATCAACTTCAGAAATAATAAAATAATAAATTTCAGAAATAATAAAAGAATCAACTCCAGATATAATGAAATAACCAATTTCAGAAATTACAAAATAATCAACTTCAGAAATAATGAAATAATCAACATCAGAAATTATAAAATAATCAACTTCATAAATAATTCAATAATCAACTTCAGAAATAATTCAATAATCAACTTCAGAAATAATTAAAATAATCAACTTCAGAAATAATAAAATAATCAACTTAAGAAATAATGAAATAATCAACTTCAGAAATAATAAAACAATCAACTTCAGAAATAATAAAATAATCAACTTCAGAAATAATGAAAAATCAATTTAGAAAAAATAAAATAATCAACTTCAGAAATAATGAAATAATCATCTTCAGAAATAAAAATATAATCTACATCTGACATTATAATATAATAAACTTCAGAAATAATAAAATAATCAACTTCAGAAATAATGAAATAATCAACTTCAGAAATAATAAAAAAATCAACTGCAGAAATAATAAAATAATCAACTTCAGAAATAATAAAATAATCAACTTAAGAAATAATAAAATAATCAACTTCAGAAATAATAAAATAATCAACTTCAGAAATAATAAAATAATCAACTTAAGAAATAATAAAATAATCAACTTCAGAAATAATGAAATAATCAACTTCAGAAATAATAAAAACATCAACTGCAGAAATAATAAAATAATTAACTTCAGAAATAATGAAATAATCAACTTCAGAAATAATAAAATAATTAACTTCAGAAATAATAAAATAATCTACTTAAGAAATAATAGAATAATCAACTTCAGAAATAATAAAATAATTAACTTCAGAAATAATAAAACAATCAACTTCAGAAATAATAAAATAATTAACTTCAGAAATAATAAAATAATTAACTTAAGAAATAATAAAAAAATCAACTGCAGAAATAATAAAATAATCAACTTCAGAAATAATAAAATAATCAACTTAAGAAATAATAAAATAATCAACTTAAGAAATAATAAAATAATCAACTTCAGAAATAATAAAATAATCTACTTAAGAAATAATAAAATAATCAACTTCAGAAATAATAAAATAATCAACTTCAGAAATAATAAAATAATCAACTTCAGAAATAATAAAATAATCAACTTCAGAAATAATAAAATAATTAACTTCAGAAATAATAAAATAATTAACTTCAGAAATAATAAAATAATCAACTTCAGAAATAATAAAATAATCTACTTAAGAAATAATAAAATAATCAACTTCAGAAATAATAAAATAATTAACTTCAGAAATAATAAAATAATTAACTTCAGAAATAATAAAAAAATCAACTGCAGAAATAATAAAATAATCTACTTAAGAAATAATAAAATAATCAACTTCAGAAATAATAAAATAATAAACTTCAGAAATAATAAAATAATCAACTTCAGAAATAATAAAATAATTAACTTCAGAAATAATAAAATAATCTACTTAAGAAATAATAAAATAATCAACTTCAGAAATAATAAAATAATCAACTTAAGAAATAATAAAATAATTAACTTCAGAAATAATGAAATAATTAACTTCAGAAATAATAAAATAATTAACTTAAGAAAAAAAAAAAATAATCAACTTCAGAAATAATAAAATTATCAACTTCAGAAATAATAAAATAATCAACTTCAGAAATAATAAAATATTTAACTTCAGAAATAATAAAATAATCAACTTCAGAAATAATAAAATAATTAACTTCAGAAATAATAAAATAATTAACTTCAGAAATAATAAAATAATCAACTTCAGAAATAATAAAATAATCAACTTCAGAAATAATAAAATAATAAACTTCAGAAATAATAAAATAATCAACTTAAGAAATAATAAAATAATTAACTTCAGAAATAATAAAATAATTAACTTCAGAAATAATAAAATAATTAACTTCAGAAATAATAAAATAATCAACTTCAGAAATAATAAAATAATCAACTTCAGAAATAATAAAATAATCAACTTCAAAATAATAAAATAATTAACTTCAAAATAATAAAATAATTAACTAAAGAAATAATAAAATAATTAACTTCAGAAATAATAAAATAATCAACTTCAGAAATAATAAAATAATTAACTTCAGAAATAATAAAATAATCAACTTCAGAAATAATAAAATAATCAACTTCAGAAATAATAAAATAATTAACTAAAGAAATAATAAAATAATTAACTTCAGAAATAATAAAATAATCAACTTCAGAAATAATAAAATAATCAACTTAAGAAATAATAAAATAATCTACTTAAGAAATAATAAAATAATCAACTGCAAAATAATAAAATAATCTACTTAAGAAATAATAAAATAATTAACTAAAGAAATAATAAAATAATTAACTTCAGAAATAATAAAATAATCAACTTCAGAAATAATAAAATAATTAACTTCAGAAATAATAAAATAATCAACTTCAGAAATAATAAAATAATCAACTTCAGAAATAATAAAATAATTAACTAAAGAAATAATAAAATAATTAACTTCAGAAATAATAAAATAATCAACTTCAGAAATAATAAAATAATCAACTTAAGAAATAATAAAATAATCTACTTAAGAAATAATAAAATAATCAACTGCAAAATAATAAAATAATCAACTTAAGAAATAATAAAAAAATAATGAATAAACAACAATAAATAACAATATTAAAAATAATTCATAATATTATTCGGTGCGGACCCAACAACGGAAGACCAGACAAAATCTCAAATTTGGATTCATAAGACCATAAAATTCAACCTTGACATAAAGTTCCCCCTTTGGTGCAGTGGACAGAGGCGTTGAGTCTCTACTCTTCCGGGTAATCATTGTGTGAATATAGTGGTGTCGCTCCTACAAAAAGCAGGTAAGAAGATTAGTTGACCAAAACCTACTGACAAAAACACCTATGGAAGGCAGTGATTCCTGGGGATACAGTGACAATTTTCGGCATTTCTATCTCGTCGCGGTTAATCACTTGAAGAAGGCCAGAGGATGAGTATGCCGAAACGTGGTGAAACAACCATGACGATGAGGATAACATTACACAAAAAGAATGAATACACAACTTGTCGATAAGATATAACTTTGATGACGAGAGATAGATAGACAGATAGATAGATAGATAGATAGAGAGAGAGAGAGAGAGAGAGAGAGAGAGAGAGAGAGAGAGAGAGAGAGAGAGTTCAGACGGGATCATGTTTTTTTTTTTAATTCTATTTTCACCCAAACAAGGCACAGTGTCACTTTGATGTAGGGGGCTACTATCGGGGACATAATTTGCAGGGATACTATGTAGGGAGTTGAGCAGCAAGATGTCTGTTCACATTACACTTGAACTTCTGCATGTCAGTACAGTTGGGAAAGCAGGAACCTGGAAAGGAGTTCCAAAGTCCAGCAGTTGTGGGGAAGAAGCTATTAGAGTAGAAGACTTTCTTACATCTAGGGATCTTTACTGTGAAGGGGTGGGATTTTGCTGCTTGTCGGGTTTGTCGGGGGGGTATTTACGTAGCAGATAATAAGATATACCTTGGATGTCGAGAGAGAGAGAGAGAGAAAGAAGGAAAGGGGTAAGAGGGAAAAGTCTGTCACGTATTAGTGTGAAATACCATATTATCTGTCACGATTTTGTCTGACATACAATTTTGTTAGTCTGTCACACTCTGGTTTGAAATATCATCGTGTCTATCATTCACGCTTTAAGCTGAAATATAATATTCTTTGTAATCTCTTAGTTTTAATTATCCTGTTGTCAATCTGTCACAGTATATTTTGAAATAGCATTCTGTCTGTCAGTGAAGCTTTAGTGCTTTTTTTTTTTTTTACATGGGTGTCACCACTTATCAAGGCCCAGAGGCCACTCGAGGATAAGGGTTAATAGGTATACATTAGTCATTGTGATTTTAGCATAGTAAACAGTGGGAATTTTGTAACTTGGATTACTTAGGGGGACGATTCAATTAGAACTTGTTCACATTGGACTTTTTCTTTTTTTTTCATAGGTATCAACACATTATCAAAGCCAAGAGGCCACTCAAGGATAAAGGTTAAAGAGTGTACAGTAGAAATTGGACAATATAATAATCATTAGTAAGGAAAATTTGTTAAATTTGATAACTTATATGGAACGGCTCATCAAGAACTTATTTACGTTAGACTTGAAGACAACCATATTGTAGTCAACCGGAAAGCAGGAAAACGGAAGACAATTCCACAGGCGTGCAGTTCTAATAAAAAAGCTTTGTTCATGGAATCTACGTTTAGGGTTAGGCACAGATAAAGAGTGGGGGGAATTATTGATAGTGTTTACAGCTAGACGAGTGTTTCTTGTGAAAGTTTTGCGAGGGGGGACCATAGATTGAAGCTCAGTCGAACACTTTCCATGAAAATAACGATACATCAGAGACAGACTCGCAACATCTCTTCTGTGAGATAGAGGTTGCAAGGAAGAGAAAAGGACATCTCCTACGAGGCTACGAAGTCTATTTTGAACAAGGCAGGACAAGTCCTTTCTAGCAGCTCCTGCCCAGATGTGGCAACAGTATTCCATCCTTGGACGTACCTGGCTCTTATATAGATAGAGAATTGCATCAGCAGTGAGATATCTACTGGATTGATAGAAAGATCCCACCATTTTTCCAGCGGCCTTGGCAACAGATTTGATGTACGTGTTCCATTTAAGATTAGGAGTAATGGTCAAGCCCAGAAGCTTGTCAAAACTTGAGGCCTCCTGAAGACGAGAGCTATTTATTTCAATTGATGCCAGATGGGGATCAGAATGTTTTTTTTTTTTTTTTTTTTTTTTTTTTTTTTACAAAGGCATCACCACATTATCAAGGCCCAGAGGCCACTCAAGGATAAGGGTTAAAGAGTGTACAGTAGAAGTTGGTCAATATAGTAATCATTAGTAATGAAAATTTGGTAAATTTAATAACTTATATGGAACGGCTCATCAAGAACTTATTTACTTTAGACTTGAACAAAACCATATTGTAGTCAGCCGGAAAGCAGGAAAACGGAAGACAATTCCACAGGCGTGCAGTTCTAAGAAAGAAGCTTTGTTCATGGAATCTACGTTTAGGTTTAGGCACAGATAAAGAGTGGGGGAAATTATTGATAGTGTTTACAGCTAGACGAGTGTTTCTTGTGAAAGTTTGGCGAGGGGGGACCATAGATTGAAGCTCAGTTGAACACTTTCCATGAAAATAACGATACATCAGAGACAAACTCGCAACATCTCTTCTGTGAGATAGAGGTTGCAAGGAGGAGAAAAGGACATCTCCTACGAGGCTACGAAGTCTATTTTGAACTCTATCAAGGCAGGACAAGTTCTTTCTAGCAGCTCCTGCCCAGATGTGGCAACAGTATTCCATCCTTGGACGTACCTGGCTCTTATATAGATAGAGAATAGCATCAGCAGTGAGATATCTACTGGATCGATAGAAAGATCCCACCATTTTTCCAGCGGCCTTGGCAACAGATTTGATATACGTGTTCCATTTAAGATCAGGAGTAATGGTCATCCCAGAAGCTTGTCAAAACTTGAGGCCTCCTGAAGACGAGAGCCATTCATTTCAATTGATGACAAATGTGGATTAGAATGTTGATGATGTAAAGAGAGAAGCTTGGTTTTAGATGCATTAAAAGTAACCAGCCACTCCTTTCCCCATTGTACTACGTGCTCAAGATCAGAGGAGAGAGAATTGGAGAGAACTTGCTCGTTTACTGTCTTAGATGTGGTACCATAAATGGTAGTGTCGTCAGCATAAATGTCTACAAATGATGTAAGGATATGATTTGGAAGATCATTAATGTAGATCAGGAAAAGAGTTGGGCCCAGGATGGATCCCTGAGGGACACCGGCATTAATATTGTGAGCTTCTGATTTTTGCCCCTCAACTACTACTCTTATGAATCTATCAGAAAGAAATGATTTAATAATTGAGAAGACTTTTCCAGCTATACCATAGCTAGCGATCTTATGAAGTAAACCTTTATGCCATACCCTATCAAAGGCTTTAGATATGTCAAGAGCAATTGCCCTAGAAAGATTGCCACCGTCGAGAGATTTGCTAATCCTATGCGATATAACTGTAAGGACATCTGCTGTAGATCTAGCAGAACGGAAACCATATTGAGTGTCACTAAGAAGGTTATTTATGTTGAGATGTTTGATTACTTCTGTATTTAATACAGATTCTAGCAACTTACTCATGACGCACAGGAGACTTATTGGCCTGTACTGAGAGGGGGATGAGCGATCACCTGAATTCTTAAATACAGGGCATACTGATGAGATTTTCCAGGGAGATGGGAAACTATTCTCCTTAAGACAACGTTTAAACAGTTTTGTAAGTATGGGCGCTAGTTCAGGTTGAAGTTTTTTGAGTACTATAATTGGAATACCATCAGGGCCAGTTGCTTTACTGGAATCAAGGTTTTTGATTAGTTTGGCAACATCACGTACAGATATACGTATATCACATAGCGTGTTTTCTGATACAAGAGGAAATATTGGGGGTTGGCGGTCTTGGTCGCAAAGGGTAGAATTAGCTGCAAAGTTCTTGACAAAGAGTTTGGCTTTGTCTGATGCTGACGAGATTACCTCAGATCCATTGATAATAGTTGGGATGGAGCACACGCTTCTGTTCAGGATTCTGTTTGCTATTTGCCAAAACTGGTGGGAACCAAGCCGCTGCTCAGCTACTTTGGACTTAACAGATTGAGCATACAACTCTCTTGCGTTCCTTATTACTTTCTTACAATGGTTGCTGGCAGTCCTGAAAACGGCTTTAGTTTCCATACATCTATTACGTTTGAAGCAGTGGAAAAAGTGATTTCTGTGCGCAATGGCAGCAGCACATTCTGGAGAGAACCATGGCTGGCTGTTAGGTTTTTGCTGAAACTTTTTAGAGGGTATGAAATGGTCAATACCTACAATTAACCATTCAGTTAGGTCTAATACTATAGAGGACACATCCTTTTTAAACATGGAATGCAGAGGTAGATCAGATATAAATGTACGGAAGCTATCCCAGTCAGCCTTAGTGTATCGATATACTGTACGATGAAGAGGTACGTCTGGGGACTTATTACATTTCATTTTTATCTTAATTGATACAACAGAGTGGTCGGAAGATCCAAGAGGCGACAGAACAGAAACTGAACATAGTTCAGGGCAAGTTGTGAGAAAAAGGTCTAGTAGGCTCGCATACTGGCCGTCATTATCGGGCACACGGGTAGGTTCCTGAACAATCTGAGTGAGGTCATAGGCAATGGAGAAATCATGACAGAACCTCCCCTCATCATCGGTCTTGTTTGAGTGGGTCAACCATTCGACGTTGTGAACATTGAAGTCTCCACATACGTGAATGTTAGCTGAAGGGTAAGTAGAAAGGACTTGGTCAATTTTCTCAGATATGCTTTGAAAGATAGTAACTCCGCTGTTGTGGGGGCGATAGAGAGTAAATATAAATGCAGTAGTGTGAGCTAAAGCAACCCGGAAGCACATATAAGGTAAGTTAGGATCTTCCCTGGAGATGTCCCTCCCACATGGAAAGCTATCTTTAATATAGGCACATATTCCATGCCCATGGCGATCTTGGGGGTCAGATTTAGAAGTTAAGTTAGAGTATCCTGTAATTGCAAACTCATCAAGGGAAATAGCCTGTCCAATGCCAGTTTCACTTAAAAATAAAAGGTCTGGTTTAGTCTCCTGTAATTGGGTTTCAACCTCTGGAAGGTTAGAACGTAGACCCCTGATGTTGGAGAAGGAGACATGGTAGTAGGGGTCTACGTTGGAAGTTGGAGAACCGGGTTTAATCGTGTATTTTTTTTTGAAACTTGTCATGATGAAATTTTGGAATTTGTGGACTAGGTCGACAGATTTACTTAGAGCAGGACAGAGAGGGGAAACTAAGAGAGAAAAAGAAACGAAGAATTTTTTTTTTTTTTTTGTACCACATGATAAGGTAAAGCCGTAACAATTACCCACTAGTATGGCATCGAGAGGCCCCACCAGAAGCTACTGCATGGTCCAGATTCCATTCACCAAATGGCAATACAGCAGCCCCAGTACTTTGCACCTGCTGATAGGACAGCCTCCTTAGTGGTTAATCCAAGGTTCGGGTCCCTGACTATCAGGCGGATAACGTCAGCCCAGACAAAACGTTTACCTCCAGCACCCTTACTAGTGACATGGCTACAAGGATAGACATAGAAACAGAAAATTTCCACCTACTCTGCCAACTGTTCGCGCAAAAATACTGCCAACCTAGAAAACAGCTTTTTCTTCTCCCTTTGTCAGAAAAATCACTCATTTAAAAATGAGGACTGAGGGACAAATAAAAAGAAGCGAGAGTAACAGGAGCTGCCGATAACGCATCCACAATGCGTTTTCTACTCTCCATTAAAAAAAAAATAAAAAAAAATAAATAAAAAAATAACTATTAAGTATTGTACTTAATAAAAGTCCAACGGACCTGTTTAAGTGAAAGTATGGTGATAGATTCCCCTCCCACGAACTAAAAATGAGTACAATTAGGTAATCTATTTTTGCAATCAACTCGGTAGATAAATAAACATTTATGGACGAGAAAAAAAAAAAAAAAAAAAAAAATTAAAGCTAGCATTTAATACAACAGAAATACATAAATTAAATACTGAAATAAAATGTAGTTATTAATATTTGAATCTTAAAATAAAAAGTGCGAATTAATAGAGAAAATCACTTATCACAACAACGCATTCCGTCTCCAAACTAGTGAAGAATTTAACTTTTAATAGCGTTCAGAAGATTTTTTTTTTAAATTAACCGTTAAGAGAAAGCGTGATTTTATTCTGAACTTTAACTAATCACGTTTTAAGCAACTTATGATATAAAACAAAATCGGATGGGGGGGGGTTCTTCTGAAGTTATTTGGTGACGTTATAAGTAATTGCGAGATAAGATGGGAGCCAGAAATTAGGGGTGGGGGACTGAAAATGATAATATAATGGATTGATTATACAATATTTAAGATCAACTTGGTAGATAAACATTTATGGACGAGAAAAAAAAAAAAAAAAAAAAAAAAAAAAATTAAAGCTAGCATGTTGATGATGTAAAGAGAGAAGCTTGGTTTTAGATGCATTAAAAGTAACCAGCCACTCCTTTCCCCATTGTACTACATGCTCAAGATCAGAGGAGAGAGAATTGGAGAGAACTTGGTCGTTTACTGTCTTAGATGTGCTACCATAAATGGTAGTGTCGTCAGCATAAATGTCTACAAATGATGTAAGGATGTGATTTGGAAGATCATTAATGTAGATCAGGAAAAGAGTTGGGCCCAGGATGGACCCCTGAGGGACACCGGCATTAATACTGTGGGCTTCTGATTTTTGCCCATTAACTACTACTCTTATGAACCTATCAGAAAGAAATGATTTAATAATTGAGAAGACATTTCCAGCAATATCATAGCTAGAGATCTTATGAAGTAAACCTTTATGCCATACCCTATCAAAGGCCTTAGATATGTCAAGAGCAATTGCCCTAGAAAGGTTGCCTCCGTCGAGAGATTTGCTAATCCTATGAGATATAACTGTAAGCACATCTGCTGTAGATCTAGCAGAACGGAAACCATATTGAGTGTCACTAAGAAGGTTATTTTTGCTGAGATGGTTGATTACTTCTCTATTTAACACAGATTCCAGCAACTTACTCATGACGCACAGGAGACTTATTGGCCTGTACTGAGAGGGGGGATGAGCGATCACCTGAATTCTTAAATACAGGGCATACTGATGAAATTTTCCTGGGAGATGGGAAACTATTCTCCTTAAGAAAACGTTTAAATAGTTTTGTAAGTATGGGCGCTAGTTCAGGTTGAAGTTTTTTGAGTACTATAATTGGAATACCGTCCGGGCCAGTTGCTTTACTGGAATCAAGTTTTTTGATTAGCTTGGCAACATCACCCACAGTTATACGTATATCACATAGTGTGTTTTCTGATACAGGTGGAAATATTGGGTGTTGGCGGCCTTGATCGCAAAAGGTAGAATTAGCTGCAAAGTTCTTGACAAAGAGTTTGGCTTTGTCTGATGCTGACAAGATTACCTCAGGTCCATTGATAATAGTTGGGATGGAGCACACGCTTCTGTTCAGAATTCTGTTTGCTATTTGCCAAAACTGGTGGGAACCAAGCCGCTGCTCAGCTACTTTGGACTTAACAGATTGAGCATACAACCATCTTGCGTTCTTTATTACTTTCTTACAATGGTTGCTGGCAGTCCTGAAAGCGGCTTTAGTTTCCATACATCTATAACGTTGGAAACAGTGGAAAAAGTGATTTCTGTGCGCAATGGCAGCAGCACATTCTAGAGAGAACCATGGCTGGCTGTTAGGTTTTTGCTGAAACTTTTTAGAGGGTATGAAACGGTCAATACCTACAATTAACCATTCCGTCGGGTCTAATACTATAGAGGACACATCCTTTTTAAATATGGAATGCAGAGGTAGATCAGATATAAATGTACGGAAGCTATCCCAGTCAGCCTTAGTGTATTGATATACTGTACGATGGAGAGGTACGTCTGGGAACTTATTACATTTCATTTTTATCTTAATTGATACAACAGAGTGGTCGGAAGATCCAAGAGGCGACAGAACAGAAACTGAACATAGTTCAGGGCAAGTTGTGAGAAAAAGGTCTAGTAGGCTCGCATACTGGCTGTCATTGGGTGGGTTCCTGAACAATCTGAGTGAGGTCATAGGCAATGGAGAAATCATGACAGAACCTCCCCTCATCATCGGTCTTGTTTGAGTGGGTCAACCATTCGACGTTATGAACATTGAAGTCTCCACATACGTGAATGTTAGCTGAAGGATAAGCAGATAGGACTTGGTCAATTTTCTCAGATATGCTTTTAAAGATAGTAACTCCGCTGTTGTGGGGGCGATAGAGAGTAAATATAAATGCCATAGTGTGAGCTAAAGCAACCTGGAAGCACATATAGGGTAAGTTAGGATCTTCCCTGGAGATGTCCCTACCACATGGAAAGCTATCTTTAATATAGGCACATATTCCATGCCCATGGCGATCTTGGGGGTCAGATTTAGAAGTTAAGTTAGAGTATCCTTTAATTGCGAACTCTTCTAGGGAAATAGCCTGTCCAATGCCAGTTTCACTTAAAAATAAAAGGTCTGGTTTAGTCTCCTGTAATTGGGTTTCAACCTCTGGAAGGTTAGAACGTAGACCCCTGATGTTGGAGAAGGAGACATGGTAGTAGGGGTCTACGTTGGAAGTTGGAGAACCGGGTTTAATCGTGTATTTTTTAGTTTAAGAAATAACTGTTAATGAAAAACTTGACGACCAATTAATCCAGCATGAATAATTTAAAATGACTTGTTTCTGTCCTATAGGTGAGCTACATTTCTTACACTGTTTATTGTATCGTCTCTTTGTTAAAAGTGTATACATTTGCACCCGGTACTTGTACTGGGCGGGTCACTGAAGTGTGGTGTCTGCTCAGATGCTGCATTCAAATTAATTGTCCTTAGTCAATGGAGGGGTAACCCCTCTATACTAAGGCAATTTTATTTTTGTAGAATCCCCTTTTGAGGAGAGCTGGTTATCTCCCTCATATAAACCGACCTTGTGTCACATTTTGTTTCGTGGGGAAAAAATAAATAATCAATGTATAAATTTTTTAAGTGATTAAGATGACAATTACTTCTTTACCCTCAGTTAATTTTATTTTCTGACATAATCAAACTTTTTAATATTCGATTTGGACTAGTTTGATGTATTCATCTATGATGTGATTTACCATTTCGTCTGTTTGTAAACAGAATATACATTTCCAATTTTTATCGAACTCGATTATTTTTGCTTTTATGTTGTTTATTCTGATCGTGTTGTTTTGTGTAGATGTCAGTGACGATTATTTTTTATTCCCCAAGTGTCCTTTCTGTAGCCATGCCAATGTGTTTTCATTCTCTATTTTCTTTTCATTACACAAATCAAACCATGTTCATGTGTTTATCTTTTTTTCCTTCTAGTATTTATTGGTTTGTTTTATTGAAATCTGTATTTGTTTTATTGAAATATGTGTTTGCTTTATTGAAATATGTATTTGTTTTATTGAAATATGCGTTTTTATTTTTATTGAAATATATGTTTGTTTTGTGTTGCAGGTGCTTTCATTCTGATGGCTAATAGTTACATGGCAAAAAGGTTTCTCCTGTATCCTGCGTGCCACGTCATGTCCCTGATTTCAGCAGCCTTCTTCATTTATGTCGGCGGATTTCTCACTTCAACGCATAAGTGTGAATCTTCATAATAACTTTGACCTCACCCACTTCATTTCTGCCCTCATATGATTATAAGACACGAGTCTTTTTTAACATGGAGGATTTTATTTGTGAAAATAAATATGTTAAAATCGTATAAAATCAATTGCATACCACCATATATATATATATATATATATATATATATATATATATATATATATATATATATATATATATATATATATATATATATATATATATATATATATTTACATTACATTACTAACTTGACTTTACTTGAAAATTAAAACATTATAAAAGAAAAAGAAAATTTGTCTCGCAATTTTCGGATTTTGTAATCATGGCTTTTCAATTTTCGGATTTTGTAATCATGGCTATATGCATTTATGTTCTATTGATGAATTGATAAACGCTTTTCTTCTTATGAGTTAAGGGCAGAATAAATTCATCCATTGGTATAATAATTAAACAAACGATTTTGTGCTACGAAACAGGTGGTGTCAATAATTGTGCACGTTAAGGTACTCAAAGAAATAAACGGTAAGATGGTCAACATCGTGAAATTTGGAATATAGACTTTTATCATTTATTTGTTACATATATATATATATATATATATATATATATATATGTATATATATATATATGTATATATATATATATATATATATATATATATATATATATATATATATATAATTTAAAGGAGATTAGAACAATAGTCTAAAGAGCTGAGTGTATTTTAATGTAACAGTGAAATTACTAGTTTAATTAAAATACAGGAAATAGAAAGTGCTCGTTGTAATTTAGATATATAATAAGCTCGATAGTTAAATGTCCTAGAGCTAATTCAATATTAAGTAATGTGATTTATAATTTAAAATTTAAAAATTTAAAAAAGTTTTTTAAATTTAAAAATCAAATTTTAATTAAATTAAAAATCAGTTTCATAAGAAGGAACAACAACAAAATCAATTATCTGTACGATCGTTTCGGAAATCCGTGCTTTTTATTGTGGTATACATGAAGTTATGTAGAACAATTATATATAGTTTTTTGGTAAGCAAGGTCTCCTCATCAGCAAATTTAGGAGGGTTTTTATTTTTTTAATTGTTCTACATAACTTCATGTATACCACAATAAAAAGCACGGATTTCCGAAACGATCGTACAGATAATTGATTTTGTTGTTGTTCCTTCTTATGAAACTGATTTTTAATTTAATTAAAATTTGATTTTTAAATTAAAAATTTTTTTTAAATTTTTAAATTTTAAATTATAAATCACATTACTTAATATATATATATATATATATATATATATATATATATATATACATATATATATATATATACATATATATATATATATATATATATATATATATATATATATATATATATATATATATATATATATTACAATAGAAAAATACGAGCATGAAAAGTAATATGGTTAAGTTTAAACATGGAAAAGTAAAGGACTAGTTGTTAAAACTCGAAAAGAAAAGGACCAGATATTCTAGTAAAAATATTAATTTCTAACTTAAAATATTGCAACATAAATAATATAATGTTATAAGTTGAATTTTTTTAAAATTCTTAATGCTGCAATATTTTAAACTATAAATTTATTAATATTTTTTACTAGAATATCTTGTCTTTTACTTTTCCAGTTTTAACAACTAGTTCTTTACTTTTCCATGTTCAAGCTTAACCATATTACTTTTCATGCTCGCATATTCTATTGTAATCCATGATTCTTCCAGGCTTCCAATAAATTCACTTTTTCTTTGTTTAATTTCAGTCTTATTTTTTTTTGCCCCTTAAACATGACATACACAATGTATGATACTCGTCTGCTTTCAATAAAATCCCCCCAAATTATCTCCCTTTCATTCTTTCATTCTGTCTGCTTCACTTGTTACTTCTTTTTCGCGACAGCAGTGAATTGGTAGCAATAGTCGTCGCTGAAGCGACATGGTTGCTATAGAAACCAGTCATAAAAACTTCGCTCACCTCCTTACGTTTTTTTATGATTTTTAAGACGAGTAAATTTATCATAACTCTTGTTTCACTGAACGAAAACATTTTTTCACAATATAGCTGAGAAAATGATCTATGAACTGTAATAATTGTTTGAAATTTGATAAAAAAAAACAAAAAAAAACGAGTGGGCGAAGAAGCTTTCAAGCAGTTCTAAATTACTAAAACTGCCACTTAACCATATATTCAAACACTACCGTGTTATATATATATATATATATATATATATATATATATATATATATATATA
>NC_136513.1:88417975-88545475 GCF_053919585.1 Euprymna scolopes
TTTTGGATATAGGTTCCTTGGACCTGGATCTTGCTTAATAACTTTATTTGAGCCCAAAACAATAAATGTTAAGGGGTCATAATAGGGGTTAAAGTTAAAAAATTGACCGCTTTTTTTTTTTGCTCAACATACACCTCCAAACAACCGGGCAACGCCGGGCTGAAATGCTAGTATATATATAAAAGTGAATGTGTCTAGTGTGTGTCTGTGTATGTGTGTGTGTCTATATGTGTGTGTGTGTCTGTGTACAGTTCCCTACGCAATAACTCTGTCAATTATAAGTCTACAGACTCGAAATTTGATAAACATGGTACTGAGATGTGGGAAAATCTTTGGCAAGAAATTTGGCTGTTAAGGGGTCAAAGTTCAACGATTTGACCTTTGAGAACATTACCAAACTCCTCCGACAATTTTGGGCCTAAACACTTGACATTTTAGATATAGGTTCCCTGGACATGGATATAACTTAATAACTTGAGTTGACACAAAATAATAAATGTTAAGGGGTTAAAATAGGGGTCAAAGTTAAAAAGAATTTGACCTCTGCGGTCTCTACCAAATTACTCAGACAATGTCTGGTCTAAACATTTGAAATTTTACATAAAGGGTATTCAGAGATAGGGCAAGATTTTTAATCGGTTTGGGTCGAAAATTTTTAGTTACCAATATGTAAATGTATGTATGTATATATGTTTGTATGCCTGCCTAAAACTTTCGACAGAAGCAACGGATTTTACCAAAGTTAGTATCGTTTTGAAGCTCGCCTCTTCGAACGACAAATATCGAAAAAACTGGCTAAAATCATTAATATCTTCACCTTCAACTGGACACTTTTCTACAGGGGGGGGGTCGCTTTTTTCGCCGATATTTTTGAAAGTCATCCTCCCATTTCGATTGTCTAACATTAATTTAAACCTACGTCCTTCCCGGTTTGGCAGTGGTCGTAACAGCAAAGACGTCAGGTATTTTTCCCGTTCTTTTCCTCCTTTGTGGTACGGGGTCGAGCTTGCCTTCCTACTACCACTATTTTTTGTTTTTGCTCAAGATACATACCCAAACACCCGAGCAACGCCGAGCTGAAATGCTAGTATATCTAAAA
Source organism: Euprymna scolopes (assembly GCF_053919585.1). NCBI lineage: Eukaryota > Metazoa > Mollusca > Cephalopoda > Sepiida > Sepiolidae > Euprymna > Euprymna scolopes. The sequence continues at coordinate 88,419,075 of NC_136513.1, forward strand.
AAGTGAAAGTGTCTGTCTGTCTGTGTGCGTGTGTGTCTGTCTGTCTGTGTACATTTCCCTATGAAATAACTTTGTCAATTTTCAGTCTACAGACTCGAAAATTGATGTACAGGGTATTGAGATTTGGAAAAATCTTTGTAATCAATTTTTGCCAGAAATTTTTCTAAGGGGTCAAAGTGTAACGACTTAACCTTTGAGAACTCTACCAAACTCCTCCGCTAATTTTGATTCTAAAAGCTTGAAATTTTAGATATAGGTTCCTTGGGTATGGATCTAACTTAATACCTTTATTTGAGCCCAAAACAATAAATGATAAGAGGTCATAATAGGGGTCAAAATTTAAAAAAAAATTGACCACTTCGCTCTCCACTAAATTACTCAGACAATTTCTGGTTTAAACATTTGAAATTTTGCATAAAGGGTATCCAAAGATAGGGCAAGGTTTTAAATCGGTTTGGGTAAAAAATTTGAGCTACCAATATATAAATGTATGTATGCATGTTTGCATATCTTTCTAAAACTTTTGATAGAGGCAACGGATTTTCACAAGATCAGTCTCATTTGGAAGCGCAGCCTTTCAGACGAAAAATATCGAAAAATTGGCAAAAACCACTTATTTCTTCACTTTCATCTGGGTTTTTTTCTACAAGGAGGGATAGCTTTTTTGCCGATATTTTCGAAAGTCATCCCCTCTTTTCGATTGTCAAGCCTTAATTTAAGCCTACGTTACTTCCGTTTTGGCAGTAGTCGGAACAGCAAAGACGTAACGTTTTTTCCTCTGTTCTTTTCCTCCTTCGCGGTACGAGTTCCAGCCTGCCTTCCTACTACCACTGTTTTTTTTTGCAAAACACACACCTCCAAACACCCGGGCAACGCCGAGCATCCATGCTTGTATATCTATAAAAGTGAAAGTGTCTGTCTGTCTGTGTACATTTCCCTACACAATAACTCCGTCAGCTTTCAGTCTACAGACTCGAAATTTTATATACAGGGTACTGAGATTTGGGAAAATCTTTGTAATCGGTTTTCGGCAAAAGATTTGGCTGTTTAGGGGTCAAAGTTCAACGATTGGATGATTGGACTATTGAGAACTCTACCAACTCCTCCGCCGATTTTGGGTCTAAATTTTAGATATAGGTTTCTTGGACATGGATCTAACTTAGTAAAAAAAGAAATTAACCTCTTTTTTGCTCAACATACACCTCCAAATACCCGGGCCACGCCGGGCTGAAATGCTAGTATATATATATATATATATATATATATATATATATATATATATATATATATATATATATACTGTGAAAGCAAAATCAAGACTTCAATAAAGGTGTTGATCGTAACAAAAAGTGTATTTCATTTTACGTACAATTGTTTCCATGTCCAGTCGACAATTTCAAACATTATATCGTTTGAAAATTTTCAAAAACCAGCATTTCTCCAGACTTTATGAAGAAAAACACTTTTGACAATAGAGCATTTTTGAAGAGAAAGAAAAAGGAAAAATTCCTTAACGAGAAAAGCATGTGAGAAATATTTACCTTTGCGGTAGCTACGGAGAAGCCCATTTAAATATTAATATATCGCCTAATTTTCGTATCCTTATTTAAGGACAGAGTTATGAGAAGTTTCCACAGAAAACACTAAGCTATTTAAAAAACTTTTTTTTAATATATCCCATTCGTTGAGTTCCTAAATTAGATCTCGCTGTTTCTTTATTTCCTAATAATTAAATTTTTATAAAAATTTTTTAAAATTTTATTTCTATATTTAACAACCTTGCAATAACGTTACGGTTAATTTTAGTTTCGTATTATTGGCAAGCAATGCTTACATATCATCGTTATTTTAGTACTTAGATATAAGTCCATTTTAGGTTTACAGTTTAATTGAATATGAGAATAAATAAAAAGGCTTTATTATATATATATATATATATATATATATATATATATATATATATATATATAAATCATTGTACAACATTTCGAGTAATGTATTCTAATCTGTTTATTATTATTTTATATTTTAAAATTCATTGTCATTCTACTTGAATATGTTTTCATATCGTTACTAAAGACAATTATGAAGGGAGATAATCCAATTATGTTTTTAATTGCTACTAGTTAATTCTGTTGGAAACGGGGTCGATTTTATTTCCTATAACAGTTAAAGGGAGATAATTCATGCCGTTTGATGTTTTCAGTCTATTGATTACGTGAAGGCGTCTATGATTAGATAATTAATTTAATCAGACAGATCCAGAACGTGTTACGATGGCTTATTTAACAAATTAAGAATATAAATTATGTTTTTAATCTGTTATTAATTACTTATGTTGCTCATATCTTATAATTCGTGTGTTGTATTCTTGGGTATCTAAATAAAATATTATATATCCTCTAATTATTATTTTGACAGCAAAACCACCCAATAGCTACAAATGTGTTTCACTCCGATGAGAAGATGTCTACTCCTGCATTTATGGGTAAAAACATTTAGAAAAGGGACTAAAGTAAGTAAATAAGTAAATCATGGATTCTACCAACTTAAGATGTCAGATGACAAAATCAAGTAAATTAATTTTCAGCCCCCAAATTGCTAATTTAATTTTTAATAATAACTAGTTTATTGTTAAGTTGTTTTATTGATATGAGGAGGGCATCACTTATTTCACCATCAATACTGCTACAACTTTATACAAAAAATGCTCACCGTTATGGAAAAAAATTCCATTCTTAGATGAGCTTTATACTTTATTTATATTTCTTACCCGGTTTAAAATAATAGAAACTATATACGCATGTTAGATTTGAATCCTTCATTTAGATTATAACGTTCCTTTTTTTTATTTATTACATTTTCACCCCAAACAAGGCACGTTGCCACTTTGGAGTAAGGGGCTACTATCAGGGGCAACAACTACTGGGGCACTATGTAGGGATTTGGGCAGCAATATGTCTGTTCACGTTACACTTGAACTTCTGCATGTCAGTACAGTTGGGGAAGCAGGGACCTGGAATGGAATTCCAAAGTCTAGCGATTCTGGGGAAGAAACTACTGGAGTAGAAAGATCTTTTACATCTAGGGATTTCTACAGTTTGGGAGTGGGATTTAGCAGCCTGTCGGGTCTGTCGAGGGTGTTTACGTCGTGGGGGCACAAGTGCTTGCAGTTCGTTAGAGAATTCACCATTAAAATACTAGTAGAACAGGCAGAGGGATGCAATATTTCGTCGATGGGACAGAGGCTGAAGCTTATATGTCAGTTCAGGGCCTATCAGATTGGTGACTCTCTTTTGAACCTTGTCAAGGAGCGAGAGACTAGTAGCCGATGCACCAGCCCAAATATGACAGCAATACTCCATACATGGGGGAATGGTTGCCTTATAGAGGTATAGGATACTTTCGGGTGTTAGTAGTTTTCTAGCACGATAGAGAGAGCCCACCTTCCTTGCAGCGGCCCTGGCAATGCCCTCGATGTAATTGTTCCAACTCATGTTTCCTGTGAACGTTAGGCCAAGGAGCTTGAAAGACATACTCTCAGATAAAGAGTCGTTGGCCATTGCTATAGGTGATAGAGAAGGTTTCTTGTAATTATTGAATGAAACTAGTTTAGTCTTGGCGGCATTGAATGTGACCATCCATTTTTGTCCCCATTCCACTACAGATTAGAGGTCATCCTCTAGTGTTTCTGCCATTTCTTTAGATATGTGTTCATTTGTTTTCCTGTCATGCCTGTTATAGAGTGTGGTGTCATCAGCATATATACCCATCTCAGAGGCAGTTTTGTCGGGGAGGTAATTTATGAATATCAGGAACAATAGAGGTCCAATGATTTACCCCTGGGGCACTCCCGCATTTATTTTAGATGTACGACCGTCGAGGACAACCTGGATTTTTCTCTTATCTAAGAAGGATTTAATTATGTTAAGTATTCTACCAGTGATACCGTATGATCTAATCTTCCTGAGGAGATCCTCATGCCATACCCTGTCAAAAGCCTTAGATATATCTAAAGCTACCGCTCTGCCCTCCCTCGCTTTGTCCAGTGAATGGTATATACGTTCAGAGATTACAGTTAGGATGTCTGCTGTGGAACGGGCTTGTCTAAATCCATATTGTTGGTCAGTCAGAAGTTTAGCATCTGTAAGGTGATGGACTAGAGCATTGTTAATTAAGGTTTCAAATATTTTGGCAAAAAGTGGGACGAGGCTAATGGGGCGATAATTTAATTTAAATTCAGTTCTTTCGCCAGAATTCTTGAATACTGGTACCACAGAAGCAGTTTTCCAACAGCCCGGAAAGCAAGATTCATTAAGGCATTTATTGTAGAGTTTGGAGAGAACTGGAGCTACTTTGGCTGAGCTCTTTTTTAATAGCACAGCTGGGATGAGATCGGGTCCACATGCTTTTGAAGCGTCAAGATTTTTTATGATAGCATGCACCTAGCTATTTAACTCTGCATTAAAATTTAATCCTAGCATCCGGTGATCCTTATTGTTGTAAAAAGTTATACCTCAGTTACATTTAAGGCGTGATAGCAGAAATCTATTCCTGTGAAGACATCCCTGTATGGCATCTAGTTCTTTATTCAAAATTTCCTCTTTGGAATTCACTATGTAGAAGGCTTCCAATAAACATAGATTGCATCTTTTTGATTTCCCAGGGCTATACTTCCTCCCTCTGTCCACTACTGACCATTTTAATTCAAAATTTTCATTATTTCTGTTACGTTCCCTAACCTAATCACCTAATGCAGTTGTATTCCTCTTTTTGTTTTTATTTTTAACGCTGAGTCTTGTACCCACCCCCCTGCTATCGTTTAGGCCATCCCTATTAGTTTCTATCTCAGGTTCCTTTTTAAATGATACTACGTGGTTTCTATATCTGTCCTTAAACACTGTTCTGTAGCTCCCAGATATATCTTCTTAGTGTTGTCTGTTTTTATCTCGCATTTATACACTATTTCCGAGGTTAGACATTTCCCATCCAACGGACAATTCCCAGGTATTCTGCAATTACATTTTCTGTTTATGATACTTTCGTTTGATGCTAGTTTGTTATTGTTCCTTTTTTTGCTGATTTTTCTATTGTTGGAGCTGATTATAGTGTTAGTTAAGTTTCTAGACGTTGAGAAAGATAATTTTACAGAGTTTCTATTTATTATTTTGCTTAATTTATTATCCGGGGGGAAGTTTTGGTCTATTGTTCTTTAGAATTCCTTAGGTATATTATTTGAATATTAATCTGAATGGTGGATTGAACCAAACCTTTCTCTTGCGTCTCTTATTAATGGTACCACCATCATCCTTACCTGCTCTGCTGTTATTATTTCCCCTACCGTTCCTATTCTTATGATCATTTTCAACGTTTCCCTTATTGATCTTTGTTTTTTTTTTCTAGCTCTCATTGCCATGTTATACGAGATCACGCAGCTAGGTTTGTGGTTACTATTATTGGTCCTATTATATTAAATTTTTCCGATGTATTCCGATCTCCTAAGGGCATCATTGTAGTATTCCTTGTTTTTTTTTTTCAAAAAGACTCTCATTGTCAGAAAGTTCTAAAACTCTTTTAGAAATGTTGGGGATCAGCGCTTTCTTCATGCATTTTGGATGGTTCGATCGGTAATCTATGTAGAATGTTTTCTGGTTAGGTTTGTGATATGGTTCGTATGTGTTATTGTTTAAGTTGATGGTAACATCTAGAAAGTTAACTATCTTGTAATTGCTGTCCATTGAGAAAAAAGGGAGAGGGAGATAGATGGAGTGAGCGTGTTAAAAAAGTTTGTTGTGATCTGAACAACGACATGCGCATGTCGCAAAACTGAAACAAAAATGTCTTAATTAAAGGAATAAAAAGAATGGTAAATTTTTACTACGTGCCTCAGCGTATTATAGACACCTCAACCTCCTCGTGTTAAGAACGGCTTTTGGAATATACCGCCAACCTCGAATGCGTTAACATAGGGAGATTGCCAGGGCGTTTATTTCGATAGCCGTTCTTAACATGGGTCGGTTGGGGGTATTTATACTACGCTAGGGCCGATCGTAAAAAATACCAAAAGAATTAATCTAAAAATTGACGCCAAATCTGTAAACTTCGTCGACGTTATTTTAACAGCAGCCAACAATACATATAAACTTTATACTAAAATTATACAAAATACTGTTAGAAACTCGCTCAATATATGTTACCGTGACATAGGCTGACATATATTTGGTGGGTTTTACTTTTTATTTTGTATAGTTTTTTTTTTCAACTCATTTTCCCAAACTTACCATTTTAATATTTCCAATACATCTGTAAACACTGTGTGTTTTTTGAGCCGAATAGACATGTTACATTAAATAAAAACACTAAAAAATTATTCAGTTAGGTAGAAAAGTAACTTATCTTGCCTTAAAAGCCAAGTACGTCCAAGGATGGAATACTGGTGCCATATCTGGGCAGGAGCTGCTAAAAACAGCCTATCCTGCCTTGACAGAGTACAAAATAGATTTTTGTGGGGATGCCCTTTTCTCTTCCCTGCAACCTCTCTCCCACAGAAGAGACGTTGCAAGCCTATCTTTGTTTTATCGTTATTTCCATGGCAGGTGCTCGTCTGAACTCCAATCTCTGGTCCCCGCCTCGCCAATCTTTTACAAAAAACACCCGTCTAGCTGAATCCACTGTCAAAAACTTTCCCCACTCTTTATCTATGCCTAAATCAAAACGTAGATTCCATGAACAAAGCTTCTTTCTTAGAACTGCATGCCTGTGGAACTCTGTTCCGTCTGCCTGCTTCCCTAACTACAACTTGGATGTCTTCAAGTCCAACGTAAACAAATTCCTGATGAACCGCCCCCTTAAGTAGACACTCTAAAATATCCACACTAACGTACTGTACTTACAATAACTCTTATCCATGAATGGCTTCCGGGCCATGATAAGTGGTGACCACCTTGTAAAATATATATATATATATATATATATATATATATAAGAATCGAGTGAGGAAAGAGGGGAATTTGGTTTCAGTTGGAAGACCAGTGAGAAAAAAAAAAAAATCTCACTGTTCAGGTGGTTTTAAATCAGCAAATATTTCCAACTGATGTTTCAAAATCTTTTGTCTACACAGGCTAGGTCGAGAGTTATTAATGACTAATGAGAGTCATATATATATATAGTTATTTATAGAGTTATTAATGACTAATGAGAGTCATATATATATATATATATATATATATATATATATTATATATATATATATTTGTTTTTTGACAACTTTTTCGAACCTGGGTGTATAGTAAAACTAACCTGAACCTTATACTAAAAACAGTTTATGTTTAACCACCCGAAACATATCATTAACCATCAAGATGGCGGCATAGGCGATGCTGGCGTTTTAACTCTGTTTCGGTTTTGCGATCTGCACATGTCGTTGTTCTGAATCCAACAAACTTTTTTGACACGCTCACTCATTCATATCCCTTCCACCATTTTTCTTTGTTTCTTTTCTTCCCCCTTTTCTTCCCCCTTTTCTTCCCCCTTTTCTTATGTTTATAATTTTACAAATTTTTGATTTACTTTTTATTGCCTTTCCCCCTCTTTTCGTTTCCCACTTTTATTCCTGTTCTCTCCCTCCGCCCCCAATTCTCCTAATTTTTAATATCCATATGTAATCACAAAAAAAAAAATCATATCTTTCCTTTTTATTTTTATTTTAACTTGAATCATCTGACGATATGGACAGATAATTTTTTTCCTGTCTATTGAAACGATTTGTGATGAATCAATTAATACCATCGAGGTTGTAATAATTAAAAACATATTTGGCTCTACTAATGTATTGAGCACTTTTTATCCTTGTTTTTTACCACATATACTCCTCTCTCTCTCTCTCTTTCTCTCTCTCTCTCTCATATATATATATATATATATATATATATATATAGTGTGTGTGTGTGTATGTGTATGTATATACTAGCATTTCAGCTCGGCGTTGCCCGGGTGATTGGAGGCGATCAATTTTTTAATTTTGACCTTTATTATGACCCCTTAACATCCATTGTTTTGGTCTCAAATCGAGTTATTAAGTTAGATCCATGTCCAAGGAACCTATATCCAAAATTTCAAGCATTTAAATCCAAAATTGGTGGAGGAGTTTGGTAGAGTTCTTGTGGTTAAAAGTGAAGAACCTTACCTCATGCATCATGCGGCTCGTGTTGGTAAAGAAAAAAAAAGGGAAAACAAAAATGGCCACTCCCTGGTATTTATGGACTGAAAATCACGTGATGTGACGAGAGGGGGGAGGGGGTATGCAAATGAGATGTGGTTGGGTCTCTCTATAAAAGAGCCGTCTTCTTTATTTTGGGCGTCAGTGTGGAAAGTGCAGAGAGAAAAGAACAGTTGGATTTGAGTTTGAGACTTTTGATCTGAGGTTGAGTTCAAATTTAACGTCTAGCTATTTCGGCACAGTGACAAAAATGGGTGACCGAGTAAGATTGAGCAGCGATATCCTGAGGCCATTTACTGGAGAAGGTGACGTGGTTGCGTGGCTTAACAAGCTGAAATTGGTGGCAAGGCTGCAGAAGGTTGAGGATGTAGCCACGTTAATACCAATGTATTTGGAAGGAAGTGCTCTAGTGGTCTATCTAGAAATGGGAGAGACGGATTAGGCCATTGATGAGAGCATTGAAAACCGGTTAAAGACCGCATTTTCCGAGAGCGCGTTTAAGGCTTACAAGAAACTCAAAAGAGTCACCTGGACTGGGGAGTCTGTGGACGTGTACGTGGCAGAGATAAGGCGACTAGCAGGATTGGCTGGATATGGGGGACACAGCCTTGAGAAGACTGTAAAGCTGGTGCTTCTAACTGGTTTCCCTGATCGCATCTCCATGGAACTGCAACGACTTACTGATATTGAAACCATGGAGGTGGAGGAGATTCTAGGGCATGCTAGAGTTTTGGCGAAACAGCCCGGTGAGCTGGGGGTGGTCGCGGCTGCTGTGGCAAGCAGAAAGGAGCGACCAGTGATGAAGCAAGGGCATGGATTTACTGGTAAATGTTTTTGATGTCAAGGACCACACCTGATGAGAGACTGTAGGGAGCCACGGCCAGACATTATCTGTTTTCGGTGTGGCCAAGTAGGGCACATTAGCAGGAATTGCCCTTTGCTTCTGGGAAAACGAGTAAAGGGGTGCTATTGCGCCAGTGGTCACCCCTTTTATACTGAACAGGCATATGAGAGTTTGTTGCCACAGTTAGTGATCACAATCAATGGAAAGAGGGCTAGAGCTCTTGTTGATACTGGATGTACAACAACACTTATTATTACGAGCGTCGCCAACTCTTGGAATGGAACCAGCAACGTTAGAGCGGTGGATGGCAGAGAAGTGGAATGCTGTGGAGAGGCCGATGCGGAGATTGTAGTAAGGAATATGCCATTGCGGCTAAGAGTGATCGTGCTGGATAGACTGGTTGCAGGAATTGATGTGGTGCTGGGCCTGGACGCGATAGACCGACTGGGAGGAGCTACTATTGCTAAAGGCCAGGTGAAGTTTGGCAATCAGAGTGCACCGGGAATAACAGAAAGTGTAACCAGGGATGATACCAACCAACCGTCAAAACCCCGACCATGAGGATGATGATTTCGAGCCTGCTTCGATGGCGGAAAATGGATGGTAGAATGGCGATGGACCACGGAGCCACCTGTATTGATGAATCGGGTCAGCTGCTACAAAAGCACACTGAAAGGAGCTGCGGAGCCGCAGTTTGAAAAAGAAGTTGAGAGATGGATAGATGAAGGAATATTAATGCCGTGGTCAGGGAAAGTTGAAGGATTTTTGCCACTCATGGCTGTGGTCCAACCTATTAAGAAGAAAGTTAGGCTAGTGTTGGATTTCTGTGAGCTGAACAAGTTTGTCGCTTGTCACACAAAGGACGGAATCGATGTATGTGAAGAAGTCGTAAGAAACTGGAGGAGGATGAAGCAGGCAACTAAAATTGTGGACCTGAAGTCAGCCTACCTCCAACTTCATGTGGATGAGAAATTGGTAGAGTACAAAGGTCAAGTTTATTGTCTGACCAGATTAGGATTTGGTCTGAACTCTGCACCAAAGATAATGACGGCAGTTCTTAAGACAGTGTTGGTCAAAGACGATGCAGTGAAGAGAGGCACCTGCTCTTACATCGACGATGTACTAGTGGGCGAGACAAAGGTGACTACGGAAAGGGTGTGAGAGCATATCAAAGCATATGGACTGACGACAAAACCGCCTGAGTCACTCGAAAATGGAATGGCTTTGGGATTTCGACTACAGAACAATAAGGCAGGAAAATTGATGTTTGGGTGAGGAAATGAGATCCCTGAAGCCAAGGTTGACCTAGCCAAGAGAGAACTTTTCTCTATATGTGGAAAGCTAGTTGGCCACTACCCAATAGCTGGATGGCTGCGAACTGCGTGCAGTTTTATTAAAAGGCAGACCGGGACAGACAGTTGGGAAGATGCAGTTGATCAAGAAGTGCTTTGCATGATACAAGAAGTCATTGCAGAAGTGAAAAAAATGGACCCTGTGAGAGGAGAATGACATGTAAAGGAGGGTCATGAAGGGGTGATATGGACTGATGCTAGCAGTGTAGCATTAGGGGTATTATTGGAAATAGGAGAAGTGGCTGTTGAAGATGCTGCTTGGCTACGCAAAAAGGATGATAGCGCCCATATCAATGTTGCGGAACTCGATGCTGTGATGAAAGGCATCAATCTGGCTCTAAAATGGGGGCTACAGATAGTGAACGTTAAAACAGACTCTGCAACAGTAGTGTCATGGATTAAATCAGAGCTGTCTGGTGATAAGCGGATCAAAACAAAAGGAGCAGCAGAGATGCTTATCAAGCGTAGACTTGGAGCGCTAGGAGACTTGGTTTGAGAATTCGAACTAAAGGTAACTATTACCTTAGTTCCGTCACAAAAAAATAAAGCAGATGGGCTGACAAGAATCAAGAAAGTCTGGCTACACAAGGAAAGAGATGGGGCTCCAGCATGTTGTGCAGTAGAGAATTTAAAAGACCTGCATAACCTACATCATTTTGGAAAGGAACAGACCCTTTACCTGGCAAGAAAAGTAAGCCCGCATGTCACAATGCAAGACGTCCAAAAGGTGGTGGAACAATGTAGGGAATGCCAATCAATCGCCCCTGCACGGGCTAGACAAAATAAAAAGGGGAACTGCATGTTGAAGAGATTTGGCGGAGATTGGCCATTGACATCACACATTATCAACATGAACCGCATGTAAATATGATTGATTGTGGGCCTGGGAGAGTAGTGATATGGCGGAAAATCAAGAATGACACAGCAGAAGAGGTAAAGAGAGTTGTCGAGGAGGTTTTTATGGAAAGGGGGCCAGTAGAAAAGGTGTTGGTGGATAATGGTACGTCTTTCCGCTCGGAAGTTTTTAGAGATTTATGTGCGAAGTGGAATGTGGGGCTATATTTTAGAGCTGCATACCGTCCAAGTGGAAATGGAATTATAGAGAGGCACAATCACACTATAAAAGCTGTGGCATCAAGAAGCCAGATTTCGCCCCAAGAAGCAGTTTTTTGGTACAATATGACGCCGAAGGCTGGTCAAGACGAAAATTCAGTGCCACACCGGTCTATTTTTTCTTATGAATGGCGACATCCATTGGCTGTAACACAGAGAGAAGAACAGGCCTGCGTGGACATCGCAGTTGGTGAAGAGGTGTGGGTGAAACCACCCAATTCTCGTTGCACGACTCGCTGGGGAAAAGGTACAGTGACTTAAGTACTCTCCAAAAACAAGGTAGCGATTGACGGAATGCCTCGTCACATTTTAGATATACGGAGAGTCTCCTTGCCATCAGAGGAAGAGGAGGTTGATGCTGATGTTGAAGTGTCTGAACAAGAGCCTCTTTGACGATCGCACTGTGAATGAAGACGCCCAGCGTGGATAGTGGACTATGATACTAATTATTGATCTTAGAGATAAAGGAGGCGTGTGGTTAAAAGTAAAGAACATTACCTCATGCATCGTGCGGCTCGTGTTAGGAAAGAAAAATAAAGAGAAAATAAAAATGGTATTTATGGACTGAAAATCACGTGATGTGATGAGAGGGGGGAGGGGGTATGCAAATGAGATGTGGTTGGGTCTCTCTATAAAAGAGCCGTCTTCTTTATTTTGGACGTCAGTGTGGAAAATGCAGAGAAGAGAACAGTTGGGTTTGAGTTTGAGACTTTTGATCTGAGGTTGAGTTCAAATTTAACGTTAGTTCTCAAAGCTCAAATCGTTGAATTTTGGCCCTTTAATAGCCAAATTTCTGGCCGAAAACCGACTACAAAAATTTCCCCAAATCTCAGTACCCTGTATATCAAATTTCGAGTCTGTAAACTGAAAATTGACAGAGTCATTGTGTAGGGAAATGTACACAGACACACAGACACAGACATGTTCACTTATATATATATATATATATATATATATACATATATATATATATATATATATATATATATATATATACATATATATATATATATATATATATATATATATATATATATATATATATATATATATATATATATATAGCGTGTCCAGGGGTGATGAAAAAATCCAATAAAGTGCTCGATCGTAGATGTGAGAGCTGAAGATAGAATATTTATTATGACACTATATGTTTATATAGTGTCATAATAAATATATATATATATGTGTGTGTGTGTGTGTGTGTGTGTGTGTGTTAGTTTCCGGAAGATTCAACAGAAATGAAATTAAATTGCCTCCATTTTGTGTTATAAAAATTAAATAATAATAAAAAATGTTAAATATCAATGTTACATATTCAAATTGAAATAAAATAAAATTACTTCTATTTTGTATTAGTATAAATTAAATAATAATTTAAAAAATTAAATATTATTGTGTTATTAATATAAAATAATAATAATAAATTAAATAGTTATGTCGCAAATGCAAATTGATGTAAAATGAAATTGCTTCTATTTTGTGCTAATAAAAATTAAATAATAAATAAAAAATATACATCACATGTAAATTGAAATAAAATACAATTACCTTCATTTTGTCTTGTTTAAAATTGTATTATGAAAAATGTATATATTAATGTCACATATAAATTGTGATTAAATAAAAATCACCCTACTTTGTGTTATTAAAAATAACATAATCATTAAAAAAAATTAAATATTAATGTCCCACATGCAAATTGAAAAAAAATAAAATTGCCTTCATTTTGTGCTATTAAAAATTAAATAATAATACTAATAAAAAATAAATATTAATGTCTCACATGCAAATTGACAAAAATAGAATTGCCTTCATTTTGTGCTATTAAAAATTAAATAATAAAACTAATAAAAATTAAATATTAATGTCACACATGCAAATTGACAAAAATAGAATTGCCTTGATTTTGTGCTATTAAAAATTAAATAATAATACTAATAAAAAATAAATATTAATGTCCCACATGCAAATTGAAATAAAATAACATTGCCTTGATTTTGTGCTATTTAAAATTTAATAATAATACTAATAAAAAATAAATATTAATGTCCCACATGCAAATTGAAATAAAATAACATTGCCTTGATTTTGTGCTATTTAAAATTTAATAATAATTAAAAAATAAATATTAATGTTACACATGAAAATCGCAATAAAATAAAATTGCCTTGATTTTGTGTTATTTAAAATTTAATAATAATTTAAAAATTAAATATTAATGTTACACATGAAAATCGCAATAAAATAAAATTGCCCCCATTTCGTGTTCATACAAAAAATTATAATAATTTAAAAAATGAAACATTTTGTCGGACATGCAATTTGAAATAAAATTTAATTACCTTCATTTTTCGTTATTTAAGATAAAATAATAATTAAAAAATATTAATGTCTAACATGCAAATTGCAATAAATAAAATTGCCTCCATTTTCTGTTATTAAAAAAATAATGATTAAAAAAATATAAAATATTAATGTCACATGGGCAAATTGAAATAAAATAAAATTACCTGCTTTTTTGTTATTAAAAATTAAATAAGAATTTTAAAAAAATTCAAAGTAATGTTACACATGCAAATTGAAATAAAATACAATTGTCTCCATTTTGTATTTTTATAAATTCAATAATAATTACTAAAAAATTAAATATTAATGTCACACATGTGAATTGAAATGAAATACAATTGTTTCCATTTTGTATTTTTATAAATTCAATAATAATTACTAAAAAGATAAATATTAATGTCACACATGTGAATTGAAATGAAATACAATTGTCTCCATTTTGTATTTTTATAAATTCAATAATAATTACTAAAAAAAGTAAATATCAATGTCACACATTCAAATTAAAAAAAATGGCTGAATAATTGGCTAGGAACCGCAAAGGTCAAATCATTGAACTTTGACCTCTTGGAAGTCAAATTTTCGGTTAAAATCCGATTAAAAAGCTTGCCCTATGTCTTAATGCACTTTATGTAAAATTTCAAATGTTTAGACCAAAAGTGCTTAGACCAAAAATTGGCTGAAGTGTTTGTATGAGACCGCAAGGGTTAAATCTTTTGAACTTTGACCCCTTGACAGCTCAAATTTTTTACCCGAACCGATTAAAATCTTGCTTTATGCATATGTATATATATTAAAAAGTTTGATTCATATCACGTAACATACAGCTAAAATTTTAAGTGTTCAGACCCAACAATGTGCGAAGGAGTTTAGTAAAGTCTGCAAAGGTCAACTCTTTCAACTTTGACCTTTTGGCAGCCAAATTGTCGCCCAAAAACTGATAAAAAAAGCTTGCTACATGTTTAAATGCACTATGTAAGATTTAAAATGTTTGGACAAAAAAATTGCTGAATAGTTTGCTAGAGATCGCAAAGTTGGAAGATTTTGACCTTTGCCCTTTTGGCAGTCAAATCTTCTGCTAAAAACCGATTAAAAAGCTTGTCTTGTGTCTGAATACACTTTATGCAAAATTTCAAATCTTTAGACAAAATATTGGCTGAGTAATTTTTAGAGACCGAAGCAGTCAATTTTTTTTTTCAACTTTGACCCAAATTTTGACCCCTTAATGTACATTGTTTTGGGCTCAAATCAAATTAAAATGTTTAATCCATGTCCAAGTAACCTACATTTAAAATTTCAAGTGCTTAAGAGCAAAATTCGCGGAGGAGTTTGATAGAGTTTTCAATGGTCAAATCATTGAACTTTGACCCCATGATAGCCAAATTTCTGACCGAAAACCGATTAAAAAGATTTTCCCAAATCTCAATACCCCTTATGTCAAATTTCGAGTCTGTCGACTGAAAATTGACAGAGTTATTGTGTAGGGAAATGTACACACACATACATACACGGACAGACATTTTCACTTATATATATATATATATATATATATATATATATATATATATATATATGTATGTATATATATATGTATGTATATATATATATATATATATATATATATATATATATATATTAATAATAATTAGTAATAGTAAAATTTACGGCCAGAAATAAAATAGATTTAAAGTTCCCAAAGATCGTTGTATAACTATCCGTGGCGCAGTCGTTAGAGTACTTGGAAAAATCAATTGTAAAAGTGATATTCTCTGAAGGTTTAAGGTTCAGTTCTCTATGTAGGCCACCGAAAAATACACTTGCGAATTACTTAAGACCTATATCCAGTCATGGCTGACGATACAAAAGCATGTTACTCCGTTCGAAATTCTGCCCAAATTCCCGATTTCAACCAAAACATTGTGAAAATGACACTAAAGATGAGAGCAATAGTTCGAAGAATCCAAATAATACAAATAAGCAATCATTATCTCAAAAATTCAGAAACGTAAAATATTCATTATTTTTTATTTCAATGGGGCATACCTCCATTGAAATCAATTTCGTTGGAGAAAGGAAGTGTGAAGACTATAAATAAAGGATGAGTCACGGGAAATGGACGTTTTTTAGAACACTCTTTACTCTCCTCGAGTGAGGGAAAGGGAGTGAGGAAGATATTCTTTAAACCCGCTTCAGATAATAATTCGCAGTTTTGTTTTCCTTAAAACATCCGTTTCCCGTGACCCACCCTGTACATAGAAATTTATTTAAAAGAATATAAATAAGATACTATAAAAAAAAAAGAAGAAAAAAGTGGTAGTAGGCTGGCAGGCTCGAACCCGTACAGCGAAGAAGGAAAAGTAAGTGAAAAAAAAAACAAAAAAAAAAAACGTGATGCGTTAATTGTTGTGCCCATCGCCAAACTGGAAGTGACGTAGGTTTAAATTAAGGCTAGATAATCGAAAAGAGGCGATGATGAGCTTGGAAAATATCGGCGAAAAAAAAACGATCCCTCCCTGTAGAGAAGTACCAAGTTGAGGGCGAAAGAATTAATGTTTTTTGGCCAATTTTTCGATATTTGTCGCCCGAAGGGTCAAGCATAAAAAAGATACTGATCTCGTGATAATCCTTTGCTTCTGTCGAAAGTTTTTTTGCGACACATACATACATCTACAGACAGGTGAGATTTATATTATAGATTAAAAGAGAGAGAGAATGAGTGAGAGAGAGAGAGAGAGAGAGAGAGAGAGAGAGAGAGGGAGAGAGAAGGAGAGACATGTTGAGACAGAGACTTGGACAATGAGATATAAAGACAGACAGAAAGATAGTATGAGTATGGGTGAGAGATAGATAGATAGATAGATAGACAGACAGATAGATAGATAGATAGATAGATAGATGAGAGAGAGAGAGAGAGAGAGAGAGAGGGCAAGAAAGAATTATATATATATATATATATATATATATATATATATATATATATAGAGAGAGAGAGAGAGAGAGAGAGAGAGAGAGAGAGAGAGAGAATGGATGAAAAATAAGAAAGAGTGTGGGATTAGTGTCCTCTGCAATCACCGACCAATCAGAAACGCGTTGTTATTCAGGCAATCTCGGTTAGCCTACATTTAATCCTCCCCCATTTGGAATTCCCTGTTTTTCATAATCTTTTAATTCTTTTAAATAAATAAAAGAAAACATCGACCAATCATAAGACGTTCTAAGCCCTAGAAAGTATGTAAAGTTATCGATATGCCAGAAGATCTCCGAGCAACGTGATAATTCATCACTTCTGCCTTTGTACTCCGACGCAACAGAACCGACCGCTCTTCTTGGCTCTCTCTAGACTCAAGATTTAATCAATCAATCTGTCTGTCTATCTATCTAGACATATTTGTATATTTCTGTTTAACTATATTGACTTATTAATCGATTTATATTCATATTGCGAAGTATTACTAGTTGGAAGAAGAAACGGTTTGTATATTTCAAAACGAATTTTAATCCAAGTTTTATTTCGCGATTAAGTGATCTCTACAAACAAAACAAGAATGGAGTTTCCTTCAAAATATTTACTCCTTGTGATCCTCATAATTGCGGTGATCCTGGATATCGTTGCCGTTGCAATTCCATATTGGAGTGTGAATGGTAAGGTTAACTATGGACTTTGGAAGGTTTGTAATGATGGGAATTGCATAGAAATATCCGCAAAATCCGAAGGTTGGTGCCATCTCTTGTTGTTGTTGTTGTTCTTCTTCTTCTTCTTCTTCTTTTTCTTCTTCTTTTTCTTCTTCTTCTTCTTCTTCTTCTTATTATTATTATTATTATCATTATTTTTCTTCTTTTTCTTCGCCTTCTTCGCTTTCTTCGCCTTCTTCTTCTTCTTCTTTTCTTCATCTTTTTCTTCTTCTCTTCCTTTTTTCCTTCTTTTTCTTCTTCCTTTTCTTCTTTTTCTTCTTCTTCTTTTTCTTCTTCCTCTTCTTTTTCTTCTTCCTCTTCTTCTTCTTTTTCTTTTTCTATTCCTTCTTATTCTTTCCCTTATTCTTATTTCCCTTCTTCTTCTTTTTTCCTTCTTTTTCTTCTTCTTTTCTTCTTCCTCTTCTTTTTCTTCTTTTCCTTCCTTCCTTCTTCTCCTTCTTCTTCTTCTTCTTCTTCTTCTTCTTATTATTATTATTATTATTATTATTATTATCTATATATTAATACGTGTATGTGTTCTTTTGTGTGTCACACTTTCTGGCAAATTTCATTATTATTATTATTATTATTATTATTATTATTATTATTATTATTATCATTATTATTATTATTATTGTTGGCTCACATGGAGCTTTCAAACAAGTCAACAAATGATCTGATTGGAAACTTGTGGTATTCTCTGGAAGCTGAGTGACAAGTCTCCCCAGACGTCCAGCTCTCTCCACCTCCTTCGATAGCATTTGCAAATGAATTTGCATCGTCGCAACAGCCGCTTACCATTGATTTCTCGCTGGTAGTGGCCATTGGTTTATACTGGAATTTGAGTGGCACTCAGCCTCCCCAAGGTCCCAGTTCTCTTTGCACTTGTCCAACCGAGGTCTGGTTGGCGCTCGCTCCTCAGTCTTTCAGTCCTTATTGACCCTTCTCGGCCCTTTGGTATCATTTTTTTTGGAGGGGGGGATCGGTGATGAAACAATGGGGGGGATGCATTATGGGGGTGTAGAACTTGTAAATATGCAGTTTCAGCGTTCTTCATTACCTGTAACGCTTATTCGTTATATTGTCTTATATTATTCTGTGCATTCAAGGGTTGTCCTTAATATTTCAGTCGTTTTCATTATCGTTAGTCGTTGTACTTTTGCTGTTATTCCTCTGATTCCAATTTCTGACATTCTTTTTTCGAAGTTTTTCAGAATTGTTCCTAGTGCTCCTACTATTATCGGTACTATTTTGATTTTCTTCATCATCCAAATCCCTTTTAACTCTTTTGCTAGCTCTGTGTACTTGCTTCATTTCTCCTTTTATTTCATACTCACCCTGTGATCAGCTGGGACTGCAAAGTCCACGATTTGACAGGATTTTTCTTTCTTGTTAATTATTACGACATCTGGTCTTCTTGCTTCGATGGGTTTGTCCGTCTGTATGTCCATGTCCCATAGGGTTGTGTGGTTCTCGTTTTCGGGTGCTGTTGCAGGTTCATGCTTGTACCATTTGTCTGTACGCTCAAAATGCAGTCGTTTACACAATTCCCAGTGTACCACCCTCCCTATTTGGTCATGCTTGTTTTTGTATTCCTTTTGGGCAAGTTTGCTGCATTCGCTTACTATATGGTTTATCGTTTCGTCTCTTTGTCCACAGAGTCTGCATTTGCTGTTTTCTTGTGTTTTATCGATCCTTGCTTTGATATGGTTGGTTCTTATCGAGTTATCTTGTGCTGCATTTATTAGAGATTCAGTTTCTCGGTTTATATGTCCTTTTCGCATCCATGTCCAGGTGTTTTCGTTATTCTCATCTTTTGTCATTCATATGACTCTTCCGTGGAGTTGTTTCTCTTCCCATTTCACTTTTCTCGTTTTGTCGTTTGTCTCTCTGTTTTCTGTTTTTTTTTTTCAGTGTCTCTCGCTGCCATAATTATCCTTTCAGTGTTTTGCATTATGTATTTTTCTAGTACTTTTGTCGTGTCCTTCACACAGTCTTCTATACAGATCAGTCCCCTCCCACCGTCTTTCCTTTTCACATAGAGTCTGTCAATATCGTCCTTTGGGTGTAGTGCATTATGCATGGTCATGAGTTTCCTGGTTTTCTGGTCGAGTTCTCTCAGTTCTTCTTTTGTCTACCCTATAAACTGTCCAGAGTATCTTACTAGTGATACTGCCCATGTATTTATACCTTTTATTAGGTTTCTGCTATATAATTTCGTTTCCAGGAGTTTTCTTGTTCTCCTGAGGTATTCCTTTCCAATTCTCTCTTTCATTTCTGTTGCTCTGATGGTGTCCACTTCCAGAATTCCACAGTTTATATAGTCGTATTGTTCCCCTAGTGTCCTCATTTCTGTTTGGTTGGGAAGTTCCACACCTTCTATCGTTTCCAGTTTTCCCTTTCTTATAACTAGTTGTGCGCACTTTTCCATTCCAACTTCCATTTGGATATCTTGGCTGAAGATTCTGGTAGTATTAATTAGTGTCTCTAGCTCCTTTTCGGTCCTTGCAAAAGGTTTCAGATCGTCCATGTACATCAGGTGGTTCATTTTTTCCTATTTATTGGAGAACTTGTATCCGGTTTGGCACTTTCTCAGAATACTGTTCAAGGGCATCATGGCTATGATGAACAGTAGTGGTGATAGCGAGTCTCCTTGGAAGATGCCTCTTTGTATGTTAATTTCTGTTATGTGTTGTCCATGAGCTGTCAATTCCAGTCTCCATGTTTTCATTGCATTTTCTATTACGTTGATGATCCTGCTTGGTATTTTATACATTTTTAGGCATTCTATTATCCATGCTTGGGGGATCCTGTCGTACACTTTTTTGTAGTCGATCCATGCCATGGCTAAATTCTTTCTCCTCCCTTTTACCTCCTTTAGGATCTTTTGATCTATATATAACAGGTCATGTGTTCCTTTTTTTCCTTTTTAGCATCCTTTCTGCTCCTCGAGGATGAGTCCACGGTTAATCAGGGAGTGGTGGATTTGTTCCCTCAGTTGTGCTGTCAGTATCTTCCACATAGTTGGTAAGCACGTGATTGGCCTATAGTTGCTAGGGACGGTTCCATTCTCCGTGTCCTTCTGTAGCAGTGTGGCTCTACCTTTTGTCATCCAGTTTGGTACGCTTGCTTCCTGTATACATCTTCTCAGGTTTTGGGCTAACCTTTCGTGTAAGATTGTGAATTTTTTGAACCAGTAGTCATGTACCCCGTCGTGCCCTGGTGCTCTCCAGTTTGCCATTTTTCCTATGGTTTTCTTTACGGTTTCCTTGCTGATTTCATTCACGGTTCCTTCTTCTATTCATTGTAACTCTTCTTTCATGTCTTTCAGCCATTCGGCATTTTCTTCCCATATTTTACTCCAGTAGAGTTTTGTTTCTGTCGTATTTGGTTGTTCTGTTTTTGTTTTTCCTCCGTTCACATTTTGGTAGAATTGGCTTTCAATTGTTTCAAATGTTCTGTTTTGTTTGCATTGTTCAGATTTATATCTATATCGTCTCAATCTCGTTTCTTTTGCTTTTATTTTTTGGTCCAGTTCTTCATGTTTCTTGTATAGCCTCTCCCTGTCAGTTACATTTCCAATATTCCGTTTTCTCCACATTGCTTTCTTCCTGTTGATCATTTTGGCTTCTTTTTTATGTTTGTGTATTTGGGTTTCTAGTCTTATTTCCCATCCAGGTTTTGTCGGTCCGCTTGTCCCCAATTGTTTTTCTGATTTAAGTTTCATACTTACCATTTTGGCGCCTGCGTAAATCAAGTTGTTTAAGTCTGTGATTGTATTTGTTGGGATATGTGGGAGGAGTTTGTTAACATTCTCTGTTTCAGTTTTTAATTTCTTCTGCTCTTGGTTCCTTAACGATGGAAGCTTTGTTTTTTCCTCGTTCATCAGCTGTATTATTTTATATATTTTATTTGCTTCATTCTCTGTTAGTTCTGTTTCATTGTTCTCGGTTTCCACGTTTGTAGACTTAGTTCTTTGTTGGTCCTCGGCCTTTGGTGTTTTTATGTGTGAGGCTTCAACTTGTGGGGTTGCTCTACTTGTGGTTCCATTGGGGGATGCTTCTTGTTCAGTTCCATCATTTATTTTTCGCTGGATTTCTGTTCTAGTTTAGAGAGCCAGCCTTTCTTGAGTATCAGTCTTGCTTGGTTCGCAATTCTTTGTTCTGTCGTATGGTAGTCACTGGATAGGTCCCATAGTTCTTTCATTCGTTTCCGGTAACCTCCATATTATTATTATTATTATTATTATTAATCTTCTTCTTCTTCTTCTTCTTCTTCTTATTATTATTATTATTATTATTATTATTATTATTATCTATATATTAATACTATAGCATGTGTGTAACGCTGTTTAAGCATATTTCATCATCATCATCATCATCATCATCATCATCTATATTAATCTATATATTATTATCTGTATTCGCTTTGGGCATTCTCATGCTGTGCACCCCTAAAAAAGGAAAGTGGCCAACAACTCGCTATGCGTGCATTTGGGTTGACAGCATAGTTAGATCCACTCCGCTTAGAGTTGGGCGCCAGGTTCGAGTCATCTGAACAACTCAGAGTTCTTTCTGACCTGGCGATTGGCCCGAAATGCGCTTTTTCTAAACAATGTACAATGCCGTTCCAGATTTTGGAGTCGTCTGCCTGTCCCCGTTGTGGGACGACAGCCGTAGAAACAACTGATCATGCGTTTTTCGATTGCCAGTACTGGTCGTTTCTTGGCGAGGTGACGGCTTGCATCGACCCTGAGCATTCTTGCCTGATTGCCATATCAAACGTAGTGGACAATGTGAGTCTGCTGTGAAACCAAGAAAGACAAATGGTCTATGTTGCAATCCTGGCCATGGCGAGAATGGTTATTTGGATGTCAAGACTGTAAGATGGCCAGGGGGGGTGTTGTCTTTTTTTTTATCAGGATCTGATCATTTTCTTCAAACACCAACTATGGGTGAAGATCAGATGTGAAAGAAAAAGGCTGCATCGCGCGGCTTTGGAAAGGAGATAGATACACGTAGCAAGTCTGTGCATACAAAGAGGTGCCAAATGTGAATAACTGTCCCCCACCTAGGTGTGGAGCAAGCGGTTCCCCGGGGGAGGGATTTCGTCAGACTCCGCCCATTTCCAATCTTGCTTTTTTTCTAGCCTCTCAACCAACTGAATAAATCTTTTTCCCCTCCAAAAACCACAATTTTTTCTTTTGCACCCCCCCCTCCTCTTGAAATTCCACCCATCTTGGAGGAAATCAGATCTAACACAAAGTCTCCCCCACCGCCTCACCACAAATTTTTTCCTCCTGTGTAGGACATCACCCCCCTCCCCCTCCATTTAGAGGCTGCCCACGAAACCCTGGTTCTTTTACAACCAGAGTGAAGCGGGCGGTCTAGAATTTCAGATGGGGTTTGGAGGGTCTTAATAACCAGTTTCTTATTTTTATTTTTATTTCTTATTGTTATCTTTTTTGTATATTTTGTATAAATAAAAAATGTTTTAATATTTGGTTTTAGTAGGAATACCTCCCCCCCTTCCCCCTCCCACACACAAATACACATTCAAAAGGGTAATTATGATAAAAGATGCTGGCTGAGAGAGAAATCATTTTAAGTTTCAAACAGAAACGGGATGGACCCCCCCTTCTTTTTTTTTTTTTTTTTGAGTTGACCTTGTGCCTAAATTTTTTGTTCATTTCCCCATTTGTATTTCTATTTTCTAGTTAACTAGCATGGGTGCCCGGCATTGCTCGGGTGTTTGGAGGTGTATGCTGAGCAAAAAAACAAAACAAAAAAAAAGGTCAATTTTTTTTATAATTTGACCCCTATTATGACCCCTTAACATTTATTGTTTTGAGCTCTAATGAAGTTATTAAATTAGATCCATTTCCAAAGAACCTTTATCTAAATTTTCAAGTGTTTTGTCGGAGGAGTTAGGTAGAGTTCTCAAAAGTCAAATTATTGAACTTTGACCCCTTAACAGCTAAATTTCTGGTCGAAAACCGATCACAAAGATTTTCTCGAATCTCAGTACTCTGTATATCAAATTTCGAGTCTGTAGACTTAAACTTGACAAAGTTATTGCGTAGGGAAATGTACACACACAGACAGACACACGGATATACAGACAGACAGATACACAGACACGTTCACTTTTATAGATATACTATTATGAAAAAAAAAAAGGTCAATTTTTTTTATAATTTGACCCCTATTATGACCCTTAAAATTTATTGTTTTGGGCTCAGATTAGATCCATGCTCAAGTTAGATCCATGTCCAAGGAACCTATATCTAAAATTTCAAGTGTTTATATGCAAAATTGTCGGAGGAGTTTGGTAGACTTCTCAAAGGTCAAATCGTTGAACTTTGACCCTTTAACGGCCAACCCCACAAAAGATCCAACACCAACAAGAGGGTCTGCATGGGGGAAGACTGTAGAGAAGCAACTGTCCCCTCAAGAGTATAGAGACTTGTACTTGACCAAGTACAGACAATACATAGAGGGGGCAGAAATTAAACCAGTGCCAGGCGCTTGGGAGGCAATCAAAGGCAGAGTCCTCTCCCTCATCATCTCTGATATGCCGGAAAACCGCCTCTTAGGGATGAAAAAGGAAGATATGGCGGGGCTCCTACACAAGCTAAACATCCCGGTACTATACCTGTACCAGAGGAGCTACGCTATGTTTGGCATCCTCCTACCCACCAAGGAAGATGCAGAGAGACTCTCCCTACAAGAAATTAAGCATGGGAGAATAAAACTAAAGCCCGAATACCAGGGCAGGACAAGGACCCGGGTGCAGGTATTCAATGTACCTATGCAAATATCAGCAGAAATCCTGGGATCCTTCTTCACACAGTTCGGTGAGGTGGAAAAAATAACCCCAGTGCGGTCGAAAACCGGCATGCACTTGGGCAGCTACACTGTGGCCATGAGGCTAAAGAAAAAAGGCTTCCAGGCGATACCAGCACAGGTGACATTTAAGGAGGCAACTATGACAGTGGTGGAGGGGCGTCGTCCACACTGCTGGTTCTGCCAAAAGCAGGGTCACATGGCCAAGAGCTGCCCTCAAAGATCAACTCCTACTCGAGTGACACCAAAGGCGGTCCCAACCTCTGAGACAGCACCAGTGTCCAAACAGGCTGCCACAACTCCCATCTGCCACCGTCCCACCACCAACCCAACAACCGAGGCAGCAACAACAACAGCAGCCTCCACAACAGCCACGGCAGCAGACACAGCAGCAGCAGCCAAACTATCCACTGAACCAGACGCAGCAACAACATCAGCTGCCGTGGCCAATTCCACAACCAATGCCACGAAAACAGCGGCAACAACAAAAACAGCAGCAGCCGAAGCAGCAGCAGCAACAGTCAGAACAGGAACAGCAGCAACAAAAACGGCTGCAGCAACCAAAGCACCAGCAGCATCAACCAGAGAAACAGCAATTAGAGAAGCAGCAATAACCAACGGTCTCTACACCAGTTGAGACGGGGACCAAGCGAAGGAAACACTGCTCCTCTGAGGATGAATCCGCTAGCGAGAGGGAGAGGAACTCAACCTCATCACTCCCCGGTTCATTCAAAAGAATAAAAAAGAAAAGTAAAAGAAGGAAAGGGGAAGAAAAGGCAGCTCCTCACTCCCTGTGAGCATACACCACCTCTAACAACAACACAACCCACTTCCACCCCTAAACCACATACTGCACCAACACCAGACACCGCACCAACACAAACACCAGACACCACACCAACACCAGACACCACACCAACACCAGACACCGCATCAACACCAACACCAGACATCACACAGACACTCGTCCCAACACCAATGCAAATTGAGCCGCCATCCCAGAAATAAAAGAATGAACCCGGGAGGGGGAAAGACCCTTCAGATTCTCCCACTTACGGATTCACTCCAACAGGGACTCTTGCCCTCAAAACGAGGGAGGAACTTTGTTTTGTTTCTGTGGCAATGGACTTACCACACTGGCAGAGAAAAAATTTCAAACCTCTGCTGGACTGCCAACAGATAGGGGGAAAAGACGTTAATGTCCCCTCTAATTTTCCGGACGCCCCACGGCTAACAACTTTCGTTAGGCTTCCAGAGGCCTGCAAGACCGTGTGGACAATGTGGAGGCCGCTGAAGGGGCTGGTCCGGGAATTGAACTGATTAGGAAAAATGACCCTTCCCTTGAGAAACTCGCAAAACAATGCAAAGGAAGGGTCCCAGTGTTGGTCCATCCGTCACTCTATAGGGCCCTTAAATTGAGTTTCCTTTTGGATGTCGGTGGCATTGTGAGAGAAGGTCAGGACATGAAAAACCTGACCACCTTGAGCATTGCATACAACATTGGTGTCCTTTCCCCAGCTAACTTCGGAGCTGAGTGTAACACACCTTAAGGTAGGTACCATGGCTTTGAATTTGGCTTGTCTGAATGCGAGGGGCTTGAGATCATCGCGCCAGGCGGCTCGCCTCCGGCACAACCTCTTGTCCCTGGAAGTGGATGTGGCTGCGATTCAAGAGACACATTTCGTTTCTTCTGTAGACTGTCAGGTGCTGGCCCAAGACTTTGAAGTTTTCTCAGCATATGGCAGCCCGCGGGAGAGGGGAGTCTCCTTGCTAGTTAAACATACCCTTTCCGCGACGGTCGACGTTGTCCAACGGGATGTGGAGGGCAGGCTGGTCCTGGCAGATATTGCCGTAAAAGATTCTGTGTTTCAGGTGATTGCAGGAGGTCTTTACTGCGCTGAAGCAGGTCAGCTGTGACAGATCGCCAGGACTTGATGGTCTGCCATACGAACTGTATTTGAGGCTGTCGCCCATGTTTCTGCCTCTTCTGATGGATGTGTTCAACCATTAGTTTGCTCAGGGATCCATTCAGGTAACGAAGGGCGTGATCACATTGCTGAAGAAAGATGACGGGCATGGAGGGGAAGAGTTAGACGACTACAGGCCCATAACTCTGCTAAACACAAAGTTAAAGATTTAGCCAAGATCCTGTCGAATCGGCTGCAGGTTGTTATCGACGAGTTGGTTGAACCGGAACAGAACTACGGTGTGAAGGGGAGATCGATTCAGAACAACTTGCACCTGATCCGCACGATCCTAGAGGGGGGAATAGATGACGACACGGAAGCAACGCTGATCAATTTAGATCAGTTCAAAGCGTTCGATAGGGTCGACCATTGTTTCCTGGCATCTGTCTTGGAGGCCGCCGGTTTTAAACCGGACTTCTGCAAGTGGATCTCCATGATGTATCGACAGCCACCAGCTGTCGTGCAAGTCAACGGAAAGCGCTCGAAGCCCTTTGTTATCTCTCGGCCGGTTTGTCAAGGTTGTCCGCTGTCGCCCCTGTTTTACGTCCTGGCCTTGGAGCCTCTGCTTCGCAAGCTGAGACGTGGGGAGGCAAATTCGGCCCTGGCAGTTGAGATCATGTCGAAGGTGCTTGCACAGTATGAAAGAATCACGAGGGCCAAGATAAACCGCAGTAAGTCTGTCGAACTGTGGTTGGGCGCCTGGAGTGGTAGCGCAAACCTCCCGGCACTCTTCAGCTGGACGGATGGCCTGGTTCAGATCCTTGGCATGTGGTTCGGACCTGGTCTCCAGCTTGATAAGAATTGGTCGGAGGTACGGTCAAAGGTGGAGGCTGCAGTCAATGCGTGGCTTCCTAGGAACTTTCCTTAAAAGGTAGAGCTGAGGCGTGCGCTACATACATCTTCCCTCTCATCCTTTACCGACTGACCGTACTTCCCCAGCCTGCACAACACCTAAAAGCTCTTGTCGAACTCTTGTCCTCTCTCCTTTGGGACAGAGGAAGACACTGGGTGAGCAGACAGGTCTGCTTCCAACGTCCGTGTGAGGGAGGTTTGGGAATACCAGACTTGAAGTTTCATCGAGACGCCGAGAGGCTGGCCTTCCTTAGCCACCACCTTCAAGAAGTTTAACCATGGCACCCCGCGATTACTGCCGCCTTCCCCGACCTCATTCTCAACCTCGCTATCGAGAGTCGTCGCAGGCCGCAGGGAGACTCAGCCTTCCTGAAAGAGTGCGGAGCTGCGCTAAAACAACTACCAAGGTCCAGCGACCTTGTGACTGCTACCCTTAGGGAACTCCACAGGGACTTAGTAAGGGGGGCCGCCGACGACCCGTTATGTGCGCGTGTGGGTTGACAGCAGAGTGAGATCCGCTCCGCATGGAGTTGGGCGCCAGGTTCGAGTCATCTGAACAATTCGGAGTTCTCTCTGACCTGGCAATTAGCCCGAAATGCACTTCCACTTAACATACAATGCAGTTCTGGGTTTTTGGAGTCGCCTGCTTGTCCCCGTTGTGGGACAACGGCTGTAGAAACGACTGATCACGCTTTCTTCGATTGCCGTGAACTCCGCCAGTACTGGTCGTATGTCAGCGAGGTGATGGCTCGTATTGATCTCGAGCATCATCGCCCAATTACCGTATCCAATGTCGTTGACAACGTGAGACCGCCGTGGGACCGGAAAAGACAAATGGTCCACATTACGATCCTGGCCGTGGTGAGAATGGTGATTTGGACGCCGCGTCTGAAGGGTGGTCACGGTATGTTGCCTTTTTCTGATCAGGATCTGATCGCTTTCTTTAAACACCAACTACGGGTGAAGATCAGATGTGATAGAAGAAGGCTGCATCGTGTGGCATTTGACAGAAGATGGATACATGTAGCAAGTCTGTGTGTATGAAAAGGAGCCAAGTTTGAATATGTGTTCCCCGCCTAGGTGTGGAACGCACAGTTCCGTCAAGCATAATCAATTGTCAGCCTCTTAGCTAGCCAAGTAAATGCTTCATCCCTCCTCAAGAAGGAAGCCTCCAAGATCCCCATACCCTCCTATCTGCAATTTTTTCTTCTCACCCCTCACTCTAAATTTCACCCATCTTGGAGAGAAAGAAATCAATCACTAACTTCCCATCCCTCACCCACAAAATTTTCTTTTCTCCATTTCGTCCCATCTATAGAGCATCCCCACTTAGAGACCTGCCTGCAGGAGCTCAGGTTCCTTTACAAACCAAGTGGAACAGACAGTCTATCAACTAGACGGGGTTGGGAGGGTCCTACTAACCACTTTTTTTTTTCCCCCGCCCTCGACACAAATGAATTATCGTATAATCATTGTTATCTTTTTTGTTTTTACACAGAAATAAAAAATGTTTTAAACAATTGGGTGCCAAGTAGGGCTTCCCCAAGTGCGAAAGGGCGAATGCGGTATTATGATGAAAGAAGATTCTAGCTAAGAGAAACTTTTGTTTAGTTCTAGAGTAACAAGGATGACCAACGACTCCCATATGCCCCCCTTTTGAGTTGGCCTTGTGCCTAAGATTTTTGTTCATGTTCTTTTTTTTTGCTGAATAAAAGATTTAATATCTCAAAGTGTAGTATCTGTTCCGGTAGATACTACAAGCAAAGACCATATGTGGGGGCGACTCCATGTATAAGACCTTGGTCAATGTAGGGGCAACCCTTCATACCAATTTTCACTATCCATCTCCCCTACTCCCCGGAGAGTGGGTTCCCATTTCTCCTTCACTCCTCACATTAAAAATCGGCCTTGTGCCTAATTTGCCTGGTGGGGGAGCAAATAAATACCTTGCCTTTTTTCTGTTGTTCTTGGCCTTCAGCCCAGGAAAAAAGTGTAGTATCTGTTCTGATACATACACCACGCGAGGCAGTTCTGTTCTGGTGCCCGGAACACCTGACAAACTTTTTGGGTAACGTTCTGTCTGCACCCCTACATTGTCTGTCTTTCTCTGCTCTCAACTCACAGCGGGAATCCGAGCTGATAATTTACGACCTTCCCGCGAGAGAGGGTCGGAAACACTTTCTCTCTTCCCTCCACTAACTTCCCACTGTCCTCTCTCAGTTCTATCTCCCCTCTTGCCGCCTTTTGGCGCCACTTCTTTTTGGTGCCAAAGTCGCCCCCCCCCCACTTTGGACGCCGTTTTCACGTCACTCTTTTCGGTGATTTTTAAAAGAAGAGGGCCACCAATATGGATACCCTCAGCCAGGGGGCCACCAATATGGATACCCCCAGCCAGGGGACTACTGCTCCCCAAGAGGACCACTCCCCAAAAGGAGGAGCAAAAACAACGTACCGCCCGGATATGACAGCATTGGACGCTCCCCAGGAGAGGGAAAATTTACCAACAGCTTCCCCCGAGGGCGACTCCCCCAATGGAGAGCAAAACCAGAATCGCTTGTAGCATCTCACTCTGACCACAAAAAGGAGGAGGTGCCAGGCTAAAAGGACAATAAAGGGGACAGCGCTCCCCAGGAAGGCTGCTCCCCTAAGAGGGGAGCAGATCAAGAAAATGAGGGGGCATACCGCCTTGACCTCACAAACGAGGAAGGGGCAGATGGTTTCAAACTAAACAAAAAAAGATCATGCTCCCCAAGAGTCCGACTCCCCAAAACGGGAAGCTGCTCCCAAAAAAGACTCCTACCAAGGAGAGTCAAGCCCAAAAGACACTGAAAAGGGAGCTGCCCTCCAAAAATGCGACACTCCCACAAAAGGACAGACTAAGAAATCTGGGGAGGCAGGAAGCGTCGCCAATAAACAGGCAGGGGCGACCTCCATAAAAGACCAAAAACGGGCTAACCCCACCAAAGACTCCATACCAACACCAACACCACCAAGAGAATAGAGGCCTGTATCTGACTAAGTACAGACAATACATGGAGGGGGCAGATATAAAACCCATACTGGGTGCCTGGGAGGCGATTGAGGGCAGAGTACTGTCCTTTGCCATTTCCGATATACTGGAAAACCGCCTCCTGGGGATGAAGAAGGAAGACATGGCGGGGCTCCTCCACAAACTTAACATCTGGGTACTATACCTGTACCAGAGGAGTTTCGCCGTGTGGGACATCCTCCTACCCACCAAGGACGATGGGGAGAGACTCTCCCTCCAAGAAATAAAGCATGGGAGAGTCAAACTAATACCTGAATACCAGGGCAAGAGAAGGACTTGGGTGCAGGTATTTAATGTGCTAACCCAAATACCTGCGGAACTGTTAGGAGGTCTCTTAAGCCAGTATGGTGAGGTGTAACAGGTGACCCCAGTACGGTACAAAAACTGGGACTCACCTGGGCTGCTACACAATAGCAATGAGGCTGAAGAGGGAGGGTGTTCGGGCGATATCAGCGCTACTGACATACAAGGACACCATCATAGTGGTAGTGGTGGAGGGCCGTCGTCCGCACTGCTGGTTCTGCCAAAAGCAGGGCCACATGGCTAGGAGCTGCCCCCAAAGGGTAACCCCTAATGAAACGACCCAAAAGGCGGTCACAACCCCTGAGACAGCGCCTGTGCCAAAACAGGCAGCAACAACCCCTGCACCCATGGCACCAACCCCAGCTCAAAGGAAAACCCAAACCACCCAGGAGGCCAAGGGGGAGGAATGGAGCACGGTAGTGAGACAAAAATGGAAGCACATAATCCCTTCCGCCACCGACCCACCACCAGCCAAAAAATCGAGGCAGCAGCCTCTGCAAATGCAGCAACAACAACAGCCACTGCAGCCAATGCCACGGACACAGCTGCAGTAACAACAACTACTGCAGCAGCAAAAGCAGCAAGTGCAGCAGAAGCAGCAACAGCACCAACTAGAAGAGCAGACACAACCAATGGTCCCCACACCAATCGAGACGGGGATCTGAACCAAAAAAATTATCAGCAAAAGAAGGAAGATTAAGACGATATATATATAAATCTGAACAATGCAAACAAAACAGGACATTTGAAAACAATGAAAGCCAATTCTTCCAAAACGTGAACGGAAGAAAAACAAAAACAGAACAACCAAACTCAACAGAAACAAAACTGTATTGGGATAAAATATGGGAAGAACGACAAGACCACAACAGAAATGCCGAATGGCTGAAAGACATGAAAGAAGAGTTGCAACAAATAAAAAGGCTGCCTTTCTAAACTAGAACAGAAATCCAGCGAAAAATAAATGATGGGACTGAACAAGAAGCATCCCCCAATGGAACCACACGTAGAGCAACCCCACAAGTTGAAGCCTCACACGTAAAAACACCAAAAGCCGAGGACCAACAAAGAACGAAGTCTACAAACGTGGAAACCGAGAACAATGAAACAGAACTAACAGAGAATGAAGCAAATAAAATAAATAAAATAAATAAAATAATACAGCTGATGAATGAGGAAAAAACAAAGCTCCCATCATTAAGGAACCAAGAGCAGAAGAAATTAAAAACAGAAACAGAGAATGTTAACAAACTCCTCCCACATATCCCAACAAATACAATCACAGACTTAAACAACTTGATTTATGCAGGCGCCAAAATGGTAAGTATGAAACTTAAATCAGAAAAACAATTGGGGACAAGCAGACCAACAAAACCTGGATGGGAAATAAGACTAGAAACCCAAATACACAAACATAAAAAAGAAACCAAAATTATCAACAGGAAGAAAGCAATGTGGAGAAAACGGAATATTGAAAATGTAACTGACAGGGAGAGGCTAAACAAGAAACATGAAGAACTGGACCAAAAAATAAAAGCAAAAGAAACGAGATTGAGACGATATAGATATAAATCTGAACAATGCAAACAAAACAGAACATTTGAAACAATTGAAAGCCAATTCTACCAAAATGTGAACGGAGGAAAAACAAAAACAGAACAACCAAATACGACAGAAACAAAACTCGATTGGAGTAAAATATGGGAAGAACGATGAGATCGCAATAGAAATGCCGAATGGCTGAAAGACATGAAAGAAGAGTTACAACAAATAGAAGAAGGAACAGCGAATGAAATCAGCAAGGAAACCGTAAAGAAAACCATAGGAAAAATGGCAAACTGGAGAGCACCAGGGCACGACGGGATACATGCATACTGGTTCAAAAAACTTACAACACTACACGAAAGACTAGCCCAAAACATGAAAAGATGCAAGAAACAAACGTACCAGCTTGGATGAAAAAAAGGCAGAACTACGTTGATACAGAAGGACACAGAAAAAGGAACCGCCTCCAGCAACTATAGGCCTAAGACGTGCTTACCCACTATGTGGAAAATACTGATAGCACAACTGAGGGAACAAATCTACCACTCCCTGAATAATCGGGAACTTCTGTCCGAGGAACAGAAATGATTCCAGAAAGGAACACATGATTTTCTATACATGAATCAAAATAGAATTTAGCCATGGCATTGATCGACTACAAAAAGGTGTACGACAGAATCCCATAAGCATGGATAATAGAATGATTTAAAATGTATAAAATACCAAGCAGGATCATCAACGTGATTTAAAATGCGATGAGAACATGGAGACTGGAACTGACAGCTGATGGACAACACATACAGAAATCAACATACAATGAGGCATCTTCCTGGGCGATTCACTATCACCATTACTGTTCATCATAGCCATGATGCCCTTGAATAGTATTCTGAGAAAGTGCCCAGCCAGATACAAGTTCTCTAACATGGAGGAAAAAATGAACCACCTAATGTACATGGACGATCTGAAACTCTTCACATGGACCAAAGAATGAACCAGAGACATTATTAATAAAGGATCTTCAGCCAGGATATCCAAATAGAATTTGGTATGGAAAAGTGCGCACAACTAGTTATAAGAAAGGGAAAACTAGAGACGACAGAAGGCATGGAACTACCCAACCAAACGGAGATGAGGGCACTAGGGGAACAAGACGTCTATAAATATCTTGGAGTACTGGAAGTGGACACCATCAAAGCAACTGAAATGAAAGAGAGAATTGGAAAGGAATACTTCAGGAGAACAAGAAATCTTCTCAAAACCAAATTATATAGCAGAAACCTAATAAAAAGCATAAATACATGGGTAGTATCACTAGTAAGATACTCTGGGCCGTTCATAGGGTGGATAAAGAAGAACTGAGATAACTCGATCAGAAGAACAGGCAGCTCATGACCATGCACAACACACTACATCCAAAGGACGATGTTGACTGACTCTAACGAAAACACTTGGACATGGATGTGAAAAGTATACATAAGTCAAGAAACTGAATCCCTAATAACTGCAGCACAAGACAACTCGATAGGAACCAACCACACCAAAGCAAAGATCGACAAAGCACAAGAAAACAGCAAATGCAGACTCTGTGGACAAAGAGACGATAAACCATATAATAAGTGAATGCAGCAAACTGGCCCAAAAGGAATACAAGAACAGACACGACCAAGTGGGAAGGGTAGTACACTGGGAATTATGCAAATAGCTGCATCTCGAATGCACAGACAAGTGGTACAAACATAAGCCGGCAACAGTACTTGAAAAGAAGAATCACAAAGTCCTATGGGATATGGACATACAAACTGATAAACCCATCCACACAAGAAGACCAGATGTCGTAATAATTAAAAAGAAAGAAAAATCTTGTAAAATCGTAGACTTTGCTTTTCCAGCTGACCATATGGTGAATATCAAAGAAAAGGAAAAACGGAGCAAATACACAGAGCTAGCCAGTGAGCTGAAAGGGATATGAAAGTAGTAATAGTAGGAGCACTAGGAACAATTCCGAAAAACTTTGAAAAAAGAATGGGAGAAATTGGAATCAAAGGAATGACTCGAAAAATACAACAACAATCATGAAAACAGCTGAAATATTAAGGAAAACCCTTGAATGCGGAAACTAACACACAGGAGCAAAAAGTTCGGGCCAGACAAACTGATGTAAAGGCAAAACATGAAACACTACATGGAACTAAGAACACTGAAACCCCATATCTATAAGTTCTCTAATCCAACTCCACCCCCATTGCCACATCACTGCCCCCCCCACAAAAAAAGCGAGACTAAATAACCAAGTAAAGTCAAGGAGGAAGGAAAGACCGATGAACTGACCAGACCTCAGCCAAATAAGTGCGAAGAGAACTGAGACCTTGGGGAGGCTTATTGCCACTCAAATCCCAGCCAAGACCAATAGCTGCTACCAACGAGAAATCAATGGTAAGCAGCCGTTGCGATAATGCAAATTTATTTGCAAATGTTATCGAAAGAGGTGGAGAGTACTGGAAACCTGGAGAGACTTGTTGCCACTCAGCTTCCAGGGAACACCACAGGCTGTTTTCAGGGAAAGACCTATGAAGACCTGTGTGAAAGCTGGTTTTGAGCCAATAATAATAATAATAATAATAATAATAATAATAATAATAATAATAATAATAAAAGAAAGAAAAAAGGGATTCTCCAGACACTTTTTTTATTTTATTTTTATTTTTTTATTTTTATTTATTTATTTATTTATTTTTGTTTATTTATTTATTTTTTCGTATGTAAGAGATCTGATTATTTTATCTATTCATAGGTCTTGGATATGACCTTAAACTATATCCGATGGTGAGGTCCCAACTTGCGGGCTTTGGGGAGAGTGGAGCCACCCTTTAATTGACCCGGAGTGGTAGTACATGTTAGGGTCCGAACAATGGGTTAAATAGAAACCGACTTGAAAAAAACAAATATATTCTATTAAAAAAATTTTCTTCAAAACCATTGGATTCGACATTAAATAACCTGAAAAGGGTTGATATGCGGTAAAAACAAAAACAACCAACCAACCAACCAGCTATTCATAAATATGTTTAAATAAGTGCGTTGCAATCATAATCGTCGTGGAAAAAAAAAACTAGCGTTTGTAACAGTCTCAACGTTTAAATCGATGACAAAAACAGTTAAATGTTCCGGACGTGTTTTTTTCTTTCTTTCTTTCTTTTTTTTTTTTTTTTTTGTATTTGATGAATCTTTTCATTTCATTTACTCATAACTATGTTAAAAATAAAATATTAATTAATAAGCTAATATAAAAAGAAAGAAAAAAAGGAAAAGAGGGTGAAGGGAGGAGGAAGGAGAGTAGGAAGAAGGAAAAAATATCCCATGCACTTATTATAATTGGTTATGTTGCAGTGTAGCAAAATAGGAAAAATGAATTTCTTTGAGGAAGGAACGAACAACGCGTTTATTTGAAGTAAACGAACTAGAATTTATTTAATGAAGAAACAAATGAAAGAAAAGGGTACAGCACGTGTTTATTTTGGCGTGCGTCTCTCGCTGTTAACTGGTGAGAATGAAAGTCTATTGTTGTAGAGAGAGAAAGAGAGAAAGTCAATCCAGTTTCGCGTGCGTGTCTTGCTGTTAGCTGGTGAGAGGGAAAGTCTATTGTTGTAGAGAGAGAGAAAGTCAATCCAGTTTGGCGTGTGTCTCTCGCTGTTAACCCGTGAGAGGGAAAGTCTATTGTTGTATATATATATAGAGAGAGAGAGAAAGAGAAAGTCAATCCAGGCCATGGAAATAGAAAGTGTGTAAGGTGTACGTACTGTCTGTTGCCTCTTGCCCCACATACAGTAGCAGGTGACGTGAGGCGTGCGGGCACGCGTGCCCTGAAAGGAACCAGCTGGTCCGTCGTCCTCTCAGGTCGGAAGCCGAATTGAAAAGGAGGAAACAGCTTATGTCTCTTGCTTTTATAGTTGTTTCCGGTAGTCTTTTGCGCATGTGTGGATTTCCTTTAAAGGGGAAGTGACGTTGCCCATGTGTGCGTACGTGTGCACGTATGTGTGAGTATATGTGTGTACGTTAGCGTGTGTCTGTATGCATGTGAATGTGAGTGTATGTACGCGAACGTGAATATATCTATGTGTGTGTACGTGCGCGCATATGTTTGTGTGCGCGTATGTGTATGACAAGAAAAATGGCTTGAGATGTGAACGCGTGTTTTTGTGTGAGACTAGAAGGGCTCGTACAGTTATTAATATTATTGTTGTTGTTGTTGTTATTACTATTATTATTGCTACCGATATTAGTGTTACTATTATTATTGTTAATTTAATTGTTGTTGTTGGTGTTGGTGGTGGTTGTAGTAGTAGTGGTGGTGGTGGAGGAGGAGGAGGAGAAAGGTCGGGACGGGATCTGTAACCTTGGTGGGGAACCCCCCCCCCTAGAAATGAGGTCTCGGTGGTGGTGCAACCTAAAATTTACCAACCCCTTTTATGGGAGAATGTCAAATCAAAATATTGAAAATAACGATGTGAATAAGGTTGGGACATCTTGCGAAGGTCTCACATCCAGCAAGTGTCCCACTGGTTAGCAGAGTAGGTCCTGTCGTCATCATACAATGATTTGAAATTCTGAGGATGTGGGTGGATGTAGGGGCAGTGAAAATTAGCAGAGAGGGTCCCAAGACACGAAGGGAGTTGGAACAGAAAATTTCAAAAAACATGAACGGATAGGGAAAGAAGAGTACTGTGGGAATGCTTTGTAAGAAGTGGAAGTACCAAATCTGGTGGATATACCCGAAAAGTGAAGGGAGAGTTGGAATCGAGAGGAGGAGGAGCTAGAAGTGTCGCGTGTTTTGTATCCCAGTTAAAACAAATTAAAAATAACAACCTACTTTCAGTGATTGCAAGAGAAGAGATTGAACGGAATGAAATGAATAACGAAAGTAAAATTGATGAAACTAGCTCTGATGAAAGCACTGAGAGTGTGAAAGTGCAAAAGGGAAATGTAAGCGATGATGTGAGGCGGCCAACAGAGGAGGAATGGAATGCTATGGTAAGGGAAGTGATGTGAAGGAGTTTGAAGGATTTAAGGCAGACGAGATCAATGACTCTGAGACAATGGAGCCAGTGCAAGGAGCAGATGTATGGAAAAGTAGTGAAGAAGTTCGAGCTTTGACTTTCGTAGAGTAAGAAGTACTACAGAAGTTCAGAAAGCTTTTTCTTGGAGACGAGACCATAGATGTTCCAAGTATGAAGAGTAGTGATAGGCGGAAGGTGAAAAGCGAGGTAAAGATAGTTCAAGGAGTAATTCACAACATCATAAGAAAGAACATATCGATTATAGAACTTAACAGGCTTCTGTATGCAGCGTTATACGTTATTGCGAATCGTCTTGGCTTATTACAGAAGAAAAAGAGAGAAACGAAGGATAGAAGGCCAAACTGGCAGAGGCGGCTTGAAGAAAGTTTTATACGGTGGTGGAAAGACATTGGTAGAATCGAAGTAATAAGAAAAGGAGTTAAACTAGGACAGAAAGCCAAGGACGAGCTTGAAAGGAGGTATAGATTACTGGAAAAGGGAACGATGAACGTTCTAACAATGTTGAAAGAGAAGGTCCACACTGGTGGTATGAACATTAGGAACTTTGTCGGAAAAAGTGTTGCGTTTCGGTGGAACAACTTTTTCTGGAACAATCAGTCTCAGCTGTATAAATAATTAAATGGTAGTAAACAGGCGGGAAATAACAACACTCCAAATGCAGATGATGCCAGGAAGTCATGGAGTGGGATTTGGTCTGTCGAAGAGCGATTTAATAAGGAGGCTAGCTGGTTGGGAGAGGTCAGAGCAAGTTTATCAGGAATTCAGCAGATGAAGAACGTTGAGATAACCCTGAAATGGCATCTAAGCTTCAGCCTCTGTCCCATCGACGAAACGTTGCATCCCTCTGCTTGTTCTACAAGTATATTAAATGGTGAATGCTCTGACGAACTGCAGACGCTTGTGCCCCACGACGTAGACACCCTCGACAAACCCGACAGACAGCTAAATCCCACCCGCACACAGTAGAGATTCCTAGATGTAAAAGATCTTTCTACTCCAATAGTTTCTTCCCCAGAACCGCTAGACTCTGGAATTCAATTCCAGGTTCCTGCTTCCCTAACTGTACTGACATGCAGAAGTTCAAATGCAACTTGAACCGACATCTTGCTGCCCAAATCCCTACATAGTGCCCCAGTAGTTGCTGCCCCTGATAGTAGCCCCCTACACCAAAGTGGCAATGTGCCTTGTTTGGGGTGAAAATGTAATTAAAAAAAATTAAAAATAACCATTGATGACGTTAAGGCTGGCATACGAAGGATGATAAACTGGAAGGCACCTGGTCAAGATGGAGTGATGGGATTCTGGTCCAAACAGTTCCAATGCCTTTATTCACCTATAGCTGCTGCCCTGCAAAAAGTCGCAGAGTCGGTAAATGTCCCTGATTGGCTTGTTAAGGGAAGGATGACATTGATTTGGAAGGATCCTGCAAAGGGAACAGCTGCTAGCAATTACAGACAAATTACATGTCTACCACTAATGTGGAAACTGTTAACCAGAATCTTTGCAGAAAAAGTTTATGGCACTCTTGAGAGTAATGGTGTTTTCCCTGATGAACAGAGAGGGTGTCAGAAAGGCTCGAAGGGTACCAAGGAGCACTAATGATTGATAAGGCAGTAATGCAGGATGCAAAAAGGAAGAAGAATCTGAGAGTATTATGGATCGATTACAGAAAGACTTACGACATGGTTCCTCATTCATGGATCCGTGAAACACTATCGATGATGAAGGTTGCTGGGTATGGGATAGGGCTTTTGGAGACAAGTATGGCTCAATGAAATCATCATAATTGTTGTGAATATGGATTATCTCCATTAGTCGAATTCTTAATTGAATAAAAAGATTACTAGACGGAAACTTATCATGCTGTTTTCATTACAATGATATCGTATGAATCCGAAAATTTTGTTTTGGCATTCCATAGCCTTGAACCTTGAGCCTTGAGCATAGACCATCCACAACTTTGCAGATGCTTTTATAGCAAGGAGTTCTTTTTTCAGGATGAGGGTGCTGGTCCCGCAACCAACCTTCCCAGAAGGTGCATACAGCGCCTAGCCTTCCCAAATAGTCGCCCATCTGGTACTGGCAAGAGTCATAGTTGCGTAACTTTGATGATCTGGAAAAAACCGGTGTATCAACGTGATTGTTCCATACTTGTTTTGGCATTGGTTTCCCCGACATTTTTACTAATCAGAATTCTTTCTATAAAGACATTGGGTACTTACGGGAAGGAATACGTGAAAGTCGCCAACGTTCTAATTGAAAGTGAGTTTCTGTAGTAGTTAGTAATGATGTAAAATTATAAAGAGTAAAAATATAAATCTAAAGACTAGAATTGTCGGCATAAACTACTTGTTAAGATTCTATTGTAAAAGTTACGCTCTTCTGGAGGTTGAGGGCTCACTCCTAAGTTCGGGCAATACTCAAAATACAATTACTTAAGACTTCTACCCAATCAGGGCTGAAGGAACGAGAACATATCACTTCCGTTGATTAAATAATGGGCTTCGTCCGAAATCCTGTGCAGATTTCGGAATCCGACTGAAAGATTCCAGAGTTCGTCATGGCACACTTGAAAATGTGTTAGATAATGATTCCCGTATGGCCAGGAGGATGGGGCAGTAGAAGTGAGAGATGGTCCTGCGATTGCTCAGTGTTTTGAAATCTGAAATCTTAAATATTTCACTACGAGAAAAAATATTATGGAAATGGAATGTTCGTTTATCGTTTGCGAAGATGACTGTGATCGTGCAATTGTTCTGTGGGTTCAACAATGACTTGTTAAACCCATTCGAGCTCTAAAGTATTTCCCGCATGTTGGACACCTCTCTGTCTTTCCTAATGTCACATTTTCTCTTGCGTTCTTCATTGCGTGCGGATTCAGCAATTGTAGCCTTTTGTGAGTTCCGACACGCCAGCAAAATCTGTCTTGAGTAAGTTTTTCCGTGAGCTAGAATACAAACCAAACTGTTTAAAGGACACTTTCAGATTGTCCTTGAACCGTTTCCACTGTCCTCTTGCAGGTCGTTTTCCTTTGGACAGTTCACCTTGAATCCGGCATGCGGCATATATGACCTTCCCAACGACTATAACACTGTTATAGCATTGTGTGCAACCACAGAAGGTTTGGCCGGGCTAAAACCTTTGTGTTTGATATCTTGTCTTGCCACTTGATTTTCAACAATCTACGGAGGCAGGTCATATGAAAATGGTTCAGTTTCTTGGCACATCTGGCATATACACTCTATTTCACAAGCATAAAATTACACACTTGAAGAAAGTCGAAGGCAACATCTACCGAAACATTGTGAAAATAACACACAAGATGAGAATCGTAGTCTGAATAATACAAATAATACAAATGATTTATTTTCATCTAAACATTTCAAGAACATAATTTATTTTTTTTTCAGGTTTTCCTACAAGTCAAGGGCTCCATATGTTTGCTCTGATTGTTGGCGTGGTCACATCAATCCTTTATATAATTACTG
Source organism: Euprymna scolopes (assembly GCF_053919585.1). Lineage (NCBI taxonomy): Eukaryota > Metazoa > Mollusca > Cephalopoda > Sepiida > Sepiolidae > Euprymna > Euprymna scolopes. The sequence continues at coordinate 88,459,750 of NC_136513.1, forward strand.
AGGTGGTTGGAGTCATCAGCGGGAAGATCGGGAAGTGGTTGGTTGTCAGCCTTAGCATTTTGGCAGGTGCGTCATAGTGCCTTCTAAATGGAGGTGACACTTGAACGCCGTTTTTATTTTTTGTGCGTAATTTTTCTGCATCCACAGAAGATTGTGAACGGGTGCAGGATTTGAGGAAAATCAATTGCGATGCTTAAATGTCAGCAGATAGGATGTTATTTCAAATTATAGCGTGACAGACAAAAGGGTATTTCGAACAAAAGCATGACAGATAAAATATTTCACACTAAAACGAGACACACGTAATTACCATTTTGTCTGTCAAACTTTGATTTTAAATAAACATAACTTTGTCTGTCACGTTTTAGTTTGAAAAAACATTTTGCTTGTGACATTTCAGTTTGAAATAGGATTTTAAGTTTGAAAGATAATTTTGTCTGTCACGTTTTAGCTTGAAATATCATTTTGCATGTCTGTTATAACACCTGAAAACTCTAAAAATCAAGAGACTACCTTGCAGTTTTTTTGTCTTCAAAATTTATGTATTCATTTTGTTTTATTCGTGTACTGTTCAGAAATAATCTATATATCTATAAAAGTGAAAATATGTGTGTGTCTGTGTATCTACATTTCCCTCCATCAATTTTCGGTCTACAGACTCGAGATCTGACATAAGGAGTATTAACATTTGGGAAAATTGTTTTGATCGGTTTTCGGCCAGGAATTTAGCTGTTAAAGGGTTAAGAACTCTACCCAACTCCTCCGCCAATTTTGGGTCTAAACACTTCAAATTTTAGATATAGATTCTTTGGACATGGATCGAACTTTATAATTTGATTTGAGCCCAAAACAATAAATGCTAAGGGGTTAAAATTGGGGTCAAAGTTAAAAAAACTTGACCACTGCGATCTCTACCAAATTACTCAGACAATTTTAAGTCTACAGACTCGAAATTTGATATATAGGGTACTAAGATTTGGGAAAATTTTTGTAATATGGTTACGGCCAGAAATTTGGCGATTAAGGGGTCAATGTTCAACGATTTGACCTTTGAGAACTCTACCGAACTCATTCGCCAATTTTGGGTCTAAACACTTGAAATTTTAGATATAGGTTCCTTGGACATGGATCTAACTTAATAACTTGATTTGAGTCCAAAACAATAAATGTTAAGGAGTCATAATAGGGGTAAAATTAAAAAAAAAATTAACCTCTGCGTTCTCTACCAAATTACTCAGACAATTTCTGGTCTAAACATTTGAAATTTTACATAAAGGGTATTCAGAGATGAGGCAAGCTTTTTAATCGGTTTGGGTTGAAAATTTGAGCTACCAATATATAAATGTATGTATGTATGTTTGATCTAAACATTTGAAATTTTACATAAACTGTATGCAGACATAGGGTAAGCTTTTTAATTGATTTTTGGCCGAAAATTTGGCTGCCAAGGAGTCAAAGTTCAAAAGATTTTACCTTTGCGGTCTCTATCAAACTATTCAGCCAATTTTGAGTCTAAACACTTGAAATTTTACATAAAGGGTATTCAGACATGCAGCAAGTTTTTAATCAGTTTTTGGGCGAAAATTTCGCTGCGAAGAGGTCAAGTATGAAATAGTTAACCTTTGCAGACTCTACCAAACTCCTCCGCCAATTTTGGATGTAAACATTTGAAATTTTAGACGTAGGTTATCTGGATATGGGTCAAACATTTTAATTTAGTTTGAGCCCAAAACAATAAATGTTAAGGGGTCAAACTTTGACCTCTGCAGTCTCTACTAACTTTTCATTGTAGTAGTTAAGGAAGTCTATTATATAGAAAGGCATTGCCGTACATATGCACACTTTTTAATATATACATATGCACATAGAGTTATGAACAGTACAGAGAGACCAAACAAAGCCGGGCTGAACTGCTAATAAATTAATAGACTTCAGAAATAATAAACAATAATAAATAAACAATAATAAATAAACAATAATAAATTAACAATAATAAAAATAATATATAACCCAATAATAGAAAACCAGAAAAAAATCTCAAATTTGGATTCATAAGACCATAAAATTCAACCTTAATCCCCCTTCTGTGCAGTGGACAGAAACGTTGAGTCTCTACTGTTGCGGGTGATCATTGTGTGAATATAGTGGTTTCAGTTCTACAAAAAACAGGTCAGAGGATTAGTTGGCCAAAACCTGGTGACAAAAAAACCTATGGAAAGCAGTGATTCCTGGGGATACAGTGAAAAATCTCGGCATTTCTATCTCGTCGCGGTTAATCACCTGAAGAAGGCCAGAGGATGAGTTGGCCGAAACGTGGTGAAACAACCATGACGATGAGGATAACATTACGCAAAAAATAAATAAATACACACCTTGCAGATGATAAGATATAACTTGGATGTTGAGAGAGAGAGAGAGAGAGAGAGAGAGAGAGAGAGAGAGAGAGAGAGAGAGAGTTCAGAGGGCATCATGCTTTGTTTTAAATTCCATTTTCACCCCAAACAAGGCACAGTGTCACTTTGATGTAGAGGGCTACTATCGGGGACATAATTTGCAGGGATACTATGAAGGTTGTCTAGCAGCAAGATGTCTGTTCACATTACACTTGAACTTCTGCATGTCAGTACAGTTGGGAAAACAGGAACCCGGAAGGGAGTTCCTAAGTCTAGCAGTTCTGGGAAGAAACTATTAGAATAGAAGTCTTTCTTACATCTAGGGATATCTACTGTGTAGGGTGGGATTTTGCTGCTTTTTGGGTTTGTCGGGGGTATTTACGCTGAGGGGGGTACGAGAGCTTGTAGTTCGTCAGAACATCCACCATTATAATACTTGTAGAACAGGCAGAGGGATGCAACATTTTGTTGATGGGACAGTGGTAACCTAGATGACAGTTCAGGACCCATCAGGTTGGCGATCCTCTTTTGAATCCGGCTCAGGAGCGAGAGAATAGTAGCAGATGCACTAGCCCAAATGTGGCAACAACATTTCATACATGGGCGAATGGTGGCCTTAATGAGGGTATGGCTTCAATGATTCATGATGACAATCAACCAATGAGAGGCGTTCGACGTCATTATAAAAATACGGAATTTGGTATTCAATTTAGTTTTCTGTCAACCTCTATCTTGAAACGACTGAATCGTGACTGCATTGATTCTTCGCCGCCATATTTGTTACTAAGAATTACTCAACATTCGAGATCGTGACTGCAGTGATTCTTAGCCGATTTGATTTACTGCTGCCATCTTTGTTCAACATAATGTCTCAACACTTAACAGGTTATGGGGCCAGCCATCGTCTTTGCTTTGACGAATCGGAATCCAAATTCGAATTGTGGCAGGTGAAATTTCTGGGGTATTTTTTTTTTTTTTTTACAAGATGGTCACCACTTATCAAGGCCTGGAAGCCACTCAGAGATAAGGATTATTGTGTGTACAGTACGTTAGTGTTGAGATTTGATAAAGTGTCTATTTAAGGGGGCGGTTCATCAGGAATTTGTTTATGTTGGACTTGAAGACATCCAGGTTGTAGTCAGGTGGGAAACAGGCAGACGGAACAGAGTTCCACAGGCGTGCAGTTCTAAGAAAGAAGCTTTGTTCACGGAATCTACATTTTGATTTTGGCACAGATAAAGAGTGGGGAAAATTATTGACAATGGTTTCAGCTAGACGGGTGTTTTTCATGAAAGATTGGCGAAGGGGGACCAGAGATTGGCGCTCAGACGAGCACCTGCCATGTAAGTAACGATAAAACAAAGACAGGGTTGCAACATCTCTTCTGTGGGAGAGAGGTTGCAGGGAAGAAAAAAGGGCATCCCCCACTAAACCACAAAGTCTATTTTGTACTCTGTCAAGGCAGGATAGGCTGTTTTTAGAAGCTCTTGCCCATATATGGCAACAGTATTCCATCCTTGGACGTACTTGGATTTTAAATAAGTAGAGAATTGCATCAGTAGTGAGATATCTTCTGGAGCAGTAGAAGGATCACACCATTTTTCCAGCGACCTTGGCAATAGACTTGATGTACGTGTTACATTTCAGGTCAGGAGTAAAGGTCAATCCCAGCAGCTTATCAAAGCATGGAGCTTCCCCAAGTCGTGAGCCGTCCATTTCAATTGATGCCAGATGAACGTTGATGATGTAAAGATAGGAGCTTGGTTTTAGATGCATTAAAAGTAACCAGCCACTTCTTCCCCCACTGTACCACGCGCTCAAGATCAGAGGAGAGAGAATTAGAGAGAACTTTGTCATTTATCACCTTAGATGTGTTGCCATAGATAGTCGTATCATCAGCATATATGAAAACTACACAAAGTTATACAATCTTCACTAGAGAATCCTAACGACCCAGAATTTCTCGAAAAGCATTGAATCCATTTGTGTCCCCATTCCACTACGGATTGGAAGTCTTTCTATCATTTTGTCAGTCACGATTTTGTTTGACATACTATTTAGTTTGTCTGTCACACTCCTTTTTGAAAATCGTGTCTGTCGTTCACGCTTTAATCTGAAATATAATATTCTTTATAACCTGTTAGTTTTTAATATCATTTCGTCAATCTGTCACAGTATATTTAGAAATAGCATTATTAAAATATGTGTCTGTTTTATTGAAATATGTGTTTGTTTATTGAACTATGTTTTTGTTTTTATTGAAATATGTGTTTGTTTTATTGAAATATGAGTTTGTTTTATTAAAATATGTGTTTGTTTTATTAAAATATGTGTTTGTTTTATTAAAATGCCTTTGTTTTATTAAAATATGCGTTTGTTTTATTGAAATATGTGTTCGTTTTATGGAAATATGTGTTTGTTTTATTGAAATATGTGTTTGTTTTATTAGATATGTGTTTGTTTTATTAAAATATGCCTATGTTTTATTGAAATATGTGTTTGTTTTATAGAAATATGTGTTTGTTTTATTGAAATATGTGTTTGTTTTATAAAAATATGTGTTTGTTTTATTGAAATAAGTGTTTGTTTTATAGAAATATGAGTTTGTTTTATTAAAATATGTGTTTGTTTTATTAAAATATGTGTTTGTTTTATTTAAATATGTGTCTATTTTATTGAAATATGTGTTTGTTTTATTAAAATGTCTTTGTTTTATTAAAATATGCGCTTGTTTTATTGAAATATGTGTTCGTTTTATGGAAATATGTTTGTTTTATTGAAATATGTGTTTGTTTTATTAAATATGTATTTGTTTTATTGAAATATGTGTTTGTTTTATTGAAATATGTCTTTGTTTTATTGAAATATGTGTTTGTTTTATTGAAATATGTTTTTGTATTATTGAAATATGTCTTTGTTTTATTAAATATGTGTTTGTTTTATTGAAATATGTGTTTGTTTTATTTAAATATGTGTTTGTTTTATTGAAATATGTGTTTGTTTTATTGAAATATGTATTTGTTTTATAATAATGTCTTTGTTTTATTAAAATATGCGTTTGTTTTATTGAAATATGTGTTCGTTTTATGGAAATATGTGTTTGTTTTATTGAAATATGTGTTTGTTTTATTGAAATATGTGTTTGTTTTATTAAAATGTCTTTGTTTTATTAAAATATGCGTTTGTTTTATTGAAATATGTGTTCTTTTTATGGAAATATGTCTTTGTTTTATTGAAATATGTGTTTGTTTTATTAAATATGTGTTTGTTTTATTGAAATATGTGTTTGTTTTATTGAAATATGTCTTTGTTTTATTAAAATATGTCTTTGTTTTATTGAAATATATTTTTATATTGTTGAAATATGTGTTTGTTTTATTAAAATATGTGTTTGTTTTATTAAAATAGGTCTTTGTTTTATCAGAATATGCGTTTTTTATTGAAATATGTGTTGTTTTATTGAAATATGTGTTGTTTTATTTAAAATATGTCTATTTTATTGAAATATGTCTTTGTTTTATTGGAATATGTGTTTGTTTTACTGAAATATGTTTGTTTTATTGAAATATGTGTTGTTTTATTTTAACTATGTCTATTTTATTGAAATATGTGTTTGTTTTATTAAAATATGTGTTTCCTTTATTGAAATATGTCCTTGTTTTATTAAACTATGTCTTTGTTTTATTGAAATATGTGTCTATTTTATTGAAATATGTGTTTTATTGAAATATGTGTTTGTTTTATTGAAATATGTCTTTGTTTTATTGAAATATGTGTTTGTTTTATTAAAATATGTGTTTGTTTTATTAAAATATGTCTGTTTTATTGAAATATGTTTTTGTTGTATTGAAATATGTGTTTGTTTTATTGAAATATGTCTTTGGTTTATTAAAAAATGTCTCGGTTTAATTAAAATATGTTTTTATTGAAATATGTGTTTGTTCTATTAAAATATGTGTTTGTTTTATTTAAATATGTTTTTATTTTATTAAAACATGTCTTTGTTTTATTAAAATATGTCCTTGTTCTATTAAACTATGTCTTTGTTTTATTGAAATATGTTTTTTTTAAATATGTGTATTTTATTAAAATATGTCCTTGTTTTATTGAAATATGTGTTTGTTTTATTAAAATATGTTTTTTTATTGAAATATGTGTTTGTTTTATTGAAATATGAGTTTTTTTTATTAAAATATGTCCTTCTTTTATTAAAACATGTCTTTGTTTTATTAAAATATGTCCTTGTTTTATTGAAATATTTGTTTGTTTTATTGAAATATGTCCTTGTTTTATTGAAATATGTGTTTGTTTTATTTAAATATGTGTTTGTTTTATTTAAATATGTGTTTGTTTTATTAAAATATGTCCTTGTTTTATTGAAATATGTGTTTGTTTTATTGAAATATGTGTTTGTTTTATAGAAATATGTGTTTGTTATATTGAAATACGTGTTTGTTTTATTGAAATATGTGTTTGTTTTATTAAAATATGTGTTTGTTTTATTTGAATATGTATTTGTTTTATTGGAATATGTCTTCGTTTTATTGGAATACGTGTTTGTTTTATTGAAATAAATGTTTGTTTTATTAAAATATATGTTCGTTTTATTCAAATATGTGTTTGTGTTATTAAAATATGTGTTTTTTTATTGGAATATGTTTTTGTTTTATTTAAATATGATTTTGTTTTATTAAAATATGTGTTTGTTTTATTGAAATATGTCTTTGTTTTATTGAAATATGTGTTTGTTTTATTGAAATATGTGTTTGTTTTGTGTTGCAGGTGCTTTCATTTTGATTGCTAATAGTTACATGGCAAAAAGGTTTCTCCTGTATCCTACGTGCCACGTCATGTCCCTGATTTCAGCAGCCTTCTTCGTGTATGTCGGGGGATTTCTCACTTCAGCGAATAAGTGCGACTCATCATAATACCTTTGACCCTGCCTACGTCATTTCTGTCCTCAAATGATTACAAACCAAGAGTTTTTTTTAAGCATGAAAGATTTTATTTGTGTTCCCGATTCCGATACATTTAGCGATTTCGATTCCGATTATTCATAAATCTCTAAATCTTTAACCATAAAATTGTTATTTTGTCCCGATTACTGTAAAACCACATCTTAAATGTGCCTATATTTTCTCAAGCGTTAAAATACATTTGTAAGAGATGGTCTAGAGATTTTAGTCTCACTGGAATTTTAAATCAGTAAATATTTATTATTTTATTAGTAATACAAGCAGTGGAAGATGTTACTTAAACCAAAATCAAATAAAAAGGATGATTTAACGAATCGATTTTGGCATCGGAAAAGGGTTCAAATTTTTCCGATTCCGATGCCCCAAAAAGCTCCGATTTTTCCTATTCCCGATTTCGATTCCGATTAATCGTCCCAACACTGATATATATATATATATATATATATATATATATATATATATATATATATATATATATATATATATTCACTCTTCCACTCTTTCATCCCAAAATAGCGAACATTTCTGTAAAAGTCTGAGGACGCTACAGACGGCCAAAAAAACGGCCGTCTAGCCGAAACAATAATGTAACTTAACAGAAAGATACGGTAATAAAAAATAAAACGTATATATATATCGAAACTAAACACACCCATATACAATCGTCCCAACACTAATATATATATATAAATAAATCGATTAAAAACAAGATCGTTAAAATTCACCCGAAGCGCTTTTCGTTCAGACTATCTTTTCAAAGGTATAAGTCTCAAAATTTTTTTTTTTTTTTTAGAATATTTGGTAGTGGAATGGAGTAAGAGATTAGAATTGGAATTATTTGGGTAGTCACAGTTTTTTTTTTTTTTTTTTTTTTTTTAACTCCTCTCCGCTCTTACTCTATTCCACTACAAAATACTCTAATATATATATATATATATATATATATATATATATATATATATATATATATATATATATATATATATATACACATAGATATGCATATATCTGTATATATATATGAAGGCAATTATATATATATATATATATATGAGCAAACAGTTACTAAAATATGTTAAAAGACACTTTGAAATATATATATATATATAATTGCCTTCATATATATATAATTGCCTTCATATATATATACACACACACACACACACACACACATATATATATATATATATATATATATATATATATATATAATTGCCTTCATATATATATAATTGCCTCCATACACACACACACACACATATATATATATATGAAGGCAATTATATATATATAATTGCCTTCATATATATATATAATTGCCTTCATATATATATATATATATATAATTGCCTTCATATATATATAATATATAATTGCCTTCATATATATATATATATATATATATATATATATATATATATATATATATATATATATATATAACTTTAGTGATTAAGGCCACAAAATGGAATATAGCTAAAATTTATTGGTCAGAAATTTAAATATTTATTTTCGTAATATATATCTGCAATGCATATAAAAATTATCAGATACCCTTATGCTTACAATTTTTAATATTTCAGTTTTTTTACGCGTTTTGAATGGTACAAGTGGACTTAAGGAGGCTAAAAACAAGTTTTCGTTCGGTTGAAAACTTACCTCATTTTGACTTTTTACCTCGATATCATGTTAAAGAGTGCATATGTTTTTTTTTAAAGATTACCTAAAAAAATTAAATATAAATGTTGCACATGCAAATTGAAATAAAATAGAATTGCCTTCATTTTGTGTCATTAAAAATAAAATAATAATTAAAAATATACAGATGTTCTTTGCTTCTTTATTCCTTCATCGACATTTGACTTGATTGTGGAATACATTTTCTTACCGTCATACTAATTTTTCTTTTATTTCTGTTTTTTTTTAATATAGGAGATTTATAGACTTTAACGCTAGTTTCATGTGTTGGTAACTCCGTTGTAAAAATATGTACTCGATTCTTATGACCAGATTAAATAACAGATTCTCTGGAGAAGCTGTGAATTGAAACCCGACCGCTAGATTAAATTTCTGAAAGTTTGCCTTTATGCAGATAGATGTTTCCTGTTTGAATCATGCCGAATGCTGGAAGGTGACGGGGTCAAGTTAGTAACGACACGGATTGACGACCTAAATCTCATTCGTTCCACAAATATTACTTACACTTAGGATGTTGGCGACCTTCATATGATCCATCCCGTAAGTACCCGATATCTTCCTGGATAGAATTTTGACTAGAGAAACATTGGGGAAACCAATGCAAACAATACAAACTTATATACTAATATATGATGATAACGATGACAATGACGGTGACGACCACGACGACGATGACGAGGACGATGATGATGATGATGATGATGATGATGATGGCGCCTGTTCTCCTCGGTTACTTATCTTCTCAGCTTCTTTCTTCCTTTTACTTCGTCGGCATTTTAGTTGGTTTGTGGAATACATTTTCTTACCGTCACAGGTACGTATATCATAGTTATTTTTCTTTTAGTTCTGTTTTCTTTTTAATATCGGAGAATTATAGACTATAACACAATTTTCATGTGCCAGGAGGTACCAAATCCCCTTTGCTTACGGGTTAAGGGTCAAGTCTAATAGTTGGGTGTTTGAAACGAGGTATAAGAGATCCCAGGTTTCTCAAAAATGATAGAATGTGTTTTTGTTGAGATATTGGTGAGAAAAATAATTTTTCAACAAAGTAAAATAGACACTCGGGCGACAATGTTTGGATTGACATATACAAAATCATCGGCGGTAAGTTATATGTTTTATGTCAAACAAGAGACCACCTTGAAGATGATAAGAACTTACTTGGATGACGAAAGAGAGAGAGAGCCAGTTCAGAGGAGAAAGAAAGAATAAAAAGGAAATTGAGATTCAGAAGAAAGAAAGAAAAAGGAAAAAGAGAGAAACATGGATGAGAAGAGAACAAATAAGACAGGAGAAGAGAATTATCTCCAAGAGATGAGAGGCAGATTCAGGATTTCTATAAAAGCAAAGAGTATCGCTTGTTGGTTTCGAAGAGAGTGCAGTCAGCTTTTGGGCTCAAGCCTAAGGCTGGATTCCTCTCCGAAAGAGCAAAGTGGAAAGAAAGACTTCCCCCGTGACCAGCCGAGTTGAAAAACATTGTCTGCAACCTTTTAAAGAAAATCGAATGGAGTCGAAAACCTGCATCAGAAAATGCCCGAAATTAACTTTTCACGAAGTTCAACTATTATTCATTTCATGCAATGATTATTTTCGTTTATAAGAAAATGATCTCCGACGGTTTTATTAATTACACTGGTGTGGTGTTTTATCGTAGAACAGAAGACAGACCAAAACATCTTTACTAGGCTTTACCGAACTAATTTCAAAGCCAATAATAAACGTAAAAGCACGTATTAATGAGGCCCGGAGACGACGAATAAATGCATCACGGACAGATTCATCACTGTAAATGGTGGCCGTTACATCTTTAAAACAACATTCAGCGGCAAGTCGATTGAAGGCCTAAAGGTATTGGTCAACAAACTCGCTTTCTTGTTGCAAACGCGTGGAAAGCAGATGTCTAGCGTGAATAATGCTTGGAGACTTGTTGTAAACGCCTTTCAATAATTCCACGGCATGTTCAAAACCAGAGCAACCTTCGATAACGTCAGCAACAGAGGGACCGATGTTTAAATAGAGAACTTCTAGCTTATCAGGGTTTAACGAAGTAATAGTTGATAAGTAGTAATTAAAGTTGCAGAACCATAATTTCCAAAGCTTGTTGGCCTGAGGGTCTGCCGAGGAAACATCAAATTTATCCAGGCGAATTATCTTCTTCATGAGGAAAATAAAAAATTAGTTCGGTAAATTGTGGTGTTTTATCATAGAACGGAAGACAGACCAAAACCTCTTTACTAGGCATTACCGAACTAATTTCACAGCCAATAATAGACGTAAGAGCAAATAGTAAACGTAAGAGCAAATAGTAAACGTAAGAGCAGCTAGCAGCAGTAAACGCAGGAATTGTTAGTAACGAAATGTTGAAGAAAAAAAAAAAAAAAAACTCAGCTCTTCTAAAAAGGAAAAGGAACGTGTGCAAAATCACGTGACATAGAAACTTTTACTTTAACGGAAATATAACAACTGGCCAGCAGTTTTTAGTGCCCAAGATTTCTTAGTTAATTTAGACTTATTTGGGGTACTGCTTCCGAAAATCATATCACTTTTTTCTCATCAGGTCAAGTTGTTGAGATATTTACTATTCTATGCCCTTTGGGCATAAAAATTGGGTGTTCTGCGTCCCTGTTTTCAACCCATTATCTCCCCTTAAGTAACTCTTAATTAAAAAGTTACTTTCTACTTAATTTCCTCTTCCGGTTGGCCGTTATTTCCTTTTTGCAATCACTGGCGACGTAACACGCTTCTTCTTTATCCGCTCCCATCATCGACATCAACGGTATGTTTTACCCATTTCTTCTTCTAGACATTTTTTTTTTTACTTTGTCATGCAACATGACATTACATGTTCCATTTCTTTACGAACTTATTCAGTTTTCGATTTCTTTAACTCCTTCATTTTCCTTCCCTCGTTTGTTGTCATTGTTTTTATTTTCTCATACCCGTCATTTTTTTTCTCTTTCAATAAATATACATGTGGATTATGTACTAGTCTTCAGAGTTATTATTTTTTAGAATAGTTTATCTGATTGTAGAGGCCTTGTCGGTGGGGCATTAGAATACGCCGACTGCCCCCCTGCAGTAGGTAAAAGCCCTTCAATGGGGGTCCTGGATATGACCTTAAACTATATCCAGTGGTGAGGCCCCAGCTTGTGGGCTTTGGGGAGTGTGGAGCCACCCTTTAATTACCATTGCTCCCAGGTCCACTCTGACCCGGAGTGGTAGTACCTGTTAGGGTCCCAACTATGGGTTAAATAGAAATCGACGTGAAAACAACAAATATATTCTATTAATAAATTTTTTTCTTCAAAATCTTTGGATTCGACATTAAATAACCCGAAAAGGGTTGATATGCCGCAAAACAAAAACAACCAACCAACTGATTGTAGATGCGGGCGACGACAGTACATATAGGTGCGCGTCTATATACATTCTAGCTTCATAATTACAATTCTAGGTTGTTATTGTAATGTATGCTAATTGATTATGGCATCACAAACCTTAAAATAAAAGTCACATTTGCTATACATTGAGGTATGTAATTGGTAACAAGTGGACGCTGAGTAACATTTTTTTAGTAGAAATTGTGGATTTCCATGGTAAATGTTAAAGGTAGCGGTCAGTGTCGAATGCAAGAAAACAAAATCTGTATAGACATTAAAAATGGTTTTATCATGTTTATTTTAATTTTTCTTTTATTATCATTAGTAGTAAGACACCCGGCTGTGCCCTGATGTAAAATACGCTTAAATATGATATTTTAATTGATGAAGACTTCATATTTATTATTATAGAGCCAATTTTCTCCCAATTATTACGTTGTACTCAATATTTAGTAATGGTCGCTCGGCATTGCCCGACATTGCCCGACATTGCCCGACATTGCCCGGCGTTGCGGTTTTTTTATTTTTTATCTTTACAAAAGAATCACCTCTTACAAAGGCCTGGAGGCCACTCAAGCATAAAGGTTAATAAGCGGACGGTAGTCATTGGGACAATAACGTAGTAATCACTAATCGTGGAAATTGCATACATTGGATTACTCTCCATTAAGAATTTGTTTGCATTGGAATTGAAGAGGACCATATTGTAGTCAGTTGGAAAGCAGGAAAACGGAACAGAATTTCACAGGCGGGAAGTTCTAAGAAAGAAGCTGTGTTTATAAAATCTACGTTTGGGTTTAGGCTCAGATAAAGAGTGGGGGGAATTATTGATAGTGGTTTCAGTTAGACGAGTGTTATTCATAAAAGTTTGGCAGGAAAACGGAACAGAATTTCACAGGCGGGAAGTTCTAAGAAAGAAGCTGCGTTTATAAAATCAACGTTTGGGTTTAGGCTCAGATAAAGAGTGGGGGAAATTATTGATAGTGGTTTCAGTTAGACGAGTGTTATTCATAAAAGTTTGGCAAGGGAGACCATAGTAGACAAGTAGCTGCCATGGAAATAACGATAAAGCAGAGACAGGCTAGCAAGGCTTCTTCTGTGAGAAGAGGTTGCAGGAAAGAGAAAAAGAACATCACCTACTAGACTACAAAGTCGGTTTTGAGCTCCGTGAAAGCAAGATAAGATTCTTCGAGCAGTTCCTGTCCAGGTGTGGCAACAGTGCTTCATCATTAGACATGTAGAGAATTGCATCAGCACTGAGATAACTACTGGAGCGGTAGAATGATGAAGCCATTTTCCCAGTGACCATGACAACGGATTTGATGTACGTGTTCCTTTTCAGATAAGTAAAGGTAAGACTCAGAAGCTTATCAAAAGACGGAGCCTCCTCAAGAGATCTATTCATTTCAATTTATGCCAGATCGGGGGGGGGGTAAAGATAGAAGCTTGGTTTTAGATGCATTAAAATTGATCAACCATCCATTGCGCCACGTGCTCAAGATTAGAAGAGAAAGAATCCGAGATGTTGTTCATTTACGGCATTTGAAGTGTTGCCATAGATGGTAGTGTCCTCAGCATAAATGTCTATGAATGATTTAAGAATGTGATTCGGGAAATCATTGATGAAGATCAGGAAGAGAGTCAAGCCCAGCATGGACCCCTCAGGGATGCCAGCATTAATACTTTGAGCTTCTCATTTATGACAATAAACCACTATTATTATAAACCTATCAAAGAAAAATGATTTAAGAATTTAAAAGACATTTCCAGCTATATCGCAGCTGGAAATCTTTTGGCGTTGACCTTTATGCCATATCCTATCCAAGCCCTTCGATATATCAAGAGCAATTGCCCTAGAAACGAAGCCTTCATCGAGAGATTTTCTAATCCTCTGAGATATAAAAGTTAGCAGATTCCAGCAAATTATTCACGATGCACAGGAAACTGATTGGTTTCTAGTGAGGGAGATGACAGATCACCTTAATTTTTAAATACGGGGCAAACTGATGAGGTTGTTCAGAGTGCCCGGAAGCATTTTCCCATCAGACAATGTTTAAAGAGCTTTGTAAGTATAGGAGCTAGTTCTAGTTAAAGCTTTTTGAGCACAGAAACATTTCGTATTTATTATTATAGAGCTAATTTATCGATTATTATATTGTACCTAATATATATTGGAGGCCGCTGGGTGTTGCCTGATTGTAAAATGTACTTAGATATGATCACGAACGTTTCGTATTTATTATTATAGAGCCAATTTCCTATTGATTATTATATTGTACCCAATATATAGTACTGATTAAAAATGTCATCAGCCAGAATCGAAACCAAAACATTTAATACTCTAGAATTAGTATTTTAGATGGATAATAAATAGTTAAAAATGAACCGACTAAACGGATAAATGTATATTTACGCATGTGTACAATAGCACTTTAAGTCGACTTACTCCTGCCAAGTTTCATTTTTTTTTTTTTTAAATTTACCCGTTAGCTGCTATTTTCACCGGCTAAAACCAAATCAAATTTGTTCCACAGATCCTAATCCCCTGTATGTCAAGTTTCAAGTCTGTAGATCAAAAATTGAAGCAGTAGTTTAGTAGAGACCGTTCCACACACAGACTGACAACGTCATATATATATATATATATATATATATATATATATATATATATATATATATATATATGTGTGTGTGTGTGTATTTCATCAGTGGTGAAAAAATCGGACTAGAGTGCTCAATGTGTAGCCTTCATCTGCTACGATTTTTTTCCATTCTTATTTGGTATTTTGACTCAGTCCACCTATGAATTCCGACGAAGCTGGTTGGATATTTCCTCATCCTTTAAGGATATCTTCCTAGCGGAAACAATATGTAAATTCATTCTGGACTCACAATAATAAATTTCTTATATATATATATATATATATATATATATATATATATATATATATAAGTAGATTGTAGTTTGCTTAAAGCATTGTTGAAGAAAATTCTAAGGTAAAATTAAAAGCCAAGAACAATGCGAGATTTTTTTAAATTTTTTTATATAGAGTAAAATTAAATGAAAACAAAAGAAATAAATTTATTTTTTTTGTTGTTTGTTTTTTCTTTTTCACACAAGTTTTAACTCTAAACAACAGTAATTTTTTTTCCTGTTGTTTTCAATGGTGTTATAAATCTCAATATATTTCAGACCTATTAGTCCTTTTTCAAGAGAAGACAGCGGAAGAGTGTTCAAAATTGGAAAAGCAGCTAAAGAGTTTGCCACGTGATACCGCAAATATATATATTTGTTCTATATTTGCGGTATCACGTGGCAAACTCTATAGCTGCTTTTCCAATTTTGAACACTCTTCCGCTGTCTTCTCTTGAAAAAGGACTAATAGGTCTGAAATATATTGAGATTTATAACACCATTGAAAACAACAGGAAAAAAATTACTGTTGTTTAGAGTTAAAACTTGTGTGAAAAAGAAAAAACAAACAACAAAAAAAGAAATTTATTTCTTTTGTTTTCATTTAATTTTACTCTATATAAAAAAAATTAAAAAAAATCTCGCATTGTTCTTGGCTTTTAATTTTACCCTGTAATATATATATATATATATATATATATATATATATATATATATATATATATATATATACGCTCCTATAAATTTGGGTTTTTGTGTATTGATATTCATATTAAACCCCCTTTTTATTAAATTAAAAAGAAAATACAACTTTGTTATATATGGGTCGTTGAATTGCATTTATTTGCAAAAGATCTAGCTAATTTGCATATTCTTCTGAAGTATAACACGCTCCGCTAGTCACTGGCGTGCGACCGGCGTCACGTGTCACGCTAAATGTCTTAGAAACGGTCACATGAAGATGTGAAGATGGGCCAGTCATTAGGGTCGGTGTATCTTCGGGATTAAGAAATCTATAGTTACTTGTAACTGACTGACCGAAACATGCTCATGAATGTGTATCGATATATAAATGCTTATGTAAAAACAAATAATGAGTATCTATCTATCTATCTATCTATCTATCTATACTCCTATAAATTTGAGTTTTTTGTGTATTGATATTCATATTAAAAAACTTTTTTTTCTTTATTTATCAAAAAAAGAAAATACAACTTCGTTATATAGGAGTTGTGGAATTGCATTAATCTGCTAAAGATCTAGCTAATTTGCATATTCTTTTAAACATTCATTTTAATTAATTCCCTATTATTTTTTTTTTCGGTTTTCTTATGGGATGATCATCTTCAGTTAACTATTACGTGTAATATATATTTATGTAGATATTCTACATAATTATACTTGCGTAATATTTGCCTATAAGCTTATAGTAAACACAAACCTCTTACTATCTCTAAATATATTTATGTGTGAAACTTATAATATAGGGTATTCGAACCCATGCGAAAATTTATATTTGTTTTTTCACCAGGTAAAAATCGATGCAAAATATGAGAATTTAAAATATGGAATTTTATATTATATTCATATAGATATTCTACATGATTTATACTTGCGTGATATTTTCGTGAAAAGTTTATAGTAAACGCAAACCTCTTTCTATATATATTCATGTATCTTTATCTCTACATTTGTCTGTGTGTGTGTGTGTTGTGTTGTGTGTGTGTGTGTGTTGTGTGTGTGTTGTGTGTGTGTGTGTTCATTCCTCATAGATTTTTAAACGGCTGAGCATATCTATCGCAAATTTCACACAAAGGTAATTATATGCCTTGCTGTGTTCTTAGATATGTTTTTTTTACATAAATTCATCCGATATGTAGCGAAAATCGAAAAAATCCGATCCTAAAAGTAGTGTTTTTCTTAAAGATAAAAAAGAATAATTTTTACAAGGGAATTTTTATACGTTACACCGGCAAGGGAGATAATACAATTTTAGCAATTGTTTCTTATCAAGAAAAAGAATTATTGACATCTGGAGATATAGCTCTGTTGTAAAGCATTACACTACTGATCGAATTAATGAGTTCAATCTATATATCTATAAATAAAAAAAAAAAAGAAATTGTCTGTGTGTGTATGTATGGGTGTCTGTGCATCTGTGTGTGTGTGTGTGTGTGCATTTCCTTACTAAACTACTCTGTCAATTTTCAGTCTACAGACTCAAGATTTGACATAAGGGGTATTGAGATTTAGGAAAATCTTTTTTTATCGGAAATTTGTCTGTCAAGGGGTCAAAGTTCAACGATTTGACCTTTGAAAACTCTACCAAACTCCTCCGCAAATTTGCGGTTTAAACACTTGAAATTTTAGATGTATGTTACTTGGACATGGATTAAAATTTTTAATTTGATTTGAGCCCAAAACAATAAATGTTAAGGGGTCAAAATTGGGGTCAAAGTTAAAATACATTTGACCTCTGTGATCTCTACCAAATTACTCAGTCAATTTTTGGTCTAAACATTTGAATTTTCACATGAAGTGTATACAGGCATAGGGCAAGCTTTTTAATTTTTTTTTGCCCGAAATTTTGGCTGCCAAAAGGTCAAAGTTTAAAAGATTTGACCTCTTCGGTCTCTAGCAAACTATTCAGCCAATTTTGGGTCTAAACATCTGACATTTTAGGTCGACTCTCCTAACAAAGCCGCATCTTTTACGGTAACATCCAGAAGTGCAATTTTCCTTCCGGATCTATATATATATAGGGTCCTGACGCATCAAGACTTCACTTAACTAGCCAGGTGACCCCCCCTTGAGTGGGTATCAAAATGTGCTGAATAGAGCTGAATGTCCCTAAGCAGCACACCTTGATAATCACTAGGAATGAAGTCAGTCTCCTGCAAACAGCATATATCAACTTTCAAGGCCATTGTGGTAACTTCGGGTTGAGACTCCTGAACAAACATTGACGGTGTCAAGACACCGACCGCTGTCCCTATTGAACTAGTGGTCATCTCATTAGTGATGCTCCCGTCGATGTCAAACGGGAAAGTTAGTTTTATGGCCCTATATAATGAAGGGTGCATTTTGATAGGACCCGACCAACACATGATTTTTTTTTTAATTCTACGATTTCCGCATCGTTGAAAAAAGCTATGGAGAAAACAGATCAAATGCACAATTGGCTTACTCCCCTTGGCCTAACAACTGTTAATAGCCGTTTTGCTTTATGAAAGTCCTCCGGGTTAGAAATGTCTTTTTTTGTTTAACTGTTTAAAAGCGAGCTTGTTTTTGTGAGCTTTCATAATGGCCTCTCTTTCTGGTGTAACCTGACAGACAGATTTATCTATGTTTTTACATAGGGAAATCTGTCTGTCGGGGGGGGGGTAGATTTTTTTCCTTGCTTCTCCTTCAGAAGACGGGCTTCGATATCTTTTTTGTCAGAAGGGGGAAGAGGATGTGAGGGAGGGGGGCATTTCTGTATGCATAGGAGGAGGAGGGTTTTTTTGTTGGCTGGTGTACAAGAGGAGGGAAGGTACTTTTAGTTTTCCTGGAGGGGGAGAATAGGGATGTTAATTTCTTTTTCCCTATTAGAGAGAGGAGAATTTACAGGGAGTGAAACTTTTGCAGAGAATTTTTTTCCCCCTTAGGAAGGGGTTCGGGTTTGTCGGGAAAAAGAATCAGGAAAGAAGATGGATTTTTTTCTTTTTTTTTTTTTTTCTTCTATAACTCGTTTTCATCCAACGACTCTTTTAATCTTAGAAGTTCTAATCTCTAGCTTTTCCTCCTTAGTTAGGGTTTGGGAATATGACTTGCGTGAGGATTTTCTGGGGGGAACAAGTTTCCGCTCATCTTTTTTGGGGGGATGGGAGATTCCTTTTCAGAGTTGTATTCATTTTCAAAATCATCCAGGGTGATTTCTGTTTGAGGAATTCCTTTTTTAATGGGGGTATTTAACGCCGTAGTTTTTTTTTCTTGAGCATCTAGTTCCAAATGCCCCAAAACAGAATTTTTGGGGTAGGTCCTTTGTGCTAGTAGTCTTTTGGGGCACATGCATGTTAAGTGGCCCACTTCTCCGCAAATCTGCATGCTGGTCTCTTGCCCGCGACAACTATTGACAACTTTTCTGTTTCTATTTCCAGATAGCAAGGAATTTTCAAGAAGGCTTCTCTATTTAATAAAATGTCGAATAACCATACATCATTGTAGTGGTCAACGTATACTCCTGTGATATCTCCAAATTTAAACAGGTACGCCGCAAGATAATCGCTAAAGACCACACACAGTACTTCAAAAATGGAAACCAGATATAGTGTTTTGGGACAGAGCAAACAAAAAGCGACCGTAATAGAGGTCAGTGTACCCAAATGATACAGGGCTTAACAGAGCTGAGACGGAAAAGATAACAAAGTATCAAGGACTTATGTATGATATGAAACGAAATTGGAAATTAAAAGACGTTTCAATTATACCAGTCATCATAGGAGCAACTGGGCTTATGAAAAAGAACTTTAAAAAGTACATGGCAAGCATACCCGGTGAACCAAGTGCAAGTGAAATACAAACGATTGCACTGAAAGGGACGGCTAGAATCCTGAAAAGATCTCTTGGTTGGACTCACTAAAATAGGGGTAAATGTCAGACATCTGGTTGGATGTCCCATCCCCTAGAAGAAAAAGTTTAAGAAAAATGAAAAAAAAAAGAGAAACCGTGGTCCTTCATCGTCCCATGTACTCCATTCTAAGGATATACTGTTAAGTTATTATCTCGTTTTTCGATAATGCAATACATTCTTCCTTTGTTGTAGATCTGATGAGCTTCTTCGATTTTCTCTCAATTACGAAGAGAGAAATTATCCGTTTTGCAAATTCATGCAGTCTATGCTGTTCAAAGGTATTTCCAGTGTCAGCATTTTTTGGCATCCGCAATTAAGTTTTTCACATTAATTTTAATTGTTAGCGGTTTCTTCCAACCTACATTGTCCGACTCGTTCTTTTCTTTCGGCTTATTCGACGGCATACAGCTGGCGGTTGCCATAACTGGCGGTACGCGAGAAAGGAAAGAAAGAAAAAAAAACAGTTGCTTCATTCAATAAAGACGTCGGAAGAAGAAGAAGAAGAAGAAGAAGAAGAAAACAATGACAAATTTTACAAATAAAAAATAACAAGAATATAACAGTAATAATAACAATAATAACAGTTTATGCGCAATGGAACAAAGTAAGATGAATGATGGGGTAGATATTGGATTGGTGTCCACCGTACCAAAGTGTAACAAAAGGTCAAGAAAGTGGAGTACAGGCAAGCTCCCCTAAGGAAGGGACACTCTTGCCCCAACAAAAATTGCCTGGCCACTCCTGTCGGCATTCCCCGGTAGGGGCGCCTTAGACGACAAGCACTAAACTTGCTCACCCGAAAGTCAGATGGCAAGGCCTGGGAGCGTGGATCTCCTGGGTGATACCCAAGCGGTGTACCTCAGTCCAACAAGCGGTGTGCCTCAGTCCGTTTATATTTGAAGGTTCGTGTTAGGGCTGAGAGGGTTAGACAGCCTTTGCTGAAAGGTGAATGTCTGTTGCACTAGCAGTGTCAGAAATTTCGTGAAAATAGTGAATAATTCCACCCCATCTTTCCAAGCTTATAACTCCT
Source organism: Euprymna scolopes (assembly GCF_053919585.1). Classification (NCBI taxonomy): domain Eukaryota; kingdom Metazoa; phylum Mollusca; class Cephalopoda; order Sepiida; family Sepiolidae; genus Euprymna; species Euprymna scolopes. The sequence goes on from NC_136513.1 coordinate 88,480,756, forward strand.
CGAAAAATGTAATTCAAGCCCTAATTTTTTTTTCAATTAAAGGAGTAAGGACCAAGGTTTTATTTAAAAAAAAAAAAAAACAAAACAATGTGTTTTTTTTTTTTAAAAGGTTTTAAACTTCGGACTTTACAGGTAAATTTCTAAAAAACTGATTTTTTTTTTTGTTTTAAATTTGAATATATTATTTATTGACCTTTTCTCTTCAATTTGTGATATATAAAACTATTAAACATAAATTAATTATTTACTTTTTAAGAGAAAGTTGAAAATGGGGGGGGCGTGAAAATGGGGGGGCGTGAAAATGGGGGGGCGTGAATTTAAAAAAAACGTTTGTCTAAAATATTATATTCGGTTTATTGGAAAGAACATAAAATTTCACATTGACCCTGAAAATATCGTAAAAATAGAATCAATAGAAAAATTTTGATAGATTTTTAAAATTTAAAAATATTGAGTTTAAAAATTGAAAAATATTGAGTTCGGAAAATTCATTACTGTTTTAAAAAAAAATAAAAATATTTTTATTACTTTTAAAACAACTGTAATAGTTTATTTTGGAAGTATAATCCATAAAGAAAATAAATAACCCACTTTTAACAGAGAAATTACGAGATTTTTATATTGTATTCGCAGTTTCGTGTTAGGGGTGTCAAAAATTCCTACAAAAATTCTGATACTGCTACTGTTGCACGTGTCTGTCGCGTAAGTGGTGCCAGACTTGAGTGGTATTTGCATGTGCCTTAGGCTAGAGGGTTTTCGGTTCCACAAACAAACGTCAATCTTGACTCGGTTCTCAAAGTCAAGTCTATAGTTTAGCTTAGGTTTCATTTTTAGACACTTCAAGTTCATAACTTTGCTAGTGTGTGAGAGGTATCATTAAGCCCCCCCCCTTTTCACACCCCAAGTAGGTGATAGATCATGTGATTTGCTAGAGATGCGGGTTCCCTTGCGATGTATTCGTAAGTGGTGTTAGTAATAAAGCAATTGGGCCCGCATCACTTTTTCGCATGACAAATCCGCGAATCTGCCACAGTTTCATAAGAGGGAGGCTTTATACTAACACCTTTAAGCAGGTTAGTCACAGTATGAGTTTTTGGTGATTGAGGAAGGATGTATACGCTGATGGATGTATAGTATAAATAAGGTAATTTAGCTTAGACAACATTAGTTAATCATGACCAGCCCTTTCCCCTATTCCTCAATTTTTCGGCCTTGTGCCAAATTATTCTTTATAAGTTGGGCCCATAACCTCTAGAATTAATATTTATGGAGCAATTCTGGTTTCTAATTGGTTAGTAGCAGAACGGGAATTAATTCGATTCGTCAGTTCCCAGCAGCACCGTTTATAAATAGAATATTGTAACACTTGTTATTTTTATTGAAAATAAATGATTATGTTTTCTTCGTGTCAACACAAAAAGAATCCTCTGCTCTTTGGCTGCAAAATTATAAAGTCCGGAATCTGTATAGAACAACTGTCTACTGAGAATTCGTCACCCCCGGGACTTGTATAGAACAACTAACCATCAGAAACTGTTTTGAAACTAAACATGGCTTCCAATGGATTATGGACCCGGCGTGAGACTTTACTTCGATGAATCAGAATCAAAATTTGAATTGTGGCAAGTGAAACTTTTAGGATATTTACGAATCCAAAGCATTAAGAGAGCATTGCTTATCGAAAGGAAACCCCTAAAATTATTTCTTTATATACTGAACTGACATCTCTAAAATGTATGGAAGCCGAGACGATTACAGATTATATTAAACGGACCGAAACAACAGCAAATCCATTAAAAATGCTGGCGAAGTTATTAGCGACAGCCTATTAATCTCCATGGTCCTTAATGGGTTACCGAGTGATTTCAAGCCATTTACCACTGTGATAACCCAGAAAAGAATCCATAACTTTCAGTCAATTCAAGGTGGCACTCTAGAGTTACAAGGAAACTGAGAAAATGATCACAGAAAAAAAAAAAAAACGAATCTCAAATATCATAAAATTTAAAAATGTAAACTTAAAAACACCTAACTTTTATTATACCTTTACTTTGAATAAAAACCGCAACTTTCCCCAAAACAATTGTTATTCCTCAGAAAAGTACGAAAATTATTTGCTATAATTGTGGACAACCTAATCACAAGATACAATGTAGATACAAGAATTTCAATGGAGACTCCATTAAAAATTTGGAGAGCTCCGTTAGCGAACATACATTTTATTTTCATGTACGTTTGACGCTTTTACAAACAGTAAGAACTCTCTTGTCGATTGTGGTGCAACGGCGCTTGTAATTACGAAGAAATCTGGGTTTATCAATTTTGATCCTAACTTTAACCATCAGAGTCACTTTGTAGAGCTGGCCGACGGCAGTCGAGTAAACGATATCGTTTTGAAAAGAGGCGATGCTAAAATCTCGCTAAGGAACAATAAAAGTGAACTTTGTTTCTGTATTCTAGAAAACGCTCTTCTAATTCAGAAATTTCAACAAAATATATTTTATGTACAAACTGCCATTAAACAAGGTGCAAATATAAACTTTAGCCCCAATAAATCAAAACTGGTGCACCGGAATGGAACTGTATTCGACATTAAAGAAAATACAATACTATATTATTTAAATAGTGTAGTCCCATCGAAAACCGCCTGCCATGATTTACAGACATGACATAAAATTCTTGGGTACTGCAATATTCAAGATATCAAAATGTTGCCGCATGTGGTTGATGGAATGAAAATAAAAACCTAAAAAAATTTGACTATCTGCGACATTTGTACACAGGGGAAAATGACAAAATATCAAAACAAGATACAAGACAAGAAGGCCACGAAAATCCTATCACTGGTACATTGTTACTTGAACGGTCCCATAGAACCGATGGGCAGACAAAATTTCAGGTATGAATTAAATTTTGTAGACGATTATTCCGGTTTAATGATGGTTTATTTCTTGAAAAACAAATCTGATACCTTGCTAGCAACTAAAAAATATTTAGATGACATGGTCCCCTACGGTGCAGTAAAGCGTATTCGCCCTGACAATAGCACAGAATTCACTAATAACGATTTTGAACTTTTATTAATAAACCATCGAATCAAACATGAAAAATTTGGAATACTTGTAGGGGACTAGGATATATAAATACCCCAATCCCGTTACAAAAGAATAATGAAACGAATGGGAATTGAAGGAAACAAAGACTCAATTAATGGATAAGATAAATGTCGTTTATTTGCTGTTGAAAGAAATGAACATTTTAGTTATAACATGTCCGCGCGTATGTAACCCATGTTCGTTACAGGACTGGTGTTGTAGCAAGAATAGGAAATATGTTTTCATCTCAAGTTCGGTTCACTATTGTTTGTTCGCGCGTGGGAAGAGAAATAAATGTTGTAGGAAAATTGAGGATGGTAGTCCAGCGTGTAGACAAAGAAGAGGACATTAGAGTTGTCATCAGTTAGTAGTCAGCGACGCGAAGGTGTTCTTAGTGGCCAGTAATAGATGAAGAGAGAAAGAGTGAGAATATATACATACAGTCTTTAGCTCGTACCCCTTACATAGTAGGTAGTGGGCGTGAGGTACGCGTGCGCGCGCGCCGAAACGGCGGCGGCGTGTAAGCCCAACCTCTCTCGTTGAGAGTTGGTTCTTAAGAGGATTAGAAACAGCTTATCGCCTTGTTTTTATACTCGTTTCCAGAGTGTATCTTGCGCATGTGTATTTCCTTAGAAAGCGGAAGTGACGTCGTCCATGTGCTGTGTTCGTGTTCGCGTGTGTGAGTACGTGTGTATACGTAAGTGTGTGTGTATATATACGTGAATGTGAGTGTATGTACGCGAACGTGAATAAGTGTACATGTGTGGACGTGGGTGCGTATGTTTGTGTGCGCGTATGTATATGACAGCTTGAAATATGAATGTGTGTTTTGTGTGAGACTTGAAAAAGGCTCGTACATACTTTTTGAAATGGAAAAATGTCTACTCATTAAATCAAAACTCCCCCAAAACCTCTGGACGCATGCACTTATGGCTGCTGCCTATATACGCAATCGGTGTTTTAACAAAACACTATTTAAACCCCCATATGAAGCTTTGTGCTGTAGAAAACCAAATTTAAGCAGAATGCATGTATTTGGTTCAACTTGTTTCGCATTTATAGATAAAAAGAGAAAATTAAATATTAAAACTGGTAGCGATATATTCCTTGGGTACAATAAAAAATAACAACCTATTTAGTATTTTTGTTTTCGGAGAAAAATAAAATAAAAAGAATCCGATGTGTAAAATTCACAGACAAGTTTAATTTCCAAAACGAAAACCCATCATACGAAGAGGATGAAATAATATTTCCTCAAATTCATAAAACAAATGACGACAATGAAGTCGCCGTTAACGAGGACAAGAGTATTCATAATTATAACAGCGATGATGATGATGATGATGATGATGATGATGATGAAGAAGTCGAACGTTACCTCAAAAGAAGTAGAAGACAGCCCAATTCTTTGCGGTCGACAATTTGAAAGATTATCAAATTGACTATTGCTATTCTATGGATAATACGCCAAAATACTTTAACGTAGCAATTAATTCAGAACATTGTGATCAATGGAAATTAGCAATGAAAAACGAAATCGATGCTTTGACAGAAAATAATACCTATTCGGTAGTACCTCTCTCAAAGGATAAACATGTCATTTCATCAAGATGGGTTTTTACAAAAAAGACTACAGTACAAAGCTAAATTTGTTGCTAAAGGGTACTCTCAGATTTACGGTATAGAATATTTTTCTACGTTTTCACCGACCACAAGCCTTACGACAATCAGAATTTTATTGCAAATCGCATCGCAATATAACCTTAAAATCCATCAAATGAACGTAAAAAATGCTTATTTGAATACCCCAAATAGACTGTGAAATTTATATTACCCCTCAAGAGGGATTCATAATGAAAAATGAAAATTGCGTGTGGGTCTAAAGCAAAGCACCCCGTGTTTGAATACAGTATTTCATGATTATATGATTAACAACAATTTAAACAGTGCCCAGCTGACCCAAAAACAAAGGCAATAAACTACTAATTTTGATATTATGGATCGATGACATTTCAATCGAATCAAATTGTGCCATAATGTTGACCGATATTAAGAACAGATTAAATAAAAATTAAAAATAACCGATCTTGGCGAAATATGGGTTTGGGTATAGAATTTACTCATTAAAAAGGAATAATTAAAATGAATCAATCGAGGTACACTGACAGGATCCCATTGAAAGTTGGAATGGGGGAATGCAAGGAACGCTCTACACCAGTCGAAAATGATATTAATAAAAATATTGACACAGAATCTGAAATAATCGACGATAAATTATACCGAGAAATTATAAGAAGCCTTATCTATTTAATGACTGCCACGAGACCCGACATATGCTACACAGTAACAAAACTATCACAAAAATTATCAAGACTGACAATGAAGAATTTAAAAAGAATTAAACAAGTCATTCGTTATTTAAAAGGAACTAAGGAACAGAATTTAGTATTCAGAAAATCCACAAATCCCCTAAAATTAGAAGGATTTTCAGATTCAGATTGGGAAACGATGAAGATCGAAAAGGTATATATGGATATTGTTTCAGACTATCAGAAAATGGGCTTATTATTTCATGGAAATCTAAAGAACAACAGATTGTATCTCTCTCTACGTGTAAGGCAGAATTTATCGCGTTCACACATACTGTGCAAGAAGCACTTTACCTCAAAATATTCTAAAGACTGTTTTGGGACCAGAATTAACTAAAACCGACGTAGTAATTAACTGCGATAATCAAGCCAGCATAGTCTTAGCACAGAACACAGTAATTCACCAAAGATCTAAACATACAGATATTAAATATCACTTCATCAGAAATTAAGTGAAAAAGGGATCCATTATGGTAAAGTACATATCATCAGACCAAAATATCGCTGATGTATTCACAAAATAACTTTTCCCATGCATATATATATATATATATATATATATATATATATATATATATATATATATATATATATATACATGGTCGTTTGGTGAGGAGGGCGGCTAGTCTCCCTGAAGGATTAAAAACAAGACCTTCCAAAGGGCGAATGAACTCTTTTTCTGGGTCAACGGCCAACTAGCACCGTGTATATTTGTGTGTGTATATGTGTATTGGGGTAGAGAGGGCTCCCGTAAGCCGTGGTGAAGCCAACCTTTCTAGGAGAAGCAAATCTCTGACTTAAAAACAATGAAGCGGGAGACCAGTACCCGCATTAAGCTGGTCTGCAGTTTAATTTGTTGCTGGCTATCTTGCTCTTGTTTGTTGCTGGATCTCAACATTTTGAACCGAGAGAGAGACTTAGCTGTCGTACAAAGCTAAGACTCTGTAACATCATCTTTGTATAGATACTCCCTCAGGCATTTGGGCTCATGGATTTTAAATGTCTGAGGGAGTGACATTCGTCTGACAAGATGTTGCAATCATTATATATATATAAAGTTGAACGTCTATGTGTGTGTGTGTCTGGTCACGAATAGGCTCCTATATGGTTGACTATTATAGAAAACTGATCACATATAATGATAGAAGATGTATCAAGATACAGGAATGGGGACGTTTGATCTGGCATAATGATGATTCATTAAAATTGTGGGGTCTGCGTACGCGCCTGGTCCACAAAGTATGGAAATAAAAAAAAATTAAATTAAAAAAAAACGTTTACAAGTGTTTTTGATATAGATGTACATAATAATACTTTGATAAGTATGTTTTAACTGAAATAGGGATGGTGGGGTCTGTGTTCACGCCTGACCTCCATAGAATGGAAATAGGCACAAACTTTAATAGACTTTTCATATCTATCTGCGTAAGTATATTTTGATAATTATGTTTCAGTTTGAAGAAATATGGTATAATAAAATTATGGGCTGGTCATTCGCGCCTGATCTCCATAGAATGGAAATATGTCACAAAGTGTAACAACAAGGTTTTTTAATATAGATCCACAGAATATTGTTATAAGTATTTCACTGTGAACAGGTATGGTATAATAAATGATGGGGTTTATCTATTTTATTTTTACTTTCATCATATTTTGCTTTGGTTTTGATACCCCCAAATTCGAAGCTATTTCTTTACAACCCTTCCTTTTCATAACCTATCATACTTTTATAAATCAGAGTCCATTTTCTGTAGGCTGTTTTTGAACCCAGTCAACGACGGGTACTTTTACTAATATATATATATATATATATATATATATATATATATATATATTAGCGTGACGAATCCTAGCATGGATGAAACACAGAATATTCTGTGTAGCTTAATTGCCATACATATTTTTATAACTTACTATATATGTATATATATACAGGCGGCAAAAAGAAAGTCCGCACTTGTAATTTTTTCAAAAGCTGCAAATTTAGGCTAAATTTAATGTAACTGTTCAAACAAACTATACCTCATTTGATTGGTCTTTTATTCTTCTATAATTTTACCTGTTCATATTTTACTTTTAATTGCAATATTCTAGTGTTCACGTCAATTTAAAAAAAAATAGCTTAAAATTGAGGAGGCAAAATGAAAGTCCGCACAATGGAAAATTGTTATTTAAATGTAATTTTGGGACATTAATGCAACACAAATACAACAGGAACACAATAAACTAGTTAATATTTAGTAGCATAGCCCTTCTGCAATTTGACAGCCTGCAATCTTTTGGGAATTCCTTGAACTAGACTGCAGCAATACTCCGGGGAAAGGGCATCCCACTCTTCTTTAATTTTTGTCCAAAGTTCTTTCAAATTTGAAATTTTATCATTGCGTAGCTGTTGCTTGATGTAATGTCATACGTTTTTGATATCATGCTCTTCCAGGAACCTCTGCCAGCTGTGAATGGGAGAATTATCCAGCATGAAGATGGAATCATCATCCAAATTCCGACCAAAGTAGGGTAGAAAATGCTCAGTCAACATATTAATGTACTTGATCGAATTAATTCGACCTTGCAAACGAACTATAGGCCCTGGACCATTGGTACTAATAATGCCCCACAACAAAACTAAACCTCCACCGCCTTGTAGCGTTGAAACTGAACACCTATGATTAAAGTCTTCGTCTTTCCTTTGACAGACATACTTCCTACCATCAATGCCTAGCCTATTGAACTTGCTAAAAAGCACTTTTCACCAATATAAAGAGTCATGATCTTCGTTGCATCTGACGAAGTCAAGACGTCGCTTTCTGTTCTTTACAGAAATCACTGGATCGCATCTTACAACATATCCTCGCAAATTAAATTCCTTTCGTTTGTTCTTGACACTAAAAAGAGAGCACTTTTTGACAAGATTGCACTGTTGTTGGATTTGGGAAGCCGTTTCAAACCTGTTTTTTAGGCTGCGGATCTTCATAGCATTGTATTCCCTGTTAGAAGTAGCTCTAGTACGACCAGATTTAAAGGAATTACGAACACTCCAGTGTTTTGGTGCTTTTTCAGAGTTTTTCGTACTGTTTTCTTATCCCATTTTAATCTGCGGCCGATTTCTCGATTGGATAAACCAAAAAGGTGGAGAGTAATGAGCTCCTGACGATCACTAAGAGAAATTCATTGCATATGGACTAAATGTTACGTTATATAACCCGGAACAACAACAATTACGATTAGAGATGCTTTGTTGCCTTTGTTGGATATTTTAGACTGATTTAGGGGCGATAATTAAAGCTGGTTTTATACGAATTTGTTGCTGCGGACTTTCTGTTTGCTTCCTCAATTATTTTTTTAAATTGACGTGAACACTAGAATATTTCAATTGAAAGTCAAATATGAACAGGTAAAATTATAGAGGAATAAAAGGCAAATCAAATGAGGTATAGGCTGTTTAAATAGGTACATTTAGCTTAAATTTGCTGTTTTTGAAAAAAAATTACAAGTGCAGTCTTTCTTTTTGCTGGCACTGTATATATTTATCATAAAACATTATGTAAAGACATTTCCCTTAAAGGAAATAAAGCATGCAAGGCATCTTTGTCAGGAGCTCCTGACAAAGATGCGCCCGGGATGAATGTTTAAGGGAAATGTCTTTACATATTGTTCTATTGTTAAAGTGTTTTTCTTCAATAAGTCTGAAGAAAGGCTATTTATGTGAAAATTTTCAAACGCCATAATGTTTGAATTTGTCCAATTAGTCTTGAAACAATTGTAACTAACAATGAAACACACTTTTTGTTGCTATCATTCTTTTTTTTGAAGTCTTGGTTTTTATTAATACAGTATATATATATATATATATATATATATATACACACACACACACACACACACACACACATATATATATATATATATATATATATATATATATATATATATATGTGTGTGTGTGTGTGTGTGTATGTATGTGTGTGTGTTTTAAGTGGAGTGCCAGGGTTGAAATGGAGTGATATAGATGTGACAAAGGGACAAATAATTAGCAAATAATTTTGGGTTTAAGATTAATAATAGATTATGAGTAAATATATTTAGGAGTTGAGAACAGTAGTAAATCAGTAGCAAATAATTTTGAGCTTGAGATTGATAGTGAATCAATAAGTATGGAGTTCAGAGTAATAGTAAATTATAAATAAATAATTTTGGGTTTGAGATAAATAGTGAATTTATAGCAAATAAGTTTAGAGTTAAAAGTAATAGTAAATTAATAGCAAATAATTTCGGGTTTGAGATAAATAGCGAATTTATAGTAAATAAATTCGGATTTGAGAAAAATAGTAAACTATTAGAAAGTAATTTTGGGTTTTAGATTAATAATGAATTAATAGTAAATAAGTTTAGAGTTGAGAGTAATAGTAAATTAATAGCAAATAATTTCGGGTTTGAGATTATTAGTGAATTAATAGTAATTAAGTATAGAGTTTAGAGTAATAGTAAATTAATAGCAGGCATTTATGAGTTTGAGATTAATAGTGAATTAATCTATCTATAATATCTATAAATGTGAAATTGTCTGTGTGTACATTTCGCTTGCACACTACTCTGTCAATTTTTAGCTTACGAACTCGAGATATGACATCAGGGGTATTGAGATTTGGGAAAACATTTTTAATCAGTTTTCGGCCAGAAATTTTGTTGTTAAGGGGTCACAGTTCAACGATTTGACCTTTAAGAGCTCTACCAAACTCCTCCGCCAATATTGGGTCTAAACACTTCAACTTCTAGATGTAGGTTACTTTGGCATGGAATTAACATCTTAATTTGATTTGAGCGCAAAATAATAACTGTTAAGAGTGAAAATTTGGGTCACGGTTTAAAAATTGACATCTGCGGTCTCTACCAAATTACTCAACCAATTTTTTATCTAAATATTTGAAATTTGACATGAAATGTATTCAGATATCGGGAAAGCTTTTTACTAATTTTTTGGCAGAAAATTTGGCTGGCAAGGTGTCAAAGTTTAAAAGAACTGACTTTTGCGGTCTCTGACAAACTACTCGGCAAATTTTTCGTCTAAACATTTGAAATTTTACATAACGTGTATCCAGACATGCAGCATTTTTAATCAATTTTTGGACGAAAATTTCGCTGCCAAAATGTTAAAGTTGAAAGAGTTGACCTTTGCAGACTCTACCAAACTTCTCCTCCAATTTAGGGTCTAAACACTTGAAATTTTGGGTGTAGATTATCTGGACATAAATCAAACTTTTAATATATATATACATATGCACATAAATTATGAACAGTACATAGGGCCTGAGCAAAGCCTGGCTGAACTGCTAGTATATATATATATATATATATATATATATATATATATATATCACATGAGTCTAATTTCGTTAAACAAAAAAATTATTTCAGTATACAAACATTGTGTCCGAGTTGATTGTTATTTACTGTTGTATTTTCTTTATTTTTATTATATTAAGAAGGTTTCTACGAATAGTCTAGTCACTTGCCTCCCCTATTAATTGGGGACTCCGTACCAGCACATAGATTTATTAAAAAGCAAGTTTGTTTTACAATCGAAAACATCAACTTTAGCTTCGTGGTATGAGTTGGATTTTTTTTCAAATAATAAACGTGGTTTTTCATACAAAATTGTATGTTACTTTGCTAGAGAAATGTATAAAGATTCTTGTAAAAATAAATGTTATTCATTTTTATTGATAAGAAAAATATTTTCCTGGTACACTATACAGTGATTTATTAAAAAAGTTAAATTTGTTTTCGAACCAAAACATCGACTTCAGCTCCGTTATTGGGTTTTTAAAAAAAACTATAAATGTGTTTTTATACGTAATTTTATGTTTATTTGCTAGATCAATATAAAAAGATTCTTATAAAAATACTTTTTTTTTAAAAATTTTGTTCATTAGAAAAAATATTTTGCCGGTACGCCACACAGATATTTTATCAAAAAATTAATTTTGTTTTAGAAGCAAATCGTCGAGCTTCAGTTCCGTTGTCGGATTTAAAAAGATATAAACGTGGTTTTTCACATATACTTTTATACTTATTCGCTGGATAAAAATGTAAAATTGAATCTTGTTCTGTACAAATTTGTTCTTATGACGGTATATATATATATATATATATATATATATATATATCAATTCACGTGAAATCACCCTTTTCTTCACCATATTCCCTTTGCTTCACTTTTTGTTATCAAGTAAGATCTTTGACTTACTTGCAGTTTCATCAAATACGTTTGTATGCAAAATCAGATCCCGCATTTTGCTAATTCCTACCCCCTGATGAGAAGGAAAGTATTTCTTCGAATCTCCGCGGATTAAGTACTATCCACTTATTAAGTGTTTCCTTTTCAGATTAAATACGTTTTTAACTCTTTTTCAAAATGTTTTATTAACTATTTGCACCTATATATATATATATATATATATATATATATATATATATATATATATATATATATATATATATAAATGCTTCCTTCAGTCTTGACAGACTATGGATACCCACTGCGCGTGAAATTTGACATTTTAGATGTAGGTTACTTTGACATGGAACAAATTTTTTAATTTGATTTGAGCCCCAAAGAATAAATGTTAAGGGGTCAAAATTAGAGTCAAAGCTAAAAAAAATTGACCTTTGCGGTCTCTACTAAATTACTCAGCAAATTTTTGGTCTCAACATTTAAAATTTTACATAAAGTGTATTCAGACATGCAGCAAGCTTTTTAATCAGCTTTTGGGCGAAAATTTGGCTGCCATGAAGTTAAAGTTGAAAGAGTTGACTTTTGCAATCTCTATAAAACTCCTCCGCCAATTTTGGGTCTAAACACTTTAAAATTTAGATGTGGGTTACCTGGACATGAGCGAAACATTTTAATATATATATATATATATATATATATATATATATATATATATATATATATATATATATATATATAAGTTATGATCTATTTGTTTGATTGTTTGTTTGTAAACAAACAACTTCAGCACTTTAAAAGTGATAGTCGAATATTTATTTAATGAACATTTGAAGAGGTCATTTGCGAGTACCGACCCAATAGGCCAGTGGTTTGAACTACCGACTATCATTGCGCTGGTTGTAAGTTCAATCCCCGGCTGGGGAAAAGTGCTAGTCTAGCTACACTGATAAGTTATGATATAACGAAACAGTACTATATGGGGATGACTATAAATATATATATATTTCGAATCATGCTAGATTCAGCAACTCTGATGAGTCGTAGACGACGGAACACGTGTCAGTGGATAATTATATTTTAAAAACAATATATATATGCTGGTCCCTTATTCGGGGGTACCAAATTGGTAAAAGGGAAAATTATTCCCAATCGCAAAAACAAAAACAAATAAACAACATCTCTCTCCCCCTCTCTCTCTCTCTCTCTCTCTCTCTCTCTCTCTCTATATATATATATATATATATATATATATATATATTATATATATATGTGTGTGTGTGTGTATGTATATATGTATATATATATATATATAATTATAAAACTCAAATGACCTTGTAACAAATGATGTAACCCAACATTCGGTTTACGACTTCCAGTTGCGCATGCGTACATAAACAAATAATCAATGTGACAATAAAACGTATTGTTTTACTGTGTACGTTTTCCGCGGCCTAATTGGGTTTTTTTCGCGTTTAAATTATCCAAATAAACAATTGTTAATACTTTCTGCATTTTTTTTTACATCGTTCATTTCCGTATTTCGTTTAAGTTATTTTAACGCAATTTTCTCACAAATAAATCTGCTTTAACCCGTTGACAACCATAAGCGCATTTTACAATGGGAATTTACCCACCGCATCATTTTATTAATTTATTCTCCATTTTTAAATACACCTTAAAAAAATTCATACATTTTCTTCTGCACTACCAACATAAATAAATAATACTGAACATATGTTTTTTTTTAATTTGCGTTGCAAATAAATAATCAAATCGACAATAAAACGTATTGTTTTACTGTGTACGTTTTCAGCATCCCAATTGTTTTTTTTTCGCGTTTAAATTAAAAGATATACCAAAATTTGAATTTAACTTTAAGTATTATGGTATTAGGGCAGGTCGAATTTGGAACCCCGGTGAGGCAATGGTGATGATAGTTGGGGTTTGACATAGAAAAGACCTACACGAAATATTTTTTCTCAAAATCGTTATCTTTGCTTGAGGAAATTACTTTAAAAGTTGAAAAATTGAAGCGATTAAAAGTTTTTCGGTGAATTGTCAAGTACGTCCCGTCATCAAAACAATCCGTACTGTTAAGAAAATAGAATCATTATTTACAATAATTTTTAAACTACATTTTTAAATAAAATAAGTGAGGATAATGCATTAATAAAATAAATATAAAGTGTAAAGGCAAAATTATGTTTTTTTTGTTTTTTGAAATAATAACGACCAAAGTTCGCTTTTTCATTTCAGGAACTTTTTTTAGGGTGGAAACATTTTAGATTTCACCGTCACAAACACGCTCGTTATTGATATTGAAAATTAACGTTTGTTTATTATTCAATTTGAAGGCATTACGATTTAGGCTTAATTATTTCGAAAGGAAAAACGAAAAAAACTTGTTTAAAATATATATTATATTTCAAGTGTCTGCAGTGAATTTAAACATATTTGTTTTATCTTTTTTACTTTGTTTTCTATTACGTTGGTGCAAAAATAATGGCATTTTTTGACGTTCAAATGAATGTCAGAACATTATTTTTGCACCAACCTAATATTTCACATCAAATTTATTTTGAAATTTTTATTAAAATATGATAATACTCCAGTTTTATATTAAAACAACAACATACAAGTTTATTCTACACATTCTTTATGAAACATAACTCCGTAAATTTTCAAGTTTTTCTACTTAATAAAAAATACTTTGCAGAAAATTTGTATCAAATTTTGATTTCTTTTATTTTTAGGGGGTATTTGTTTTTAATCAGTGTTTTTCTTCTAAAATTATAGTTTTAAAATCAGATAACCCACAAAGATTAATACGAGTAAACTTTAAAGGTTTTTCGTTATTTGTGCATCTATGTTATTGTGCTAAAATAACTTCGTTATTTAGAAAGCCATTCTTAATATGGGAAGGAGGTTGTATTGTAACTATTCTGTACTTTTATCTAAAAATTTAATTAAAAAAAATATCATAAAAATTAAATTTAACTTGAAAATACTATTTTAAATAGCATAGTAACATAGATGCACAAGCACTGCTATTCAAACTGTAAACACTAAACACTCGTTTAAAATGGCACAGCTACAGCAAGAATAAATCTTTTTATGGATAAATTCATGTTATCGAAGGAGGAGATAAAATCTGCTAAAAATGTCTAAACTAAACCCTACTATTCCTCCGATTTGCTTTGGTCCTCTCTCTTCAATACATCTAATTCAACTCTACAAAGTTTTTCATTATTTCTTATAACTAGCACTTATTTTCTTTACGTATGAAACTGGAAGATAGCCTAATACAGTTTCCTTCAGGTATCATCCATTTATTTATTTTACTTTTCAGATTAGAATGTCAGTAAAAGCACGACGTTCAGTTTTAACACGTGGTTCACAAAATTTGCTGGTCCACCTTGTCATTTGGATGAAACAGCACCCTAACTTCACGACAAGTCATTCAGTTTAGTTATTTCCTCGAAAACAGTTATCTCACTTAAAAATAGTGAGATTTCTAAGTTAATTACCAAGGAAATAATTAGTATTCGGCAAGCAGTTAATCCACAAATACCCTTGTTAAGGTAACATTATATAGGACAGAAGGTCAATATATTTTGCTATAAGAGGACCAAACAGATTAACAGGAAATCCCTTGCAGCAATCAAAGTGACAAGAATGAAGAAACTGCTAGACAAATTGTTTGATATATCTTCTTGTAGCTGCAAACTTTCTGCCTTGAGATGTGATGACTTTGCAGTAAAGTGCAAGACAGAAAATTGTCAAACAAGGCACACAATCTGCATTTGTCCTCCTAACAAGGAGGTAAAATTAATTCTATAGGTTCACCTGCAATTATGTTCCTTTTTTGTGGAAAATAAAATAATATATTGGTATTTATTATGTAATCTGGCTCTATTATTAAACATGCAAATTTTCCAATTTTCAGGTTCCACTAGAAGAACTGCCATTTACAGCAATTTTTAAATTAATTGATGGAACAACAGAAAGCCTAACAATATTTACTGGTCCTTTGGGGAAACTTTGTATCAATAATTATCAAGATTTGCCTCGAGTAGAATTCTAAAAAAATAGTGTCCTCCCGATCATCATTATCTGACAGCAGAAGAAACAAATAATTTAAGTGTGAAGACCAGAGGCTACTTTTTGAGTATGCTGTTGGCATTTCTTGTGGAGAAGTTAACTTAGAAAATTGGAAGATGGCTAACATAAGCCACAAGATTAATGTGTTTATGGACTAGAGTTGTATATCCTCAAACACTATGATAAATTAAACATTCTGGTCAGATTTATCATCCAAGTGTATGCAGTTAGTTGGTTTGAGATCAAAATCGACGATATTTTTTAACCAATGATTCAGTGAACAAAGCAGTTAACTGAAATCCAAATTACTATTTTAAACTGTTCAAAATATAGTGCTTTTGCACTACTTCTGGAAAATATAATATCGATAATAAACTCAGATGACTTGTATGAGAGAAGCGGGCATTCAAACGATTTTGTCCATTTGGTAAATAAATATTTATCCATTAAATTTTATTAGTTTTCTTAATTTACCTAAACAATAGTTAGTTGTATTCATATTGCATCGCAAAAATATAAAAAATAAGTTTTTTCAAATAATTCTTTTTTTTTTGTATGTTGTTTTTCCAGAAATAGTGAACAACTCAAACAAAACAAAAAAACAAAAGAAAAATATTACTTTTATCAATTTTGCAGCGACACACTGGTCAAATTTGATTGATTTTTCTCAAAAAGTTGTATATGGGCAAGAAGCAAGGCATAGACACATTATTACAAAGTCATCATGCCAGTAAATTAGGCCTTCATTTTCCTCAAAAGGAAATTATACAGAATAATTTAGTTCTATAAGTTTATATTATTGCCTCTAATAAAAACTTAAAATACATGGTTCTGTAACTTGTATCAAGTTGTTATATTGTGTAATACATCTCCACATATCTTTTTAAATTGTGAAATTTAAAAGACTTAGTTGCTAATTAGCTTTTTTTTACTATTTTTGTTTAATTAATGCACTGAAGGTTGAGATATTTTACTAGTTTGATTCATAATTAAAATTATAATTCATGTATTTATTTTTCTTTCAATGTATTTCATATAAATATATCAATTTTAATTAAATATTTTATAAAAATAGTAAAATTTCAAAATCAGTGTTATGAAAAATACAATGAAAATGAAGCATGTTTCTATACGATTTTTAAAATCAAATGCTCAATTTTCTGTTCAAGATGGGAATCTAATTTTTGGTATATGTTCTTATCACATTCAATCCCAACTATCATCACCAGTGCCATGTTGATTTTCTGAAAAAAGTTGCAAATCGACCTGCCCTATTATGGTATCTGTTCAGTGCACATTTACCTATAAATATGGCAAACCACTTATAATTCAATGGCTGTAAGTTTTTTTTTTTCCAAAAATAAACAATTATAAGCAGAACGACTCATAGAAATCTACCTATATTCTTTTTTCATTTTAATATACTTTCATAGAAATCTTTCTTTTATGTATCAAAAATCTATTTTCTTTACGTCGCAAGTGTCCCCGCTCATACATTAATTCATTAGCTAATATAACATACTGACCCAACGGGTCACGGGTAGTCTAATATATATATATATAAAGGCAATGAAATCATAACGATATAGTGTTTACCTAATATAAATCTCAGTATTTATTTATAGATAATTTAATCCCAACCGAATAAAAAAGCTCAATACGCAATAGAGAGTAGAACTTATTATAAGAGAAAGAAAATTAAAATTGTAAGTCGAAATTTACAATGAAAATTTATTGTTCGACTGAATACCCCAAAAAACAATTTACAAAATCCTTATTCAGCGGAGTTCCATAGAATGCTATTTTTGCTATTTTTCTCATCAGAGAACAGAAAGAAATCAGCAAATTATATTTGTAGCAATGCTAAAATTTGCTAGTTGTGGCATTAAGTGAAACCGCAATTTATTATAGTCCTAAATTGCTAAGAAAAACAAGTGAAAAAATGTTGGATATGTAGAAATAATATATAAACAAACGGCGCATAATATTTCAGCTTGCATGAATATTCTCTCAAGGTAATCCGAAAGGCGAAAATAATTCTTTAATGAGAATGGAGTCCAAAATTAAATCCAGTGTAATGATGCAATAGTCCAGTTGGAAAGTTTTCAAAGCAGCTGAAATAATGGAAATTTTTCGGACAGTGCAGTAGTCCAAAGAGAAGCTGATCTCCAGTCAAATGGAGCAAAATATTATAGCATAAGAGGAGGAATGTAAAGCTTTTTCCCGGTGCACCGAGGTGGGTCCCCGATTAGAGCAGGCTATCAAGGGATTTGATTGAAGAAAAGGACTATTTCATTGATTTTGATGGCAATAAAAATATGAGAGTGCGAAACATTCGTTGATCATCATTCAATCCCGGATAACATCGAGTCTCCCTGCTAGTATATACATGCATACATTTTTATGTAGATATTTAGGAAAGAGAGAGAGAGAGAGAGAGAGAGAGAGAACAATCGTTGACAGAGATCAGAGATAAAATGTGGGTGAGATGGATAAATACGTATGTAAATATGTATATACATATATATGTACAACATAATCACGTTGACACATTGGTTCTCGTCAGATCATCGAAGTTAAGCAACGTTGAGCCTGGCTAGTACTAGATGGGTGACCATTTGGGAATGCTGGGTGCTTTCCGCTCGTCTCGGCATTTGTTTCCAGTCGTCCTGAACCTCCACTTACCACTGGTATTTAACAATGTGGACTTAGAAGAGGTGTGGTTGCTGATTGCGCAACTTTTGTCACAAAATTTCACGCGCAGGCACCCTTACAGTGGGTATCTATAGTCTGTCAAAACTGAAGGAATCCTTTCTAACATGGAGAGAGAGAGAGAGAAAGAGAGAGAGAGAGAGAGAGAGAAAGAGAATGAGAGAGAAGAATAAAAGAGGCAGGGAGTACGTCCGAGCAGTAAATAGATAAATAGATCGATGGAGAGATAGATAAGTTGTTTTTTTTTAAAGCGAATTACTTTTTAAAATATTGATGCAAGTCTTGAAATTCGTTTCTTGTTCAATGTAGGATATCTAGTTTTTATAAATACCTAGTTTTTATAAATACCTAATTTTTATAAATACCTAATTTTTATAAATACCAAATTTTTATAAATACCTAATTTTTATAAATACCTAGTTTTTATAAATACCTAGTTTTTATAAATACCTAGTTTTTATAAATACCTAATTTTTATAAATACCTAGTTTTTATAAATACCTAATTTTTATAAATACCTAGTTTTTATAAATACAAGATGACTTCAATAAGTTTTCAGACATTTTTGTACAGGCATTTATAATTGCTGTAGACATTTGAAATTCAGTATGTTATTGCTATACACGAATTTCATGACTGACTAATTGTTAAGATGTCAGGTTTAAATGAACAGCTAAAGCAGGAATTGAAATACATTCTACTAAAGCCTGTTTGTCACAGCTGGTGTGATGTTCAACAATGCAATCAAGACGTGAGGCCACTTTAGAAGAACGATATGCAATATGATTTTGTATTAAAATTGGAAAAAATGCCACAAAACGTATGGAATATTCAGACTGCTTTGGGACCATCTTGCATGAATCGAGCGTTAGTTTTTGAGTGGCATAAGATATTCAAAGAAGGCAGGGAGCCTGTTAGGGATGTGAAAACTGCTGGATTGTTCAGCCTTACACCCTGGAACTTTTTTTAGATAGCTACTTTTTTCTCCTGTCACCGTTTTTCCTGCTTTGAGCAAAAGCACAGTTGCCTATTCGTCCAAGTTTGGTCTTTTATCTCTTTTAACTCTCTTAAATCTGGTCCTGTATATGACCTTAAACTATATCCGATGGTGAGGCCCCACCTTGTGGGCCTTGGGGAGTGTGGAGCCACCCTTTAATTGCCATTGCTTCCAGGTCCACTCTGACCCGGAATGGTAGTACCTGTTAGGGTCCCAACTATGGGTTAAATAGAAACAACTTGAAAAAAAAATTCTATTAAGAAATTGTTCTTTAAAATCACTGGATTCGGCATTAAATAACCTGAAAAGGTTTGATATGCCGTAAAACAACCAACCAACCAACCAACCAACCAACCAACCAACCAACCAACTCTTAAATCTCGGGAAATCTCGCAGGTAGTCTCGCCCTTTTCCAATAAAACTAACCACACCTACCGCTGTTACTGCTTCTTCTTCTTCTTCTTCTTCTTCTTCTTCTTCTTCTTCTTCTCCCCATCCCTCGCGTATCGATAGCAGACAGAACAGACCTGTCTTTTAGAGGTGAGTGCATTAGAAGAATTACTCCTACAGGATGATTAAGTATGTGGCTGGGGTAAGGAAGTCAAAATATCAAAGTTGAATGGCCAAATAAAGAATTTCATAGATAATGACCGTCGTGTGTCTAGAGAAAAGTTTGATGTCAGTGTGGAAACTGTACAAACATTTATTTGAGAGAAACGAAAGATGCGGAAGATTTGTGCGAAATTTGCTCCACAAGTGCTCCATCTTTATCACAGACTATTTGACCAAGATTGGCATCAAGACAGTTCCTTATCCTCCCTATAGTTCAAAACTTGGCGCGTTTGGCTTTTGGTTATTCTCTAAGCTCAAGGAGAACCTGAGGTTGTCGTTATGAGACAATTAAGGAGACGAAAGAGGCTGTGACGAGGGTCTTTAACACGCTCACACAAAGAGACTTCCATGAGGCCTTCCAGAAGTTGTTGGAATGGTACAATAAGTGCATTGCAGCCGGGGGAGATTACTTCGAAGAGGACTAGAGTTTGTGTGTGCACTATCAATAAAAGTGCCTACACGAAAATCGTCTGGAAACTTATTGAAAGCACCGTGCTTCAATAATGCAAGATGGCCAACTTAAAAGGAAAATGTAATTGAGAGAAGGAACATTCTTTTATTGTTTAAATTACCTGTAGTATTATAAAAGATGTTGGAAGTACTCCCCGTTGACATCTATGCATTTCTAGGCACGTTTAACAACGTTTGCAGATATTGCTTGACGATCTTCTCTAGTGATTGTCCTGGTGGCGTTGGTTATGTTCTCCTTTAGTTGGTCTAGATTGTGAGGACTATTTGCATATTTATTTTGTCTTTTAAAGTCCTTCAAAGATAAAACTCACATGATGACAAATCCGGGAAACGTTTTGCAGATGATTTTATCTTTTGGTATTTTTCCAGGAATTGCTATCACGTTTCCTTAATCGATCCAGCACGCAGATAGCCTTCCACAATCTCTATTTTCTGTTGCAGCGAAAATACCATATTTAAAAAAAAATTAAATGTTGATTTTAAGAAATTAGGAAGTTTAATCTGTAAAAAAAAAAATATTGAGTAGAGAAAGAGATAGCGGGCTACTTTTAAGTGCGACGCTTAATCCAAAAAATATTGGAGAAAGATAGATCGGGCTACTTTTAAGCGAGCCACTTCATCTGAAAAAATATTGATTAAGAAAGAGGCCGAGCTCTTTAAGTGAACCGCTTAATCTGAAAAAAAAATGCTGATAGAGAAAGATTAGAGACAGTAGGCTACTTTTAAGTCGGTCAGCCTATATCTCACTTTGTGGCTGGGTTCGTGATGTAAAAATATGTATTGTTGACTAGAAGGTTTGAGGGTAGGTATGTTCTTTCAAGCATTAACTAATGTAATAAGAGTCGGCTTGATATGAGCCTATATCTATATAATAAAGCACAACGTAAAGAAACAAATAATTTAAGTGTGACGACCAGAGGCTACATTTTGAATATGTTGTTGGAATTTCTTGTGGAGAAGTTAACTTAGAAAATTGGAAGATGGCTAACATAAGCCACAAGATTAATGTGTTTATTGACTAGAGTTGTCTATCCTCAAACACTATGATAAATTAAACATTCTGGTCAGATTTATCATCCAAGTGTATGCAGTTAGTTGGTTTGAGATCAAAATCGACGATATTTTTTTTAACCAACAAGAGTATATCTTAATATGATTCAGAGAACAAAGCAGTTAACTGAAATCCAAATTACTATTTTAAACTGTTCAAAATATAGTGCTTTTGCACTACTTCTGGAAAATATAATATCGATGATAAACTCAGATGAATTTGATGTGAGAGAAGAGGGCAGAGATTTTGACGGGTTACACCGCTCACCAACAAGGTGGGGCCCAGGTGTGTCACTTATAAATGGGAACCCTATGCACGCTCATACCGTTTGATGTAGAGCTACCGAACTTGCCATGATAATCCCACTTGTACTGTTTGGATTTAATCTTATTCTGAGGCCAGAATTGGCGATGGGTAATGATCTTGCAACAGAAACTTATTTTATTTTATTTTTATTCCATTTTCACCCAAGCAAAGCAATGTCACTTTGATGTAGAGGGCTACAATCGGGGACATAAGTTGCAGAGATACTATGTAGGGAGTTGAGCAACTAGATGTCCGTTCACATTACACTTGAACTTCTGCATGTCAGTACAGTTGCGAAAGCAGGAACCCGGAAGGGAGTTCCAAAGTCTAGCAGTTCTGGGGAAGAAACTACTAGAGTAGAAGGCTTTCTTACACCTAGGGATCTCTATTGTGAAGGGGTGTGATTTTGCTGCTTGTCGGATTTGTCTGGGGTATTTACGCCGAGGGGGGTACGAGTGCTTGTAGTTTGTCGGAGGATCCACCATTAAAATACTTGTAGAACAGGTAGAGGGATGCAATATCTCGTCGATGGGATAGGGGCTGAAGCTTAGATGACAGTTCAGGACCTATCAGGTTAGCGACTCTCTTTTGAACCATGGTCAGGAGCAAGAGACTAGTAGCAGGTGCACCATCCCAAATGTGACAACAATACTCCATACATGGGCGAATGGTAGCCTTGTGAATATACAAGATACTTTCAGGCGTAAGTGACTTTCTAGCACGGTAAAGAGAGCCCACCTTCGCAGCAATGCTCGCGATGTACTTGTTCCAACTACTGTTTCCTGTGAACGTTAAGCCTAGGAATTTGAACGAAGTACTTTTAGGTGAGTAAAAGCTAAAGTAAATAAAACAATAAAAAGTAAAAAAAATAAAATAAAATAAAATAAAAAATAATAAAAGTACAAGCCAATTACTGCTGAGTGAAATATGCCTGCTTGTATTTGATTGATCATTAAAACAAATCATTTGCTTAACTAGACGTTGTTGAATTGTACAACTCAGCTTATGTCTTTCAACCGTAGGTGTGTCCCTTCTGTTATGGACTCTGAAAACTTCTTGATCATTCTGTCTCATCAAATCTTTCTTGGAGTTCATCTATAAGATCAATTGCTCTCTTTCTCTCTCTCTCTCTCTCTCTCTCTTTATCTCCCTCCTTTTTTTCTCTCTCTCTCTCTCTGTTTATTGTAAAGCCGATTCTATCTATCGTTCTAAGGAGGAGGTTTTTTTACGGGTTACCTCGCTCACAAACACCAACAGAGGAGGAAGCTCACTTATAATGGGCAACGCTAATTAGTGTTCTAATACGTTTGTGTCAATAAAGATTACCACTACTGTCCCCTCATGTTCGTTTGAGGGGGTTTCGCTGGTTTTGATACCCCAAATGTTTGAAGCCATCTTTTTTTTACACTCACACCCCTTTTCATACCCTTTTATCTATATATATATAAGCGAAAATGTATGTATGTATATATGTATGTATTTGTGTATGTGTGTATGTTTGTGTGTCTGCTAAAAACTTTCGACAGACACGACAAAAATCCACAAACTCGGTATCATATTCAAGCCCCGTTCGCTCGAAAAATTGGCCAAAAATGTTAATTTTTTCACCCCGAAATCAACAATTTTCGACAGGGGGGGGGTCAACAAAAACGGTCTTCTCGTGACGACGGCCGGTTCTACGCATGCGCCAGATGACGTCATGACCTGATTTACTTTAAATAGTTGAAAAACGGACTAAATTTCATGTACATCGCGTTAGGTCAGTTGATTAGCGCCTTGGTTCATTATCTAAATGTATTGGGTTCGAATCGTGGTGTGAGATGTCTTTTTTTTTCGATTTTTTAAATTTAAATATTGAACCAGTGTTATTTAAGCCATTTTCACGTAACGTTCGTTTTTCTGTTTTTTTTTTACTTCGCTTATCCACCCCCGACCACACACCCCAAAATACCCGGGTACCCACCGATTTTTAAAATTTTAATATCGAAACAGGCTTATTTAAGCCATTTTTCACGTGTTCGTTTTTCTGTTTTCACCGTTCGTTTGCCTTACGTTAGTTTTTTTGTTTTTTTTCGATGTTTTGATTACCCCCCCGCTTAATTTTAACGTTTTCTTTTTTTACTTCACTTATAACAAATAAACCTGGTCGTCGTCGTCGTCGTCGTCGTCGTCGTCGTCACGCTCGACGACTTCCATGCGCGCATCTGTCAATTTGGTTCTTACTTAAATAAATTCAAACATCTTTCAGTAACTCATTCTGGTTTGCCGATTTTATTTTCAAACTTCACCTCAGGGCTTCGGTTTCTTTTTTATTTAACACCACACACACCTACAAACACCTGGGCAACGCCGGGTACCCCGCTAGTACTTTTATAAACCAGAATCAATTTTTTGGAGGGTCTTTTTGCAACTCAGTCAACGACGAATACTTTTGCTCGAATATATATATATATATATATATATATATATATATATATATATATATATATATATATATATATAAAATGGGTTAAGAAATTCCAACAAAAGAAAGATGTATATTTAAATAATGGGGTAGTCACCAACAATGTGTAATTGTTAAAAATTATTTTATTATTCCGTATCTTGGTTTTTCATTGAGAATTATATTTAGATCATTGTAATAATGTTTTTAAATCATTGAAATCGTTTTTAACGCGTTTCAGACGTTCTGTGAAGCGTCCTCTTCAGAAATTATTCTCAAAATGTGTTGGAGATGTAAAAATAGCACTTTCGTAGTTCATTTGAAAACGTGTAAGTGTCCACTATTCATTGGAATATTCAATTTTTATTACTCTTTTATTGGGCTTTGGTCACTCCTTTGTTGTGTTTCTCTCTTTCACTCTCTTTCTGCTTGTGTTTTTTCTTTTCCTTTAGGGTAGGATGTGTGTGTGTGTTTTCTTTTATTGGTTTGAAAATGTGTGTGCTGTTTTATAGTATTATGAGGTTATTTGCTTCCCTAGGAAGGTGACTGTGATCCAAGGTCGTTACTAATGTGTATGTGTGAGGAGGGGGGGGTGGAGAACCAGCTCTTCTGAAATAAGGGTAGGGGTGCTTTCATTCTATTTTGATATTTATTTTTTGGATTCTTAGATTTTAGTATTGTGAGTTTTCCTTTCAGTCTTAGAGTGTTCGGGTATTCTTTATATGTTTGTTTCTAGATACGTAGGTAGGTAGGTAGGTAGGTAGGTAGAGAAAGAGAGGGAGAGAGAGAAAATGATAGAGAGAGAGAGAGAGAGAATGAGAAAACAAGGTGTGGGATTAGTGTTTTTCTTTCGTCTTTTTCTCATTACTTTCATTCTACCCTTTTTTTTTACAATTTATTTTCCCTATTATATCTTTTCTCATTTATATTTCTCTACTCTCCGTCGATTTTTAAAAAATTCTTCTTTTCTTCTTCTTCTTCTTCTTCTTCTTCCTTTTCTAATTCTTTTTACACACACACACACACATATATATATATATAATTATATATATATATATATATGTAGAGAGAGAGAGAGAGAGAGAGAGAGAGAGAGAGAGAGAGAGAGAGAGAGAGGGAGAATATTAGATATATAGAAACTAAAGGGATTCCAGACTCACAAAAAGCCTGATATAGATATGTAAATAGATCTGCTGAGAAACTCTAGATACGTAGGTAGATAGATAGGTAGGTAGGTAAGTAGAGAGAGAGAGAGAGAGAGAGAGAGAGAGAGAGAGAGAGAGAGAGAGAGTGATGGAGAGAGAGAGAGAGAGAGAGAGAGAGAGAAAACAAAGAAGGTGTGGGATTCGTGTCCTCTATCATCCTCGACCAATCAAAAAGCGTTATTATTCAATACTTTTGTTCCTCCTCCTCTCAAATTATTTAGTATTATTTTATACTTTTAAATAAATAAAACAAAACATCGACTTACCAATGAAAGAAGATCTAAAAATCTAGGAAGTGTCTTAAGTTATCGATTGGTCGATATGCCAGAAGATCTTCAAGCAACGTGATAATTTATCACTTCTGCCTTTGGACTCTAGACTCAAAATACTTTCTTTAATCAACCAATCTGTCTATCTATCTATCTATCTATCTATCTATCTATCTATCTATCATATATATATATATATATATATATATATATATATATATATATATATAGTCTGTTTAACTATATTGACTTATTTATCGATTTATATTCATATTGCGAAGTGAGAAGAAGAGAAAGTTTATATATTTTAAAACAAATTTTAATCGAAGTTTTATTTCGCGATTAAGTGATCTCTACAAACAAAACAAGAATGGAGTTTCCTACAAAATATTTACTCCTTGTGATCCTCATAATTGCGGTGATCCTGGATATCGTTGCCGTTGCAATTCCATATTGGAATGTGAGTGGTACGGTTAACTATGGAATTTGGAAGGTTTGTAATGATGGCAATTGCAAAGAAATACCCGCAAAATTCGAAGGTTGGTGCCATTTCTTATTTTTTCATTTTTCTTCTTCTTTTTTTCCTTCTTCTTCTTCTTCTTCTTCTTTTTCTTCTTCTTCTTCTTCTTCTTCTACGTCGCATTTTTCTATTTCTTTCGTCTTTTTCTCATTACTTTCATTCTACCTTTTTTTTTTACAATTTATTTTCCATATTGTATCTTTTCTCATTTATTTTTCTCCTACTCTCCGTCGATTTTTAAAAAATTCTTCTTCTTCTTCTTCTTCTTCTTCTCTTCCTTTTCTAATTCTTTTTACAGCGTCTTTTTCTTCATTTTCTTTTTCTTTATTTTCTTCATTTTCTTCTTTTCCTTTTTATTTTCTTCTTCTTTTTCTAATTATTTCTTACGGTGTTTTCATTTTATTTTTATTTTTCATTTTCTTTTTCTTCTCCTCCTTTTTTTCATCTTCGTTTCCATTTTATTTTTTACATAGATAATGTCTGTCCAAAGATTGAGTGTAAATTTCATTCAAATAACGTAATATTTTTGGCGGGGAGAAATACGAAAAATAACCAATGTACCAAATACTTTTGCTACCTACTGTATATAATATGTAATATTATAATATATTTATATTATATATTATAATATGTAATATTATAATATATTATATATTATAATATGTAATATTATAATATATTTTTTATTAGTTATTAGTTGTACCCGGTTGAATTATTTAAATTTTAAATCAAAAGATTTGTATTATTTTATGTAAGACAAAGAATACATTTGAAATATGATAACTCCTTATCCTATAGGATTTCGATTTCTACCATCTCTTCAGAAGAGAAAATATTAGCAAATAGTTATATTTGTTGACACCTTATTTGCTAAAATCAGTGAGAAATGGAAAAAGTTGTTTAAGTATTTAAATATCATAGAGTACGTGAAGTTAATGAAAAGGATAGAAAAAATTTCTCATCTGAAGAGATGGTAGACATCGAAATCCTATATGATAAGGAGGTATAATATTTCAAATTTATTCTTTGTTTTACATAGAATAATAAAAAATCTTTTGATTTAAAATTTAACCATTTCATGTAATAATTTGTTAAATTTAGTGAATGACTAAAATTTTATATATTTGCTCTATCTTGTATATCGAGCAATTTTTATTTAGATGGGATAGTACTTAAAACATTACTGCCAATAATATTTTGTAAGAATTATAATCACAGGTTTCCATACCAGTTGATTGTTAGATAATTTTAATTCTGAAGTCTATATATATATATATATATATATATATATATATATATATATATATATATATATATATGTATGTATGTATAATAAAACTCAAATGACCTTGTAACGGGTGTTACAACACAACATCCAGTTTACGACTTTCGGTTGCGCATGCGTACATAAATAAACATAAACCCATAAAATAATAGGAAAATGAACTATGTAAAAAAAAAACAGAAAGTATTAACAATTGTTTATTTGGATAATTTAAAGGCGAGAAAAATTAAGACGCTGAAAACGTACACAGTAAAACAATAGGTTTTATCGTCTAGTTGATTATTTATTTGTAAGGCAAATTAAAAAAAAACATCTTTACAAATAAATAATTAACACGAAATTAAAACGTATTGTTTTACTGTGTACGTTTTCAGCGTCTCAATTGTTTTTTTTAAGTGTTTAAATTATCCAAATAAACAATTGTTAATACTTTCTGCATTTGTTTACATCGTTCATTTCCGTATTTCGTTTAAGTTATTTTAACGCAATTTTCTTACAAATAAATCTACTTTAACCCGTTGACAACCATAAGAGCATTTTAGAACGGCGATTTACCCAAAGCCTTCCTTTTTTTTTTAATTTATTCTCCATTTTTAATACACCTTTCTTAAAAAACATTCATACATTTTCTTCTACACTACCAACATACATAAATAACCCCGAAAATATGTTTTTTTTTAATTTGCATTAGAAATAAATAATGAACGTGACAATAAAACGTATTGTTTTACTGTGTACGTTTTCAGCGTCCCAATGGTTTTTTTTTTTCGCGTTTAAATTTAAAGATATATCAAAATTTGAATTTAACTTTAAGTATTATGGTATCTGTTCAGTGGACATTTACCTATAAGTATGGCAAACCACTTATAATTTAATGTCTGTAAGTTTTTTTTTCAAAAATAAACAATTATAAACAGACCGACTCATAGAAATCTATCTATATTCTTTTTTTCATTTTAATATACATTCATAGAAATGTTTCTGTTATGTCACAAAAATCTATTTTCTTTACATCACAAGTGTCACGCTCATACAGTAATTCTATAGCTAATATAACATACTGACCCAACGGGTCACGGGTAGTCTAATATATATATATATATATATATATATATATATATATATATACTCTTCTCTACTCTACTCTTCTATAATATACAAGGAACTTTGCGCGCGCGCGTGTGTGTGTGAGTTCGTTCCCTATGGACTCCAAAGCAGCTGTACCGAGTTTTAGAACAAATTTCACACAAATATACTTTATGTGCCTGACAGTGCTCTTAGATAAGTTTTGTATCTGAATGCATTCGATAAGTATTAATAATCAATAATCGAAAAAATCCGATGAAAGAAGGAACGGGTATCTTGACACAAAGTTTACACCTTACACACACACACACACTATATATATATATATATATATATATATATATATA
Organism: Euprymna scolopes; assembly: GCF_053919585.1. NCBI lineage: Eukaryota > Metazoa > Mollusca > Cephalopoda > Sepiida > Sepiolidae > Euprymna > Euprymna scolopes. The sequence continues at coordinate 88,509,857 of NC_136513.1, forward strand.
TATATATATATATATATATATATATATATATATATATATATTCACCTGTCAACTATTTTTTAAAATATGGAGTCTCCCGATTTTTGAAGACTAGATGCAAGCAAGAAAGCAAAGAAAGCAAGCAAGCAAGCAAGGTCCACAGAGTTTCATAATTATACAGATTAATATTGAAAAGCGATGAATTTATTTTATATCTACTTTTATTATGTCGTAAAAAATACAATAGATGAAAAGTTTTAATAAGCCGAACGTGTTTTCCATTTAATGTGTACATCGTTAGAAGCAAAGAGTGAATTTGTACTTTTGTTTTTAATGGAAATTGCCCGAGACAGGGTATGAAGCCACTTGATGTAATAAGCTAACAAGAACAAAAGATGATTGCCACAAGGACAGGAGATGCCGATTGACCTTAATCTTGAACAGACCATGGTTAAAAAAAATGGGAGGAAAACAGCCAGCAGAAAGTGTTCCACAAATCTGTAGTTCTTGGAAGGAAGCTACTGGAATAGGAAGCTGTATTATTATGAGCGAATTGATGAAAGTATACAGGTCAGGGGATGACTTTATTCTTCTGCGTTTAATATAAGTTATTTGTTTTTTTTAATGGAAATCACTCCAGACAAGGCGTGAAGTCATTAGATGTAATAAGTTAACAAGACCGAAAGAACAAAGGAAGCAGGAAATAGATCAGACAACTTTGACGAACGCATGTAATAATAGTATTTATGAAAAAGACTGGGACTAGCAACATCACGTCTGTTAGAAAGAGAGGTTGCAGAGAAGAATAAAGGGTTTGTCCAATCAAATTGCAGATATCTTTCTGCGCCTTATCAACAACCCTCAAATGAGACGGAAATTCACCAGCCCAAATATGACAGCAAAAGATTGATTGCGTGATGTTTCTCACAAATATTGGTCTGTCAAGTTTAAACAAGATCAACGAATTTGTTCCCGTCATCTCCGAATAAAATAAGCGTAGTGGTAAAGATGTTAAAATGTTGTTTTTCTATTAATTGGAGTCTTCGGACTATTGTTCTCATGCTGGCGGTTATATTCACATCATTTCGGTCGATGTAACCGCCAACCTTCTTCATATGTATCGTGTCGGATCCTGGAATCTTTCCGTCGAACTTGGGAATCTTTCTGTCGAACTCGGGAATTTTTCTGTCGAACTCGGGAATCTTTCCGTCGAACTTGGGAATCTTTCCGTCGAACTTGGGAATCTTACTGTTGAACTTGGGAATTTTTCTGTCGAATTTCCGTCGAACTTGGGAATAAAGGTATAAAAACAACGAATTCATGGACACTAGTAGGTTAACGAGTCAAACGAGCTGGAACAAAGGAAGCAGGAAATCAGACAATTTTTCAGTGTAAAAACTACTTGTTTAAATATAAACTACTTGTTTAAATAAAAACTACTTGTTTAAATATAAACTACTTGTTTAAATATAAACTACTTGTTTAAATATAAACTACTTGTTTAAATAAAAACTACTTGTTTAAATATAAACTACTTGTTTAAATAAAAACTGCTTTTTAAATATAAACTACTTGTTTAAATAAAAACTACTTGTTTAAATATAAACTACTTGTTTAAATATAAACTACTTGTTTAAATATAAACTACTTTTTAAATATAAACTACTTGTTTAAATATAAACTACTTGTTTAAATATAAACTACTTGTTTAAATATAAACTACTTGTTTAAATAAAAACTACTTGTTTAAATATAAACTACTTGTTTAAATAAAAACTACTTTTTAAATATAAACTACTTGTTTAAATATAAACTACTTGTTTAAATATAAACTACTTTTTAAATATAAACTACTTGTTTAAATATAAACTACTTGTTTAAATATAAACTACTTGTTTAAATATAAACTACTTGTTTAAATATAAACTACTTGTTTAAATAAAAACTACTTGTTTAAATATAAACTACTTGTTTAAATATAAACTACTTGTTTAAATATAAACTACTTTTTAAATAAAAACTACTTTTTAAATATAAACTACTTGTTTAAATATAAACTACTTGTTTAAATATAAACTACTTGTTTAAATATAAACTACTTGTTTAAATATAAACTACTTGTTTAAATATAAACTACTTGTTTAAATATAAACTACTTGTTTAAATATAAACTACTTGTTTAAATATAAACTACTTGTTTAAATAAAAACTACTTGTTTAAATATAAACTACTTGTTTAAATAAAAACTACTTTTTAAATATAAACTACTTGTTTAAATATAAACTACTTGTTTAAATATAAACTACTTGTTTAAATATAAACTACTTGTTTAAATAAAAACTACTTGTTTAAATATAAACTACTTGTTTAAATATAAACTACTTGTTTAAATATAAACTACTTTTTAAATAAAAACTACTTTTTAAATATAAACTACTTGTTTAAATATAAACTACTTGTTTAAATATAAACTACTTGTTTAAATATAAACTACTTGTTTAAATATAAACTACTTGTTTAAATATAAACTACTTGTTTAAATATAAACTACTTGTTTAAATATAAACTACTTGTTTAAATAAAAACTACTTGTTTAAATATAAACTACTTGTTTAAATAAAAACTACTTTTTAAATATAAACTACTTGTTTAAATATAAACTACTTGTTTAAATTCAATTAAAATTCAGTCAAAATATAATTTCAAATTACTTAGGACTTCCACTCGGTCGTGGCTGACGGAACGCGATCATAATACGTTGATTAAACAAAGGGATCCGTCCGAAATACCGTGCAAATTCTTCAGTCGAACTGAAAGATTACCGAGTTCGTCATGACATACTTGAAGAAAGTCGAAGGCAACATCTACCGAAACATTGTGAAAATAACACACAAGATGAGAATCGTAGTCTGAATAATAAAAATAATACAAATGGTTCATCCTCATCTAAAAAATTTCAGGAAGATAATTTTTTTTTTTTTTTTTCAGGTTTTCCTACAATTCGAGGCCTCCATATGTTTGCTCTGATTGTTGGCGTGGTCGCATCAATCCTTTATATAATTACTGAGGTGGTTGGAGTCATCAGCGGGAAGATCGGGAAGTCGTTGGTTGTCAGCCTTAGCATTTTGGCAGGTGCGTCACAATGCCTTTTTAATAGAGGTGACACTTGAACAGTGCTTTTTATTTGGGGTGGGGTGCGGGTAATTTTCTGCGTTCACAGAAGATTGTGAACGGGTGCAGGATTTGAGGAAATTCGATTGTGATGATTACATGTCAGCAAATAAAATTCAATTATAGCGTGACAGAAAAAAGGATATTTCGAACAAAAGCGTGACAGACAAAATGATATTTCACACTAAAACGAGACATAATTACCATTTTGTCTGTCACACTTTAGTTTTAAATGCAATTTTGTCTGCTTTCACGACTTTTTTTGAAATACAATGTTGTCTGTTTGTGACGATTTTGTGTGAAATAGCATTTTGTTTGTCACGATTTTGTGTGAAATAGCATTTTGTTTGTCACGATTTTGTGTGAAATAGCATTTTGTTTGTCACGCTTAAGTTTGGAATATTATTTTGTCTGTCTGTTGCGTTTTTATTTAATATAAAAACGGCTGTATGTCTGTCTGTCCATCTGTCTGTCTCCATATTTTCAAATTCTATCTCCTCAGAAACTAAAAGTCGCAGAGCGGCAATAGGGGTCTCAAATGATTGGGTTTTTTACGGACCGTTCTTTTATGGGTCTTTAGCCGGTTAAAATTGTTTTTAAGAGGTCAAAAATGGGTGAAAACTGAAAAATCATTTAACATTTTGTACATTCATGTTAGTTTATTTTCAACTTTATAACCGGTTGGTTCGGTGGTAACATCAACAGATTTGAATGCAACAGTTTGGATTTCAATTCTAGCTGATGGCACCTAAATGCTAGTTTTTTTTTCACATCTTAAATCACGACTCTATAATAATATATACGAAATCTGTACAAATTAAAATATATGTAAATGTATTTTATGCCCGGGCAAAGCCAGGCGACCCCCTGCTAGTCTGAAATATTATATTCTTATTCACATTTTAGCTTTAAATATCGTTTTGTCAATCTGTCGCAATATATTTTAAAATAGCATTTTGTCTGTCAGTGAAGCTTTAGTGCAAAGAATATCTGTCAGTGAAAACTTGACACAACTTAATCTCGCGTGAATAATTTAAAAATTACTAATTTCTCTACTATAAGTGAGTTACATTTCTTACACTGTTTATTGTTTCGTCTATTTGTAAATAGTGTATAAATTTACTAAGTGATTAAGATGACAATTACTTCTTCACTATCAGTTAATTTCCTTTCTGGCATAATCAAACTTTAACATTCTAAATTCGGCTACTTTGATGTATTTATCTATAATGCTATTTACCAGTTCGTCTGTTTGTAAACAGAATATGTATTTCCAATTTTTATCGAACTTAATTATTTTTATTATGTAGTTTATTCTGATCGCGATGTTTTGTGTAGATGTCAGTGACAATAGTCTTTTATTCCCCAAGTCCTTTCCGTAGCCATGCCAATGTGTTTTCATTCTCTATTTTCTTTTCATCACACAAATCAACCATGTACGTGCTTATCCTTTTTTTTTTCCTTCTGGTATTTATTGGTTTGTTTTATTGAAATATGTGTTTGTTTTGTGTTGCAGGTGCTTTCATTCTGATTGCTAATAGTTACATGGCAAAAAGGCTTCTCCTGTATCCTACGTGCCACGTCATGTCCCTGATTTCAGCAGCCTTCTTCATTTTTGTCGGGGGATTTCTCACTTCAGCGAACAAGTGCGACTCTTCATAATACCTTTGAACCTGCCTACGTCATTTCTGTCTTCAAGACACGAGTCTTTTTTAAAATGGAGGATTTTATTTGCATGTGAAAGTCATATAAAATAAATTATAATCATATATATGTCTGTGTGTGTGTGTGTGTGTGCATAAGTAGAATTATATAAAAACCAGAACACCCCAGCGCTGATTAATTTGTGTTTCGACGATGTTAATCGCCATCTGAAGACGTCAAAATTGACTAAAATATGATTCTTTTAACGTCGCCGAGACGTGGACTAATCCAAGTTTGGTGTTTCTGATCTTTAAATAATTTCATTTATAATAGCCCTACATATTATTGAGCACTCTGGAAATATTTTGGTTTTATGTACAATACATTTAAAAATATTATATAATAAATCTAATTGAATTTATATATTGATGTTGGTTGGCTCTTTTTGTTTTACGGCATATCAACCCTTTTCAGGTTATTTAATGCCGAATCCAAAGATTTTGAAGAAAGATTTTTTAATAGAATATATTTGTTGTTTTCAAGTCGGTTTCTATTCAACCCATAATCGGGACCCTAACAGATACTACCACTCCGGGTCAGAGTGGACCTGGGAGCAATGGTAATTAAAGGGAGGCTCGACACTCCCCAAAGCCCGGAAGCTGGGGGCTCACCACTGGATATAGTTTAAGGTCATATCCAGGACCTTATATATTAAATATATATATATATATATATATATATATATATATATATATATATATATATATATATGTGTGTGTGTGTGTGTGTGTGTGCGTGTATGTGTGTGTGAGTGCGTCTGTGTATATGAATAAAAATACAAACGATGATAGGCGTTTTCGAATGAAAACGAAAACCTACGATAGATAAATGATAATAAACGTTTCCTCTATATTTAAATGGACATTATCAGGATTAAGTAAAAATATAACGAGGAAACTAGTTCCAGATCACACACAAGTAAAGAGGGAAGGAACTAAAGTAAAAAGAAAAACACACACTTTTGTAAATTGTTTTTCAGAGTAAGGTCGCTTCCCTCTTCACTCGCATCTTTTTTACCTCTTTTTAATCCTTTATTTTTACATTTCTATTTTAATCAGCCATTAGGGTTTTGGGTACGACTTATTCAGACGTGTTTAGAATATAAGTTTTACAGCTTTTATCCGACTAGTAGTACAAGAGCCCTAACTCTTATGAGTTGGCTTCACAACTGCTGGCAACCGTGAACATGTTTTGACCTCTGAACAATGAAGTTTACGTTCTCATTAAAAATATCTCTTTTTATCGTCTTTTATTTTGTTTATATACAGGGGAAATCACCCTCTTTTTACATTTCACTTTATGATACCTTTAGCAGATTATTATGATCTTTAAGTACGCCTTTCTTCCGCTTGCCCCAAACTTTTCCTTCCAAGCCTCACTATAATATATATATATATATATATATATATATATATATATATATATATATATATATACACTAGCTGCCAAAAATCAAAAATGGGACAGTTTAGTTTTTTTTTTCAATTTCTCCAGAATATCCGGGGGGATTACAACTAAACTTACACACATTAAACATATCTCTTATGTTGATACACTGTATTAATTACACTTCATTATAAAGAATATAGAAAAAAGTTATGAGCATATATATATATATATATATATATATATATATATATATATATATATGCTCATAACTTTTTTCTATTCTTTATAATGAAGTGTAATTAATACAGTGTATCAACATAAGAGATATGTTTAATATGTGTAAGTTTAGTTGTAATCCCCCCGGATATTCTGGAGAAATTGAAAAAAAAACTAAACTGTCCCATTTTTGATTTTTGGCAGCTAGTGTATATATATATATATATATATATATATATATATATATATAGCTTATAACTTTTCTTTATTCGTTTTCAATTGGTGACGTACAAGAATACAAAATAATATTATGAAAAAAAATTAGAAACTTTTTTTTGCAAGTACATAATTTTCGACTGATCCTTCAGTCTTCATCGATGTATTGAAAATGATGAGCATACACGAGGTGGTATAGCCAATGAAAAGGTGCCACGTCAGTTTTAAATATATACACATATGATGATTGCAACGTCTTGTCATACGAGTGCCACTCCCTCAGACATTTAAAATCCATGAGCCAAATGCCTGAAGGAGTATCTATACAAAGATGATGTTACAGAGTCTTAGCTTTGTACGACAGCTAAGTCTCCCTCTCGGTTCAAAATGTTGAGATCCAGCAACAAGCAAGAGCAAGATAGCCAGCAACAAATTAAACTGCAGACCAGCTTAATGCGGGTACTGGTCTCCCGCTTTATGATTTTTTTAAATCAGAGATTTGCTTCTCCTAGAAAGGTTGCCTTCACCACGGCTTACGGGAGCCCTCTCCACCCCAATACACATATACACACACACAAATATACACGGTGCTAGTTGGCCGTTGACCCAGAAAAAGAGTTCATTCGCCCTTTGGAAGGTCTTGTTTTTAATCCTCCAGGGAGACTAGCCGCCCTCCTCACCAAACAAGTCTGGTGGCGGAACCAGTTTAATCGCCGGTGACCCGACCATGAGGCAGGTAGTACTGGGTTACATGGTACCAGTAGCTATATGCTATACACATATAAGTACGCACATACACACATGCACACAGTACATATACACATATAAACGAAAAATTAAAAATCAAACAGTAAATAAAAATGAAGAAACGCGCCTTTAACAGTCCAATATTTTGAATTCTAACGAATATTATTTATTCCAAGAGAGAATAAGAATTCAAAGGATATATGACGTTATGAGGAGAGACGCTATGAATTCATTTGTAAATCAACGGCTATTTCTCGTTCGAAAAAGAACGAAAACGTCGTTTCCAAATTTAATTGTTTTAAGATAGAAACGAAACGCTCCTTTTTATTAATTCATATATTAATATGTACATACGTATACAAATAAATACTCACATGTACAAATATATACATATGGTGATTGTCACTTCTTGACAGAGGACCATCTTTCCCTTGCTTTATTGTTGATTACTCAATTATTTTCATGTATTTTTGAAAATATTTTTTTTTAATTATGTACACATATATACACTTATACACACACATATACATGTAGAAATGTGATCAGGAATGCATCAATTCCTATTTTCTGTGCGAACGAAGGTGGCTCTTCAGACCATCCCTGCTCTTACACAGACTGTTGCAAAGGTCACACTTAAACTGAGATTGAGGGATGCCAACTGGTGCTGCACTACTGTGGACGCTCATATGACGCTTTAGGCCTCCACTCGATTTACAGACCACAGAGCAAACAGAACATCTGTGCCCTGCAAAGTTTACCCCATCAAAGAAAGATTGATCTCCATGTGAACGCTTGTGGCTAGCGAGGCCAGCTCTGGATAAAGTCATTTTACCGCATAAATCACATGTGTGGTTCTGCATTACATCCTCCGACAGACCTGATATATCTGACAGATTTTTCTTCCGGATATCACGCTTCATTTTTGCATGCTCATATTTTTTTCTTCTCAGAACTATCACAGCCATGATAGACCAAGGAGCGCCACTTTTTACGATCATTGGGAGCACTTTCCCAACTGAACACGTCAATACCAAGAGCTTTAAGATTATCTTTGTTGCTATCCTTAAAGCGTTTCCTCCGTTTATGTTGTGGACGCTTTCCTTGTATAATTTCACCATAGAACAGGCGCTTTGGCAATCTATCGTCATTCATCCTTGTCAGATGTCCAGCCCACCTCATCTGGTTGCGTATAATCAACTTCTCGATGCAAGGTATATCAGCATGCATGAGAACATCCACATCAGATATAAAAGTGCTCCACCTGATGCCCAGAATGTGTCTCAGGAATTTCTGGTGCACTCTCTCCATGACTTTTATGTGTCTACCATAAGTTGTCCAGGCCTCAGAAGCGCAAAGCAGGGATGGTAAAATACAAGATTGATAGACACTGATCTTTGTAGGAATAGTTATACTCCTGTCAGATCATACTCGCTTCTCTAAGCCACCAAAAGCCTTAGTGGCACGCTGTATCCTATAGTTGACCTCAGCATCCAGGGTTCCATCTCTGGCGAGAGTACTACCCAAATACACAAATGTGTCAACCACGGTAAGTCTCTGGTTGTTGACAAAAAAAATTTGGTTCCACATACAAAATACCGGGTGGAGGTGTGAACATGATCTTAGTCTTCTTAAGACTAATAGTAAGCCCAAAAGACGCACAGGCCCCTGAAAACAGATCCATGATATCCTGCATATCCCTCTCACCATGGGCCACGAGATCGGCGTCATCCGCATGAAGCAATTCACAAACCAGGTGCTGAAAGGTCCTTGTAGAAGCATGAAAACGACGAATATCAAAGACTCTACCTGTGGTTCTGAAACGCAAACAAACACCTAGAGAACATTCCTTAAAGGCATACGATAACATAGTTGCAAAATAAATTGAAAAAGTGTAGGTGCTAGGATATCATCCTGCTTCACACCATTATCAACCGATATGGGTTCCGACAGGCATCCGTTGAAGTTCAGGCGAGCCTTCATATTAGTGTGGAGCTCCCTGAGTAATCGTAGAAATTGAGGTGTGCATCCCAACTTTCCCAGAATTATCCATAGGGCGCTTCTGTTCACCGTATCAAAAGCCTTAGTCAAATCAACAAAAACCTGATAAAGCGGAACGCGGTGTTCAGTACATTTCTCCTGCAACTGCCGAGTAGAGAAGATCATGTCCGTGGTTCCTCTGCCCGGACGAAAGCCACTTTGGCTTTCTGGAATGACGGATGGACAAATATACTTTAACAATCTATTGAATAGAACTCTGTAAAATGCTTTGCTAACTGCTTCCAACAAACTTATCCCACGATAACTTCCACAGTCGGTCCTGGGCCCCTTTCCCTTGTACAGTGATATAAGAATTGCATCAACCCAATCCTGATGGACGGAGACACCCCTCCAGACATCAGTGATAAGATGAAGAATTTCATGAACAAGTTTATCACCCCATGTAAGAGGACTTCCACAGGAATACCATCAAGCCCTGGAGCCCTCCCAACGTTCACTTCCTTGATTGCATCTCTAATTTCATTCTCAGATGAGGACACAGACATTTCATGGATAAGCTTCTGTTGTGATAAAAATTCATTGATGACGTCCTCATCAACATTAGAGGGGTTGTCAAAGAGATCAGAATAATGCTCGGTCCAACGAAGGAGAATCTTGTTAGGATCCTTTATAAGGGCAATTCCATCACTTGAGAGTAGGGGAGATGTAGATAGTGTTTGAGGACCAAAAGCGTTTTTAAGCAAATGGTACATGCGTTTGAGGTCTTGACAATCAAAAGCCATCTGGATTTCGTTGGCGAGTTTAGCCCACCACTGATTCTTCATTTCGTGGAGTCGCTTTTGGAGAATACCCTTGTTTGCTTTAAGTGACTGTCGGAGGGACTCTCGACCTTCATGAGAAGCAGACAACATCTAATGGTGCAATTCATTTTTAGCACTTAAGAGTTGAGTAATTTTTGAATTATTATCATCAAACCAATCCTGATGTTTAGATTTGCGGAAGCCAAGAACATCTACACTTATTTCATAGATTGTATTTTTAACATGCGCCCATGATCCATCAAAATCAGCAGAATTAACTACGGATCGAAGCTTTTCACGCACACTTAAATCAGCCAGTCTGGAACACATCAACCCACCTGGGAATCCCAACACCACCCAACCTACCCTTCCTCCTTATACAGACTTTCAACTTCCCGCGTACCAAAAAGTGATCTGTGCCGCATTCAACTCCACGCATAATACGCACACTACAGACGTCCCGCAAATCTGCCTTCCTGGAAATAATGTAATCGATCAAGTGACCTTGTTTTGAACGAGGATGGGTCCAGGTAAACCTATGGACCTCTTTGTGGCTGAAGAAAGTGTTACAGATAGCAAGGTCAAACCATTACTGTTGACCCTACCTACACCAAACCGGCCGAGTGAGTCCCAGGTGTGATGATCCTTGCCAATCCTTGCATTTAGATCACCCATGAGTAAGATCTTCTCAGATAAAGGAATAGAGGAAATGGTACGATTGAGATCGCGGTAAAACGCTGTGATGGTGTCTTCATCATGACCCATGGTAGGGGTCATACATAGATAAAATCGTCACATACCTACTGTGTGCAAGAGGGAAGCGCATCATCACAATTCTGTCACTTACACAGATTGGCTGTTCAATCCTCTTCACCAAATCAGAACGCACTGCAAAGCCAATTCCACCTTCTCGTCTCAGCCCCGATTGTTTTCCTTTCCAAAGAAAAGGTGTATCCCGAGCCCACTTCCACCGATTGATCCTCACCACTCAATCGTGTTTCAGACAATGCCCCAATGTCTATGCTGTACCTAGCGAGCTCTCTTGCAACAATAGCTGTCCTACGCTCAGGTCTTTCACTATCCAGGACATCTAGCAACGTTCTCACATTCCACGTAGCAACAGTTAGGTTATTCCTCTCCTGATAAAATTTTAATTTTCCTTGTTTATTATTTTTCTTCAACTTTATCTTGTTTCTCCTGCAAATATAGAGCAGCCGCCGACCGCAGGAAGCCGATCAGCTAATAAAAGGGTAGACCAATTTTTAGGTCACCTTTTCTAGACCCTTCCCAAATTCATGGGTGAGCAGTGTATCCCTAGAAAAGGCTGCTAAGCCGCCAGATCATCCACTGAAGTTGCTTCCACCCTGTAAGTGATTTAGTCAACGATGTTAGATAAATCACGTGCAGATTTGCAGCTATGCACTTCAAGCCCGCTAAGCCTGTACATGTCGCCACTCACCTACGCCATAGGACTTTTACTTTTTTTTCTTCTTCAAAAGATATCTGCACATAACGAGCGCGACACAACATGCTTGTACTACACATATTGTACCCTCTCACACCCTACCACTGGTTGCACAGTGACAGACTGAAATAGTGAGATGACTGAGCAGTGGCATAGTGTGCATGTTTTACCTCTCAGCTGGACATACACACACACATACGCATAAGCAAGCAAACATGCATATGTATTTATATATTCCTAGTTCTCACAATATAGTAACCCTCCAGAATTTGAGAGGGAGGCCACCATGTACTACACCTTGCCCAAGGGTGACCTGAAACTATGCTAGGCAGAGGCGTTCATCTCCCTGAGATAGTAGGTTACCCACATACCCTAAATATATGCATATATACACACACATAAACGCTTGCATATATACATATACTAGCAAATACACTTGCTCATGCATAAATGTTTTCGCATATATTTACACATAGAGACAGTTATACATACACACACACACATACACACACATACATATATATATATATATATATATATATATATATATATATATATATATATATATATATATATATATATATGATTAAATGACTTACTGACTAGATGGTTTTCTAACGAATGATAAAAAATATTTTTTGTATAGTTTTAAAGGTTAAAAACTTCAAAGAATATATATATATATATATATATTTAGTAATGTGATTGATAATTTAAAAATCAAATTATAATTAAACTAATCAATTATTTGTACGATCGTTTCGGAAAACAGTGTTTTTATTGTGGTAGACATCAAGTTACGGACAATAATTATTACATATAGTTTTTTAATAAACAAGGTTTCCTCGTCAGCAAATATTGTGAAAAATGAAAAATATTACAATGAAGCCCTTAAAAACTCGGGATACAATTCGCAAATTAAATTCATAAATAAAAATGATAGAAACATAAACTGCATTGAAAATAAACCTATAAAGAGCGTAATAACATATAATATGGCAATGTCTTCCCGTATGCGAGTTAAGAAAAATGACCAAGAGACAAAAAAAGATAAAACCAAACCACAAATATTAGATAATAATACAAATAAACAACAAACCAAAACCCGTAAACGTAAGAATAGACATAAGGAGACCCTATGGTTCAACCCTCCATTTTCCAAAAACCTAGAGACAAACATAGCCAGAGAATTTTTAAAAATATTAGATAGGAACTTTAAAGCCCCTCATAGATATAATAAAATTTTCAATAAGAATACAATCAAAGTCTCTTACTCTACTATGCCTAACCTTCATCAAAAAATAATTAGCTCTAATAGTAAGAAAATTAATAAGCTACAAAATACAACTATACAAAATATATCAGACTGTAACTGTAGAAGAAAAAATAAATGTCCCCTACAAGGCTCATGTAAGATTAAAAATGTAATCTATAGCTGCACAGTATCAAAAACCCCAAATCTACATGAACCTATTAACAGCCATAACTCAACTACCAGATTAAATAATGACACCAACTTAAACCAATCTACCGATCAATTACAAACCAACCCACCATATAATAATCCAGCACCAGACCTAGCGGAAATAATCACAATAAGCAAGAGGCAATATATTTTGGTTCCACATCTGGCCTAATAAAACATAGAATTTCAACGCACAAATATTATTTTAAAAATAATTCTCTGTCAAACCACACTACTCTATCCAACTATATTTGGCAACTCAAAAATAGCAATATTTCTTTCAACTTGAAATGGCGAGTAATTGAATCTTGCAAACCATATAAACCAGGAGATAAATTCTGTGCACTATGTACAAAAGTGACCCTAAAAATTTTGAAATATGAAGATATAAAAAATACAACTACCCTATTAAATTCAAGACAGGAACTAATCTTCACATGCAGTCATAAACGTTGGTTTAAATTTAATAAATATAAACCACCTTAAATCATTAAAAATTACTTATTAGTAAAAATAGATAACAATTTTTTTATTATTCTGTAATAAATTTAGTTAGACTAATTATCCCCCTTACATCCTTTAATTAAAGAAAATATGACTAATTATCCCCCCTACATTATTCAATTATACAAATAACATTAACCTAAAATTTCTTTCGAATTAAAAACCGTGGTGTCTTTAAATCAAAAGTATGCTAACGGAAATAATTTATTGCACGGGCGTTCTTCTTAAAATTTATCATTTCATAAGCTGAGAAGCTATAGCAAACATCTATATGAATACTTTAATCATAGTTCCTGATTTCAAAAGGCGAAAAATTAAAAGGTAAATATTTGTACCTATGTTTTTATGTATATATCTGTATATCTATGTATATGTATATATGGGTCTATTTTTCATATATATGCATGTATATATTTGTGTATGTATTGTTACAAATATGTGAAAAAAATATATAATTTGAGACAATAATTACTTTTAATATTATAAATAAAATAAAAAAAGTCGAGAGAGAAAATTCTGTTTTATCGCGCTTTATATTGTCGTCTGCTCTCAGTGAATTTGTAAACATCCGGAAAAAGAAAAAAAGAGAAAGAGATAGAAGATACGAAAATACAGCGAGGGGACGCCTATAAACTGTAAAGAAAGAGAGAGGGGGGAGAGAAGATATGAAACTAGAGAGAGGAAAAGCTGCAGGCATCCGCCTCGCGTGTTATTGAGCGAGTGACGCGAGAGAGATGCAGGTACATACAGTGAGAGAGGGGGCGCCAAAGAGAGAGAGAGAGAGAAAGGTATACCATTAGAGAGAGGGAAAGGAGCGGCGCAGGGTGGCGAGACAGTTACGATATAGCAGCCGAGGAGGAGGGTCAGGGAAGCGACATTGTTGGCGATGGTGACGGCGTTTGTGGTGCTGACGACGGCGAAGAAATGAACGATATATTTTGACGACAGAGAAAACAAAAAAGGCGATAATGAGGAATGACGATATATCCAATGGACGAAGGAATGAAATTGTTTCAAAAGAAAGGAATGCGACAGAAATATTTAAAACCCGGCGCTGAGTGAGTCGATTGTTTATTTTTCTCTATATATATATCTGTCTCTCATATATGAAAACAACTACAAAAACAAAAACACAAAAAGGATATCCTTCCATTTTGGAGTTAAAAGCAGACGACGGGGTGTGAACTGTTTATTTCTTTTGCGCAGAAATTCTCTCTCGAATCTATTTCAAGTTTGTTTGTTCATCCAGTTACACATTCTCTTTTACTTTCGTTACAATATATTTTTATATATGTAAATAAAATTGTGTTAATTTTTACATTGGCCTCGGTAATGTTACTTGGATGTGTTTTTCCTGTTTTGTGTTTATAAATGTCTTTCGAGAAAATGCATATATCCCTCCCGTATCTAAAAACCCGGGAAAACTAATTTCTTTTAAATAATTTTTTTATATTTTGTGTTACGACTTTTACCCCTAGACATTCCGGGTCGTAACATAAATGGGGCTCTCGTCCGGGATTTATCCTTCTCCAAAGACACTAGACAGTGGACACATTTAAAGTAACAAGAGGTGTTTAAAAAAAAGATGGCACTGGTTCAAGCATTCCTAGAGTCACCGTCATTTGAAGAACTGTACAAGATGAAAAAAGATGACATATTATCGATAGCGAGAGAGTATGAGTTAGACTACAGACCGGGTATGCGGAAAGCCAAACTAATTGAGATAGTGACGGAACATAGTGGACGAGTCCGTGTTGCGGATTTTGATAGAGAGCAGACCTGAACACCGTCAGGAAAGAAGGGAAGAATTCGACATTCCCAGAAATATCCGGCTCGTACCGACGTTCCACGAAGAAAATGTGGACGGGTATTTCCTACATTTTGAGAAGATAGCTTTGAGCGCTAAATGGCCCAGGGATGCATGGCCGATGCTGCTACAGACGGCGCTGAAAGGAAAAGCATAGGAAGTATATACCTCCCTGTCTTTAGCAGATTGCACCGACTACGATCGCCTGAAACGTGCCATCCTCCATAGTTACGAGTTAGTGCCTGAGGCATATCGGCAACGATTTCGGTCATGCCAAAAGGAAGAAGACCAGACGTACGTCGAATTCTTCCGTCAGAAAGAAACTCATTTCAATAGGTGGACCTCGGCTAAAGATGCCACCTTTGATTACGAAAAACTCCGTCAAATGATCTTGATGGAGGAGTTCAAGAGCTGCCTCCCTAGTGAACTAAAATTATTCCTGGACGAGAGGCGGATCGACACAACATACGAAATGGCGATCCTTGCCGACGAGTACGCCCTGGCTCATGCATGCGAGGGAAATAAACCCCTAAAATTATCCGAGACCCGCTCGAACTCCCGGAAAACAAGTAGCGTTACCCACAGCTTAGGGCATAGTCCAGACAGTAAGATATATCGACCCCCTGACATCAGAAACAGATCCCCAAACAACTCGATCCGACCACCCACCTATCAAATGACAAAGACACATAGGCCTGTAACGTGCTATTATTCAGGAAGGTTGGACATATTGCAATGAACTGCCCTGCAAGGGAAAATGTGAACTCGGTGAAAAGACCAATTGGTAAACCGCAAGGCTTTATCACCACCTACCAACCCCCTGCAGAGAACGACGGCGATAAAATCAGGGAGGAGTTCCAACCATTTGTGTCGGATGGTCTGATATATCCGATAACTGACCACACGAATTGGCGGAAAGTAAAAATCCTTCGCGACACTGGAGCAACCCAATCGCTGGTTTTAAAACAGAGTATGCCATGCGAGTCACAGACGGCGACAGGAGAATCCGTCATAATTCGCGGAATTGGGGGAAGGTATATTAACGTACCGATCCACCAAATCTCTCTTGATTCGAACATAGTACGTGGTCTGGTGCAAGTAGGCGTAGTCGATAGCCTACCCATGAAGGGTATCTCGATGTTACTCGGGAATGATCTAGTCGGCGAAAGAGTTGTTCCCCACCCGAGAGTGATGGTGGAGCCAAACACTTCAGAGAACACTGAGATGATAGAGGAACAACACCCCGACATCTTCCCAGCGTGTGCAGTAACCCGTGACCAGTCTGCAAAAAGAACAGCAGAGGAAAGGTTAGAGGCAAAAGATCGGTCCAGGGAAGATGAGGAAATCGACCTATCGAAATCATTCATGAATCTTGAGGGGAAGCTCAACTCGCAACCCACAGATCCAAATAATACCCATACCAACGAAACCTCCCTACAAGTTCCCGCTTCGCGGCAACTGATCATACAACAACAGTGGAAGGATGATGGGATTTCCCCCCTCTTCGAAGAAGCACTACCCAAAGAAGAA
Organism: Euprymna scolopes; assembly: GCF_053919585.1. NCBI lineage: Eukaryota > Metazoa > Mollusca > Cephalopoda > Sepiida > Sepiolidae > Euprymna > Euprymna scolopes. Next base: position 88,526,849 of record NC_136513.1, read on the forward strand.
CTGGAAAAAATACCCTCTGGATATTTTATAAAAAATGGTGTACTGATGAGGAAATGGAGGCCCCCGCAATCCCCAGCTCACGAAGACTGGGCGGTGATATACCAACTAGTGTTACCAAAGGCACGTAGGGCCGAAGTGTTGGAAATAGCGCACGAAACCCCCTCGGGAGGCCACTTAGGCGTCCGTAAAACCTATGATAGGATCACCAAACACTTTTACTGGCCTGGAGTCTGCAAAGATGTATCCAACTTTTGCCGAACTTGCCACACCTGCCAGATGGCAGGCAAGCCGAATCAGAAGATACCAATCGCCCCCCTACATCCTATACCCGCTTTTGAAGAACCATTTCGCCGCGTTTTAATCGACTGCGTGGGTCCACTTCCTAAGACCAAACGAGGAAATCAGTATATATTCACTATCCTCTGCGCATCTACCAGATTTCCAGAAGCAGTCCCGCTCAGGAACATATCTGCTGAGAAAATCACAAAGGCTCTTCTCAACTTCTTCTCCATGGTCGGACTTCCGAAGGTAATACAGTCTGATCAAGGATCGAATTTCATGTCCAGGATGTTTCGACAGTCCATGAGTGTGCTGGGCGTACAAACCGTAAAGTCAAGCGCATACCATCCCCAGTCCCAAAGTGCCCTAGAGAGATTTCACTCTACACTGAAAACCATGATCCGGACCTATTGCCTTAGTCACGAGAAAGATTGGGATGAGGGTATTCCCTTTTTGATGTTTGCAGCGCGAGACGCCACACAGGAGTCTCTAGGATTCAGCCCGTTCGAACTAGTATTTGGCCACTCAGTACGTGGACCCCTAGCATTGTTAAAAGAAAAATAGCTGCAGGAAGGAGTCACCTGTGAACCCATACTGGAGTATGTGTCAAGGTTCAGAAATCGACTATATGAAACCAGCCGACTGGCACGTAAAAGATTACGAACAGCTCAAGCCAGAATGAAACAACATTATGACCGAAATACTACCCCCAGGACTTTCAAAGTCGGAGACAATGTGCTTGTTTTGTTACTATTATCTGGTCATCCACTTAAGGCTCGGTTCCACGGCCCCTACACCATTGCTCAGAAGGTCAGTGAACTAAACTATATAATAAATACTTCTGATCGTAGAAAGGCGACACAGATGTGCCATATCAATATGCTCAAACCGTATTTTGAAAGGGATAAAATAAACCTTATTGTAGTCACAACTCCGTCCGCTTCCATAAAAAGACCCGAGGAGGACAGTGAAAGGATCCCGGGGAAAGACGACCACCCTCCGAGGCTATCAAACTCAGAGATATTAGCCAATCTTACACCCGTACTATCTCATTTAACAAATAGCGAAAGAAACGATATGACCGTCCTCATTCGGAGCTATAGCGATCTCTTTCCCGACGTTCCTAAACAAACGAACATCGTGCAACATGATGTGGAAATCGAAAAGGTCACCCCCATTAAGCAACACCCATATCGTGTAAGCCCACATAAAGCAGAAATAATTAGACAAGAAGTCAGATACATGCTCGAGCATGGCATCGTTGAACCAAGCCAGAGCAGCTGGTCATCTCCTTGTGTGTTAGTTGGAAAACCAGACGGATCCGTTCGCTTTTGCACAGATTACCGCAAAGTGAACGCTATCACAAAGTCAGACTCTCACCCCATACCCAGGATGGATGACTGCATCGACAAAATTGGCAAGGCCACATACATTTCTAAGCTAGACCTACTCAAAGGATATTGGTGTGTACCCTTGACTGAGCGTGCTAAAGAAATATCGGCTTTCGTTACACCCCATGGTTTGTGTCAATATAGAGTCATGCCCTTCGGGATGAAGAACTCCCAAGCCACCTTTCAGAGAATGATGAATTCATGTTTGCGAGATCTATCCGGTGTTGAAATCTATATCGACGACATCGTCATATATAATGAGAACTGGGCTGAACACATAACGTCCTTGAGAGCCGTATTGGATAGACTTCGGCGGGCAAACCTCACGATTCATTTAGCTAAAAGCGACTTTGGCAAGGCTGAAATTATATACCTAGGACATACAGTCGGCTACGGGAAGGTATCCCCGGTTGAGGCAAAAATTCAAGGCATCGTAGATTACCCTGCCCCTGCTAATTTGAAGAGTCTGAGGCGATTCCTCGGCATGGCTGGATATTACAGGAAATTCTGTCGAAACTTTTCCGACATAGTGTTACCACTCACCCAGATGCTGTCCAAGAAGGTGGAATTCTCCTGGACCCCAACTTGTCAAAAAGCATTTGAGCAAATCAAATCTTTACTATGTTCTCAACCTGTTTTGAAAGCCCCTGACTTCTCACAGCCATTCCGTTTAGCCATCGATGCCAGTGATTCTGGTCTTGGTTCCGTATTACTCCAGACAGATTCAGCCGGTATTGAACATCCAGTTAGCTACTTTTCCAGGAAGTTTAATGCGTATCAAAGGGGATATTCGACTGTTGAAAAGGAGACGTTAGCCCTCGTCCTCAGCTTAAGACATTTCGACGTGTATGTTTCTTCCTCGTGTACGCAAATACTCGTTTATACTGACCACAACCCCCTTACTTTTTTATACAAGATGAAGAACCAAATCGACGATTATTAAACTGGAGTTTGATTCTACAAGAATATAACTTGAAAATCCAGCATATCAGAGGAGTGAACAACGTTTGTGCTGATGCTTTATCCCGTGTATAATATGGATAACCTAGAACACTTCTTGTATGTTTCTTTTAGAAGATCGTAAGATAATTCAAAGAGACTTCATTATCACACGAAAACGTGTGTACTGGACAAAATAAGTATGAAAAAAAAAATCTTTGGAAAAGATTTTCTTTTTTTTTTCTAATATGGGGGGGGGTGTTACAAATATGTGAAAATATATATAATTTGAGACAATAATTACTTTTAATATTATAAATAAAATAAAAAAGTCGAGAGAGAAAATTCTGTTTTATCGCGCTTTATATTGTCGTCTGCTCTCAGTGAATTTGTAAACATCCGGAAAAAGAAAAAAAGAGAGAGAGATAGAAGATACGAAAATACAGCGAGGGGACGCCTATAAACTGTAAAGAAAGAGAGGGGGAGAGAGAGAAGATATGAAACTAGAGAGAGGAAAAGCTGCAGGCATCCGCCTCGCGTGTTATTGAGCGAGTGACGCGAGAGAGATGCAGGTACATACAGTGAGAGAGGGGGCGCCAAAGAGAGAGAGAGAAAGGTATACCATTAGAGAGAGGGAAAGGAGCGGCGCAGGGTGGCGAGACCGTTACGATATAGCAGCCGAAGAGGAGGGTCAGGGAAGCGACATTGTTGGCGATGGTGACGGCGTTTGTGGTGCTGACGACGGCGAAGAAATGAACGATATATTTTGACGACAGAGAAAACAAAAAAGGCGATAATGAGGAATGACGATGTATCCAATGGACAAAGGAATGAAATTGTTTCAAAAGAAAGGAATGCGACAGAAATATTTAAAACCCGGCGCTGAGTGAGTCGATTGTTTATTTTTCTCTCTATATATATCTCTCTCTCTCTCTCATATATGAAAACAACTACAAAAACAAAAATTACAAAAAGGATATCCTTCTATTTTGAAGTTAAAAGCAGACGACAGGGTGTGAACTGTTTATTTCTTTTGCGCGGAAATTCTTTCTCGAATCTATTTCAAGTTTGTTTGTTCATCCAGTTACACATTCTCTTTTACTTTCGTTACAATATATTTTTATATATGTAAATAAAATTGTGTTAATTTTTCCATTGGCCTCGGTATTGTTACTTGGATGTGTTTTTCCTGTCTTGTGTTTATAAATGTCTTTCGAGAAAATGGATATATCCCTCCCGTATCTAAAAACCCGGGAAAACTAATTTCTTTTAAATAAATTTTTTATATTTTGTGTTACGACTTTTACCCCTAGACATTCCGGGTCGTAACAGTATGTATGTATAATATGGTACTTAAACCAAATTTATATTTTACTCTATTTCTTTTCTATCTCTAACCCATATTAATTTTCTTATCAAGTTTAAATCCATACCTTTATTTTAATTTTTTCCAGATACATCTGCCTTACTTCTAGGTTTATTTATGGTGTCTTTCACATTTAATAAAAACCCTTCACAATATTTGCTGACAAGGAAACCTTGTTTATTAAAAAACTATATGTAATAATTATTGTCCGTAACTTGATGTCTACCACAATAAAAATCATTGTTTTCCGAAACGATCGTACAAATAATTAATTTGTTGTTGTTCCTTCTTATGAAACGTATTTTTAATTTAATTATAATTTGATTTTTAAATTATCAATCACATTACTAAATATCAAATTAGCTCTAGGATATTTACCTATCGAGCTTATTATATATCTAAATTACAACGAGCACTTTTTCTTTCTTGTATTTTAATTAAACTAGTAATTTCACTATTACATTAAAATACACTCTGCTCTTTAGACTATTGTTCTAATCTCCTTTATATATATACTATGTGTATATATATTGCATTTTATATATATTTACTCAATTATTATTATATATATACTAAATTCTATATAAATTTGCTCAATATATTGGCTCAATTATTATATATATGTATATATTTTTCCAATCATTACATACATTTGTTCAAATAATAATTATGTATATATATATATATATATATATATATATATATATATATATATATATATATATATGTGTGTGTGTGTGTGTGTGTGTGTGTGTGTGTTTGCTCATTTAGGGTGAAGCCTAGCATGTTGTGTATATCAACAGAGGTGCGAAGTACAAAGCCAAGATAGACAATGAAAAGAAAAGGGGCAAGAGTATCTCCTTGTAGAACCCCAGTGCGGATGTCGAAAAATTCAGTGTCCCCATCTGGGGACCTGACCATTGCTCGAGTGTGCTCATATAGCATCATGATAGCATTAATGTCTTTATTTGGAATGTCATATGCTTTTAATATGCTGGCCATTTTTTCTCTTTGTACAGAGTTGAATGCTTTGGAGAAATCTACAAAGATCATGACTGCCTCAATGTTTTTTGCTTTGACTCCTTCAATCAGTCTCCTAACAGTAAGTATTTGACTACTAGTAAAGCGATTCTTTCTAAATCCATTTTGGTTCTTCCTGAGCACTTCTTCGATCTTTGGTTGGATACGGTTGAGAAGCATGGCATTGTAGATTTTTGCTGCAATTGGAGTGAGTGTTTTTCCTCTGTAGTTGCTTGGTATGCTTAGGTCACCCTTCTTCGAAACAAACGTCATCAATCAGCACACATAACTGATGCAGATTACGCAGACGATATTGCTTTGTTCGCGAACAACACTGCTGATGAGCAAACACTGTTACGTAAGCTAGAAATGTCTGCAAATGACATTGGTTTCCACATAAATGCGGATAAGACAAAGTTTATGACTTTCAATGTGAAGCGAGAGATCAGGGGTTTGGTTGAATCAACACTGAAAGAAGTCGCTGAGTTTACGTATCTGGGCAGCAACATAGTTTCCACAGAGAGAGATATCGGAATTCGCATCTCAAAAGCATGGACCGCATTGGATGTTTTTTTTTTTTTTTTTTTTTTTTACAGAGGCATCACCACATTATCAAGGCCCAGAGGCCACTCAAGGATAAGGGTTAAAGAGTGTACAGTAGAAATTGGACAATATAGTAATCATTGGTAATGAAAATTTGGTAAATTTGATAACTTATATGGAACGGCTCATCAAGAACTTATTTACTTTAGACTTGAACACAACCATATTGTAGTCAGCCGGAAAGCAGGAAAACGGAAGACAATTCCACAGGCGTGCAGTTCTAAGAAAGAAGCTTTGTTCATGGAATCTACGTTTAGGTTTAGGCACAGATAAAGAGTGGGAGGAATTATTGATAGTGTTTACAGCTAGACGAGTGTTTCTTGTGAAAGTTTGGCGAGGGGGAACCATAGATTTAAGCTCAGTCGAACACTTTCCATGAAAATAACGATACATCAGAGACAAACTCGCAACATCTCTTCTGTGAGATAGAGGTTGCAAGGAGGAGAAAAGGACATCTCCTACGAGGCTACGAAGTCTATTTTGAACTCTATCAAGGCAGGACAAGTCCTTTCTAGCAGCTCCTGCCCAGATGTGGCAACAGTATTCCATCCTTGGACGTACCTGGCTCTTATATAGATAGAGAATAGCATCAGCAGTGAGATATTTACCGGATCGATAGAAAGATCCCACCATTTTCCCAGCGGCCTTGGCAACAGATTTGATGTATGTGTTCCATTCAAGATCAGGAGTAATGGTCAAGCCCAGAAGCTTGTCAAAACTTGAGGCCTCCAGAAGACGAGAGCCATTCATTTCAATTGATGCCAAATGTGGATTAGATTGTTGATGATGTAAGGAGAGAAGCTTGGTTTTAGATGCATTAAAAGTAACCAGCCACTCCTTTCCCCATTGTACTACATGCTCAAGATCAGAGGAGAGAGAATTGGAGAGAACTTGGTCGTTTACTGTCTTAGATGTGCTACCATAAATGGTAGTGTCGTCAGCATAAATGTCTACAAATGATGTAAGGATGTGATTTGGAAGATCATTAATGTAGATCAGGAAAAGAGTTGGGCCTAGGATGGACCCCTACATTCAGTATTGACTTGGAGACAAACTGAAAAGGCAGTTCTTCATGGCAGTGGTAGAGTCTGCCCTTGTTTACGGTGCTATAACCTGGACACTCACCAAAAGATTGGAAAGAAAACTAGACGGCACATACACCCGTATGCTAAGAACAATATAAAATATTTCTTGGCAAAATCATCCCACGAAGCAGCAACTTTATGGCAATCTACCTGCCATATCTAATACCATCAGAGAAAGACGCCTACGATTTGCCGGTCATTGTCTGAGGAGCAAGAATGAATTGGTGAGTGATGTATTGTTATAGACTCCACGACATGACACGGACGCGCAAGCAGAGGACGACCTAGATCCACGTACATCCAACAAATAGCACACGACACCAACTGTAAACCTGAAGATCTGAGGCAACTGATGAAAGACAGGAAACTATGGAGAGGAAGAGTCACATTGGTCCGGGCAAGGAGCCCGCCATGATGATGATGATGATGATGATGATGATGATGATGATGATGTGTATTTGCTTAATTATTATAAGTAAAATAATTATCTACAGACACGCAGCTAACTAATTTTTCTATAAAAATTTATCAAATACATAAACAACGAATATATGTGTTTGTATTTATATTTATATAACTAAAAATGCGCACATTTTCGTGCGCTTCTATAAATTGTGCGTCAACTATTCAGTTGAAAGGTAGATAATTTTTCCAAAATTTCCAGGGAGAATAACTTATACGTAATATAATTATAAGTAGAAAAATAACAGCATATATATATATATATATATATATATATATATATATATATATATATATATATATATATATATATATATATATTATGTATAGATCATAGTATAACAATTAGATCACTGTCTGACTGACGTAAAGAACATTTAAAATTAAAATGTTTAAATTCAACATTATTTCACGCGGTTAATGGTAGCCGAATGGATACGGTCTTTGCTAATCGAACCAGAGGTGTCTCGTGTTGCCGAGTTCAAATCGTTCGACTGGTGTTAATCGTGACACCCTGCACTGAAGATTCCCGAAAGGATGAAACACTAGTGTCTGTAGGTATTTAATTATTATAGTAAAAAAAAAAAAAATAATAATAATATATATATATATATGTGTGTGTGTGTGTGTGTGTGTGTGTGTGTGTGTGTGTGTGTACTAGCAAAAGTACCCGTCGTTGACTCCGTTCAAAAACAGCCTACAGAAAATGGGCTCTGATTTATGAAAATATGATAAGTTATGAAAAGGAAGGGTTGTAAATTTGGGTTGAATTTGGGGGTATCAAAACCAAAGCAAAATATGGTGAAAGTAAAAATAAAATAGATAAACCCCATAATTTATTATACCATACCTGTTCACACTGAAATACTTATCACGATATTCTGTGGATCTATATTAAAAAACCTTGTTAAACTTTCTGACATATTTCCATTCTATGGAGGTCAGGTGCAAACGAACACCCCATAATTTTATTATACCATATTTCTTCAAACTGAAACATAATTATCAAAGTATACTTACGCAGATAGATATGAAAAGTCTTTATTAAAGTTTGTGCCTATTTCCATTCTATGGAGGCCAGGCGCGAACGCAGACCCCACAATTTTATTATACCATTCCTATTTAAGTTAAAACATACTTATCAAAGTATTATTATGTACATCTATATCAAAAACACTTGTAAACGTTTTTTTAAATTTTTTAATTTTTTATTTCCATACTTTCTGGACCAGGCGCGAACGTAGACCCCACAATTTTAATGAACCACCGTTCTGCCAGATCACATATACCCATTCCTGTGTCTCGATACATCTTCTATCATTATATGTAATCAGTTTTTTAAAATAGTCAACCATATAGGAGCCTATTCGTGACCAGACACACACATAAACACACACACACACACACACACACACACACATTCAGCCTTATATTATAGATATATACATATATTTCTATAGAAATATATTTTCTTATAATATATACCAATCCTTATTTAAGAAGCTCAATGTAATTACAGAGCAATATAGAGAATAAATGACAAAAAAGTATATTCTAAAATTCATTATGTTGACCATCTTATAATTTATTCCTTTAATTCAGTTGACATTTACAATTCTTGACAGTATCTGTTTCGTAGCGCAAAATCAATCACTTAATTATTATATCAATCAGTGAATCTATTATGCCCTTAACTCATCAGAAGAAATAGCAACACTCAATCAATCAAAAGGAAATGAAGTGTGATTTGAGATGATTAAAATTCAAAAATTGAAAGAGAAGCTGCAAATACCTTTAATATGTTCTCAGTGACGCCATTTTGAATTTTATCAAACAAAGTCACTACAACCAACTATTCCTATAAACCTTACTATTCTTTGATAAAATTACAAAATGGCGTAATTTAAATACGTTAAAGGTATTTGCTAAGTCAACTGAATTAAAAGAATAAATTATAAGATGGTCAACGTCATGGATTTTGGAATATAGTTTTTTGTTATTCATTCTCTCTCTCTCTCTCACTCTCTCTCTCTCTCTCTCTCTATATATATATATATATATATATGTGTGTGTGTATGTGTTTATATGTAATTTAACTACTTAAAATAATAATAATAATAACAACAAAATAATAATAATAATAATAAATAATAATAATAATAATAATAATGATATACAGTAATATAAGAAGAACAAAAAATCAATAAGTAACACGAGCTTTTACATGTAAATAGCTCAATAGTGCAGTACTAGAGCTATACATATTTCTTAAAGTACCACGTTACAAGGAACAAGCAGTGAAACAATTACTCATTTTAAAAAATATTAGTCTTTTATTATTAAGCACCTGCCTACAATTGTTTCGGCCCCAATGTTTGAATATAATTATATAATAGTGTATGTATTATAGCTTTCTTATAAATAACTGTATCACTCTGTCTCTGATAACGTAGTACTTTCATATATATATATATAGGTGTGTTGAATTTCATTACACACACACACTATATATATATATATATATATATATATATATATATATATATATATATATAGTGTGTGTGTGTGTAATGAAATTCAACACACCTATATATATATATATATATATATATATATATATATATATATATATATATTTGTCTAGCCGCACTGATGAGTGTTGATACAACGAAACAGTACTGTATGTGGATGACAAATTAAAAAAGGCCCCTCTTTGGGTTGAGCACTTTGTAAATATATTTTAACCCGACGCGTATTTAAGCAATTAAAGCGAATCCCACTATTTATTTATTTGTAAACAAATGATGGCTTGAGCACTGTAAGCGATTCGTAGTCAAGTGGTTAGGACTGTCGACTGTCAACGCGACGGTTGTAGGTTCGATCCACGGCAAGGGAAAGGTGTTTGTCCAGACGCACTGATGAGTTGTGATACAACGGAACAGTACTGTATGTGGATAATTGGTTGGTTGTTTTTGTTTTACGGCATATCAACCCTTGTCGGGTTATTTAATGCCGAATCCAAAGATTTTGAAGTAGTAATTTCATATATATATATATATATATATATATATATATATATATATATATATATATATATATATATATATATGACTACTTGATTAAATCACATAAATTGATATACGAAAATGTAATTTTATGGGTAACTTTTCAGTATTTACTTCAACAGTGCTCAATACATAGGTAGAGCTAGGTAGTAAGTTGTGAAAATATATATGGTAATTAAGCTACACAGAATATTCTGCGTTTCATTCCCGTGAGAATTCGTGAGGCTTTTGCGAACAGTTGTGGTTATCGCGCATTTATATATATACTCACATGTTATTGAATGTTCTAGTTAGCCAATCAGCTTCTTAGTTGCTACCGCGCCCATCCTAATCAGCCAATGGACGGCCACTTACAGGACAAATACACAGTTGACCTCAGGTTCACCCCTTTCTCTTTATGTGTTTTATGGTAAGGTTAGATATCCTTTTTTTGGAATAAGCTGACCTACTTTCAGCCTAGGTGTAGTTAGGTATGTTGTTTTGTGTTTCAGTCTAAATTTCGGATATTATATATATATATATATATATATATATACATATATATACATACACACACACACTCACATTTATATATGTGTATATATATATATATATATATATATATATATATATATATATATATATATATATGTACATGACTTAAGTAATTAAAACAACAAAATGAAATATAGCTAAAATGTATTAGTCTGAAATTTAAATATTTATTTTTATAATTGATATTCAGGATATCGTCCTGCTTACAATTTTTAATATTTCATGTTTTGAAAGGTGTAAGTGGACTTAATAAAGCTAAAAAATAAGTTTTCGTTCCGTTGGATGCATATTTTTTAAAGATTATCTAAAAAAATTAAATATAAATGTTACACAGGCAAATTAAAATAAAATAAGATTGGCTTCATTTTGTGTCATTAAAAATAAAATAATAATTAAAAATATACAGATGTTCTTTGCTTCTGTATTCCTTCATCGACATTTGACTTGATTGTGGAATACATTTTCTTACCGTCACAGGTAATTACATCATACTTATTTTTCTTTTATTTCTGTTTTTTTTTTTTAAATATAGGAGATTTATAGACTTTAACGCTAGTTTCACGTGTTGGTAACTTCGTTGTAAATATATGTACTCGATTCTTATCACCAGATTAAATAACAGATTCTTTGGAGAAGCTGTGAATTGAAACCCGACCGCTAGATTATATGTCTGAAAGTTTGCCTTCATACGGATACATGTTTCCTGTCTGAATCATGCCGAATGCTGGAAGGTGACCGGGTCAAGTTAGTAACGACACGGGTTGATTACCTAAATCCAATTGGTTCCACAACCATCAGTTACCCTTAGGATGTTGGCGACCTTCATATGGTTCATCCCGTAAGTACCCGATGTCTTTCGGAATAGAATTCATACTATTGAAACATCGGGAAAAACAACGCCAGCAATAGAATCTTCGGATTACTACTAGATAATGATGCTGCTGCTGCTGCTGCTACTGCTGCTGCTGCTGCTGATGATGATGATGATAATGATGATTGCGCATGTTTTCCTTGGTTACTTATCTTCTCAGCTAGCTGTATGATTGAGCTCTGTCCCTGTGTTATTTTTCGACATTAGAAATCGCCTAAAGAAGCCTACTCCCTTGTCTTATTGTGGACTTGGCTTTCACTAGATCTGTTTCTTATCTCTTTTTTTTTATTGGTATTTATTTGCTTCCTTACTAGAGCAATGTGTGACACAAGGTCGTTTTTAATGTGGGGCAAAACCAGCTACTTTTCCCCCTCAAAAAATGAGGGAGTAGGCAAAATAACGATTGCCTTAGTAGAAAAGGGGTTTCCCTCCATTGACTAAGGACAAATTTACATAAGTGTAACATCAGAGAAGATACTACACTCGTATTTGAGCCTGAAGGATTTCATCACTATTTCATTTTCAATCTACTTAATTCCCACTCCCACTTAGAGATCGTCCCGTGTGTTTTTTTTTAAACTTTAACCAACCCGAAAAAAATCACAGGAAACATGATGATTCGCTAGAGTTCACACTCGCTATCTAGTTATTTTCATAAACTATTCAGATAAAATCATAAAATTACGTTAGTAATTTTTTCTTTTGTAATAAATGATTTATCTGAAAATAAATGGTCATATAAAGATATAAAAATAAACTCTACAAGATCCTCTTTCGTTTGTCCATTTTTTGTCCATACGTTACATCATTTTAACACCCGGTTCCCTGCATTGCTATAGCCGTCTTATATTCCTCCATATCTATTTACACCCATTAAAATTTTGCTACACATTCATAAGCATGTTTCGGTCAGCCAGTTACAAGTAACCAGAGATAGCTTCAGGCGATATTCCTTATAAAAAGGTTTAGTGCGTAATCCACTTGATTACAGACTAAACTAAACGTTTGTATAAGGAATATCGCCTGAAGCTGTCTCTAATTACTTGTAACTGGCTGACCGAAACATGCTCATGAATGTGTAGCGACATATTAACAACTCAATATCTTGCATTACTACTGACGTATTTTTGCCCTCTCTCTTGATTAAAATGATCAGCAACAATTTTACAAACAAACAATTCGAAAGTAAGGATGATCCTTCCCTCAATTTCTAAGCTATTTAGAGATGAGATGAGTAGAGGGAGTGGGAGAAAGAGAGAGCGAAAGGGTGAAAAAGAAGGACGTAAGATGGGTAAAACGTTGAAGGCAAAGTAGAGGAAGAGGAAAAGAGATAAGGGATAAGAGGGAAAGAGAGGGGCAAGCAGTTAATATTACAGCATTAATTTGTGACAGTAGGTAATGGAAATATATATATCAGGGAAGGAGAGTGGGCATTGAATATATGTCATATGGATTTTGACTCGTTAATTATCAATGCTGTTTGGGAGTGGGGCGTTGTTTGCGATTACTAAGTTGCGTCCTCTCAAAATAATCTTAGTTACATCCAACTTATGTGCATTTATTTATTTAAAAGAAGGGGTAAATGCATTGATTGACTAAAAAGGTCTGTAAGTAATTTAATGGTTTCAGGATCGACCCTTGAGACAGTCCCTTATTAATGTTATGCTGCTTGGATGTATGTCCATCAATGACAACCTGTATGCTTCTATTGTCTAAGATGGATCTAATTATAATTAGTATATGTCCAATTATAACGTACGACTTAATTTTCATCAGAAGCCCTTTGTGCCAGACTTTATCAAATGCCTTGGATGTATCAAGGGCTACAGCTGTGGCTTCACCAACTTTATCCAGTACATGGTAAATGCATTTACAGATAAATTTTAAAATATATGCAGTAGAATGACTAAAATTAATAAAAGTGCAAGATAAGAATAGAAGTAATGTACGCGCATATAAGATATGAAACTATGAAAATATTATGTTGAAGAATATATCATAATAATAATAATAATAATAATAATAATGATATAAATAATAATAATAATGATAATAAAAATACTACTACTACTACTACTACTACTAATAATAATAATGATAATCATAATAATAATAATAATAATGATATAAATAATAATAATGATAATAAAAATACTACTACTACTACTAATAATAATAATAATAATAATAATAATGATAATCATAATAATAATAACTAAGCTTGTTCTAAACATAACGAATCTGTCATGTGACCGATTCACGCACGTGCATTCGTGAAACAATTGACAGGCAAATGAAAATCCTATGACCCCGACGTACCATTGTTTTTTTTTAATTTGACCCCTTTACAGTCCTTTTTCGGATGACCACCTATTAAAAATGTATTCCGCATTTCAGCATGTCTGAATTCCCATATACCATATTTCAAGTCTGTGGGTCCAAAATTCGTTGAGTATATAGTTTGAGAAGTGTTCTCACACACATACATTCTCACGTTTATATATATATATATATATATATATATATATATATATATATATATATATATTGTTACGACGTATATATATATATTTATATATACATATATATATATTGTTACGGCATATATATATATTGTTACGACGTATATATATATATATATATATATATATATATATATATATATATATATATATATATATATATATATATATATTGTTACGACGTATCCCAGCCCTACTGGGGATAGTAGAGATGGGTGACGTAACGAAATATATAAAAAAAGTAAAGTTTCCCAGGTTCCTTGGTTATGCGTTGTTATGGGAATGGGATAACCGTCTCGAAGACAACAATAAAATAAAATGTACTGGACAACGAAAGCACATAAGAAATAACGTCGAAAAATTAACAAACTTTTATTTATATAAAAATAAAATTCAATTCAAGAAAAGAAAATTAAATATGTCTAACTAAATGAAATGATTTAATGATTCAAATTCTACCGAGAGAAAAATATATCAAAACAAGAAATCGTCTGCTCAATTAGATAGAAAACCTCACTGAATGTCCTTTGAAATGTAATCTTTCTTTTGTCTCTTTTTTTATATATGTATTTCTTTCCTGTAAATTGTTTATATTTGATTACGCGCGTGCAAGTTAGATTTCATATTTCTGTCCTTCAGATTGTTTGCGTTTCATTACGCGCGTATGTGTTAATTGCTCCAAGTATTGTTTCTGAAGCTCATCGAAGCCCTTGATTTATAGTAAATATTTCGCTGCTCCTTTGATCCTTCTTTCGCTAGATTCATTCTTTTCTTCAGTCAATATTCGAACTTTGACCGCTGATCAAAACAGATTTTTACCGTCGACGCCAACATCTACTTGTGTCGTTGATATTTATCTCCACGACGCCGCTACCACGCTGCCGTCGCCTTTCGCTGGCTTCATCACCCCGACCTTCGCTGACTTACGTCTTGTCGCTTTGAAGCGCGAAGCTCCACTGACTTTTTTCAGTCCTCTCTCTATATATATACGGTCTACATCTCTCTCTGTCTCTATACAGTTTATCTTTCTATATATACGATTTATTTCTCTCTATCCTTTCTCTCTCCTCTCTTTCTCAGCTATGAGCTTTATTTTCTCTTTCCTCTTCCACCCTTCGTTCACAGTACCTCTGTCTCTTCCTTCTCCTCCTGCTAGCAGGCCTCCTCCTCTCCTTTTTTCTGTTTTGTTTACAAAATGTGAACGAGCAGACGAGAATGGATCTCCTTTTATTTATTTATTTATTTATTTTTGACGCTAAGAATACACAGTAAATAAAATACAGTGAAAATATATCTCCTCTCGGCTAAAAATCAATAAAATAATAAATTATACATTTTAATAAATGTATCACCATGTATATATATATATATATATATATATATATATATATATATATGGAAATTCATATATATATTCTGTTGAGATTTTAACATATATACGTATATGTATAAATACACATATATATTATTGCCGGTGTTTAAATTTACATATACCCATATGGATATGTACACACACACACACCACACTTACGCACATGTATATATATACATGTGCGTATGTGTGGTGTGTGTGGTGTATGTGTGTGTACATATACCCATAAGTATATGTAAATGTAAACAGCGGCAACAATATATATGTGTATTTATACATATACGTATATATGTATAAAATCTAAACGGAATATATATATTAATTTTCATATATATATATATATATATATATATATATATCTTAATCTTGCTCAATATTATAAAAGCTCTAGAATATATATGCCTATCGAGCTTATTATATATCTACATTACAACGAGCACTGTTTTCTTTTCTTATATTTTAATTGTATCAATGAATTTACTAATACATTAAAATATACTCCTCTCTTTAGACTGCTGTTCCAATTCACTTTATATATATATATATATATATATATATATATATATATATATATATATATATGCGAATTAATCCACCGGGCAAATTATTCCTCATAATATATAATTGTCAATAGAGGATTGATTCTATAATAATACATAACGCAATCTGCATAAATAAAAATATCATGTGTAAGCGTATTGTACGACCGGGCAACGCTGGACTGGCAGCTAGTTCAAATTAAAAATGAAAAAAACAAAGACAGACATGAGGATTGTCTGAAGCTATTTTCATTAAAAAAAATTGTTTACTAAAAGATGCAGCAACTACTAAAAATTGAACTGTTATATTAATTTTTTTTCATTTTTATTTAGACAATATTAACAAATTGTTTTGTATTCATACATTTTTTTAATATTGTATATTTACATTTTTAATATTGTATATTTACATTTAAATTAATTTACATATAATGAGATTAAATAGTTTGTTTTTATATTAGAACTGTTTTACACATTTAGGTGAATGTTTAGGATTTGGTTTGAGATTCCAGTATATATATATACATATATATATATATATATATATATATATATATATATATATATATATATATATATATATATATACTTAGGGGTCACCTCTTATCAAGGGCTAAAAGCCACTCTAGGATAAGGGTTCATAAGTGTTGGGTAGTCGATGAGACAGCATGATCAGTTACGTTGGAACTTGGGAAGAGTTACATTATTTAAGAAGGCGATTCAATAGGAACTTACCATTAGATTTGAAAACGACCATGTTATAATCAACTTGGAAGCAGCCCACAAACGGAGAGTTTTATGTGAGAAACTTTGCCCATGGAATTTATGTCGAGTTTTAGGCACAGATAGAAAGTGAGGGAAAGTGGTGGTGGTTGTTATAGGTAGACGGGTATTTGTTGCGAACATTTTCTAGGAAGGGTGTCAGATTGAAGCTCAATCGATATAAGTGACGATAGATCAGAGACAGACTCGCAACGTTTCTTCTGTGAAAAAAAGGAAGCAGTGAGGTGAAACTTCAAATATGGTTTTGTACATTGGATACTTTTATTACATTAATGTAACTAAGAAGAACATTAGGTAAGTGGAAAATGAGATTAGGATAAGCCAAGACTCGAACCTTGTAAGCAAGGTTCAGAAATAGATTCAGAAAATGGAATGTTAGAATTTAGCTATTGTTAAATTCCATATAAAATAGTTCGATATGTTTGTATTGTAAAAAGAATTTGATTGTTCGTTCTTTTATGAAAACTGAATTTAAAATGCCAGCTAAAAAGAATAAACAATACAAATTAAAATATATTGTAAAAAATAGTTAGGTTAAAAAATAGGTTAGTTGAGAATTCTTTGTTTGCAGAAGTGTGTGTTGGACAAACGTATGCTTAGCCACGTGCGTTGGTCACGTTTTGGAACCACACATCTGACGTCATAGCACAAAGGGAATTCTCAATATAGGAGCTAGGGTTAGTCAACTCAAGGAGTCGGCAGCCGAGCAGAGGAGGCAGAACAGTTGAGTCTGCTAGTCAGTCAGAGAAAGAGTTGGAGTCAGAGTCCTTTGGAAGCGAAGGAAAGAACATTAAACTTTGTAGATCCCGAATTTGAATTCCTGACGTCAAATCATTCGACCGGTCAAATGAAATAAAGAATCATCATCGATATTTGTAACTGTTTGTCTTCGTGTCGTCATTCAACAATTGAAGGTAATGTGTTAATCATCTTTATATGAACTTTGTGTAACCCCCTTCCAAGTAATGTGTCCCCCTCCGCCATCATAAGTAATGATTCTCACCAGTCTGATGTAAAAGAACAATAATGAATCATCATCATCATCATCATCATCATCATCATCATCATCATCATCATCTCTCACTGTTATGTCTTGTCTCCCTCATCGTTACCTCTGTATTACATGTACCCGATATATATGGACCCCTATACAACACTTTTAGGAGCTCCACTGCAGATGTGGCGACACTGCTCCATCTGAGAATGTAATTGATTGTTGTACAGATGTACAGATGTGCAGATGATACCGCCTTGATTACTGATTCAGAAAACTACAGACATTGCTAGATATAGCAGCCAAAGAAAGTCTGAAACTGCGGCTCTCAATTAACTGTCAGCAGACGTTTTCAATGGTCTGCAGTAAGTACACCCAGATACCTCGTTGTTATCTATTAGTGAATGGGAACCGCGGTACACCAGAAGGAAAGCTTTACGTACTTGGGAAGCATGATTACATCAGATGGTCGATCAGAATCAGACATCAAATGCGGAAAAGATGTTACAAAGAAAACGTTTATAAATATGAAAGACATTCTAGGTACACGAAATCTGAGTTTTGGAATCAAGAAAAGATGTTACAAAGAAAACGTTTATAAATATGAAAGACATTCTAGGTACACGAAATCTGAGTTTTGGAATCAAGAAAAGATGTGACGAAGAAAACGTTTATAAATATGAAAGACATTCTAGGTACACGAAATCTGAGTTTTGGAATCAAGAAAAGATGTGACGAAGAAAACGTTTATAAATATGAAAGACATTCTAGGTACACGAAATCTGAGTTTTGGAATCAATTA
>NC_136513.1:88547975-88587975 GCF_053919585.1 Euprymna scolopes
GCCACGACACAGGAAGAAGATTAGATGCAAATCAATATTTTCCCCAAAATTTAAGTTTCAATCAAGAATTTTTAAACATTTAAAAGGAATTATCATTGGAAAACCATCCTATTGGAAAATTAAAATATTCCAAATTTGTAATAACTGCGATCTCTACAACTGAAAAACTAATTTATCAATATATCACATCATACAATAAACCGTGTGATTTAATATATGACGTCACTATTCATATTTAGATTACTTTTAATAAAGTACCAACCTTCACATAGCTATATACATAAATTGTTGGTTGGTTGGTTGGTTGGTTGCTTTTGTTTTACGGCATATCAACCCTTTTCGGGTTATTTAATGCCGAATCCAAAGATTTTGAAGAAAATTTTTTTAATAGAATATATTTGTTGTTTTCACGTCGGTTTCTATTTAACCCATAGTTGGGACCCTAACAGGTACAGCCACTCCGGGTCAGAGTGGACCTGGGAGCAATGGTAATTAAACGGTGGCTCCACACTCCCCAAAGCTCACAAGCTGGGCCTCACCACTGGATATAGTTTAAGGTCATATCCAGGACCCCCATTGAGGGACTTTTACCCTCTGCAGGTGGGAGTAGTCGGTGTATTTTAATGCCCCACTGAGAGGGCCGTAAATTGTTGGATGAGTGTTTAATCTTAAACAACTTTAAAGAGCTGGTATACTAATCTCATGTAATTCAAGTTAATTATTTGTCCTGGAAATCATATGTTTACTACAAATCAAAAAGGAAGTGGAGTCGACATGCGAGTCACCCTTGAATTACCATTGCTCCCAGGTCCACTCTGACCCGTAGTGGTAGTACCTGCTAGGGTCCTAACTATGAGTTAAATAGAAAACGACTTGAAAAAAAAAAATATATATATTCTATTAAAAAACTGTTTTTCAAAATCACTGGATTCGGCATTAAATAACCTGAAAAGGTTGATATGCCATAAAACGAAAACAATCAACCTTATTGAGCTCAGATAACTTTTCGAACTACGTACAGCAGGACGTTGGATAGCCACGGAGGAGGATGAATCTCTAGCAAATCAACGGTTCTATGGTATTAAAAGTTACGTTATTCGACTGCAACTATGAGGATGATCTAAGGACAACGGATATGTGTAAACAGGCGAGTTCGACGCCACTGTGCTGGGGAAGGTAATGGCAACCCACCTATGTATTGTGCCAAGTTCAAAATCATGTGATGTCTTCAAAAAGGAATCGGACTAATAATTGATCGAAGTCTACGAAGAACACTAACCATGATTTCATCTACGGCGTGCACATGCCACGATACGAGATTCCGAAGACTGGATAAGGAAATTCGAACAGAAAAAATTATTTAATCTATTAGTGTAGCATACTTTACGTTCGATCCACCATGATCCGATAGAAGTCCTAAGTAATTATTATTTGTATTCTTAGCATTTCTCGCAATGATTCGTGACACAACATATTAAGTGCTAAGTAACAAAACCGTTGTGACAGTGTTCTGGAATGCGGAGGTTCAATCCTCAGTACGGGCGATATTAACAATACATTTACAAAATACTAAAGACTCTTTTACCTGTTCATGGCTCATGATGTAAGGACAACGGATACGTGTAAACAGGCGAGTCCGACGCCACTGTGCTGGGGAAGGTAATTGCAACCCACCCCATGTATTCTGCCAAGTTCAAAATCATGTGATGTCTTCAAAAAGGAATCGGACCAATAGTTGATCGAAGTCTACGAAGAACACTAACCATGATTTCATCTACGACATAAACATGCCATGACACAGGAAGAAGAAGACGGGTGGTAAAGGAATGCGTCTGGAATGCGATACTTTGCGGTGCCAAAATCACTGGGAACTGGTGGGATTATTCACCATTTTCCCAGTGATTTTAGCAATTAATGTGATTATTGCTTCCTACGTGTACCTAGGACGATTCTACTATCAATAAACTATTTCTATTATTTGACTGAATGTGAAATGCGAACGTTTAAAGAAGCAAAGAAACAAGAGGCAACAAGCAAGATTAAAATAAAATCCGCCAAATTTCAACCGGGCAATAATAAAAAAGGGACATTATTTTGTCCTAACACCGGTAGAATTATGGTACATAACATATGGACGCTATAACTGATTATACGTCTTCGGGATAACCCCAAATTCACCAGTCGCCCTATGAGCAAAGAAAGGAAACACGCCTTGCAACTGAATGCGTGTATTTTAATCAAATCTTGGCATCTACATGGTCGCTTCGAGCCAAAAATTGAAGATCGTTCGTAAGGCAACCATTTTTTATGTTTTTTTTAAATTATTTTTATTTTATTTATTACTATTTATCTTTTTTTTCTTTTTTTTTTTTTTTTAAAGGAAATAGTTTAAGTCGGGGATTTCTTCTTCTTTCAGATTAGGGGCTAAATGTGCATCCTGTGAGATTGTGAAAGCAAGTTAAGATATCGACGACCTTTTTTCTCATTTGTTGGATTGAGTGCAAGAATTGGGCGTCGTTCGTTTTTCATTTCCTTTTCTATCATCTGCTTATCTGCATTTCAGTAGCAGTGTCAGAATCTTTGGGAAAATCGCCATTGCAAATTTAACACCCCTAAGACAAAACTGCGAAAAAAATATAAAAAAACTCGTAATTTCTGTTTTTAAAGTGGGTTGTTTTTTTCTTTATGAAATATACTCCCAAAATAAACTATTAAAGTTATTTAAAACATAAAAATATTATTTCTTATTTGTTAAAAAACCGTGTTGACAAAATATCCGCTCGCGGTGATTGAATACGCGGACATTTTGTCTACACGGTCTTTTAACAAATAAAAAATAATATTTTTATTATGTTTTAAATAACTTTAATAGTTTATTTTGGAAGTATATTCCATAAAGAAAATAAACAACCCACTTTAAAAACAGAAATTACGAGTTTTTTTAATATTTTATTCGCAGTTTTTTGTTGGGGGGGGGTAAAAAATTCCGCCAAAATTCTGACACTGTTAGCATTTCAGTCATTTTGTTTTCTGTTTTTTTTGTTGTTGTTGTTGTTGTTGTTTTTGTTGTTGTCTTTTTTTTCAAACCTGCTTTCATTCTAAACATTATTTATCGCACCTTCTTCGTATCCTTAATCTTTCTTTTATTTTCTTCATTCTTTACTTCTTGTTCACTAGTATTTTTTGTAGTAATTTTTTCTTTCTTCTTTTTCTTTCTTTTCCATCTTCTTTTCTTCTCCCTTTTCTTCATTACATTTTTTTCATTCATTTTTATATTTTTTATTTCATTCTTCTCTTCTTTCGTTTTCACTTCTTACTTTTCGTTTTTAATTCCTTCTCCATCCTCTTCTTGTACTTCATTTTCTCATTCGATCACGTCTTCTTTTTCTTCTTTTTCTTCCTACTCTTCGTCTTCATCTTCCTCTTCTTCTTCTTTTCTTTCATATAATTTATTTATTTTATTTATTCTGTTTTTTCTCTTTCAACCTCTAAGCATTTTCTTTTTCTTCTTCGTCCGCGCCTTTTTCTTTCTTCTTTGAAGTTTTTAATATTACTACAGTTTCCTCTCTTTCTACCTCTCTTTCCTTTTCGCTCGTTTCTTTCTTTTTCACATTGCTTATTTTTTCTTTCTTTTTTTTTTTTTTACTTTCTTTTGTTCTCTCGTTTCCATTCATGTAATCTTTAAAAAATAATGAAATTGACAGAAATTCCATTGCATTTGTGTTATTAACACGACTTTTTAACTGTTTTAATGTGTTTTCGTCACTGCCCAATACTTGACTCTGTCTCTCTCTCTCTCTCTCTCCCCCCACACACACCTTCACAATTTGTCCTTCTTATCGCAGCTACTCCTCTCATAAACAAATTATATTTGGAAACCACACGTCCCATTATCCTTAAAGATCATTTCAAATCATATATTCCCTCTGCCTGCTTCCCACCGGACTACAACTTGGATGTGTTCAAGTCCAATGTTAACAAATTCCTAATAAACCGCCCCCTTAAGTAAACACTTCATCAAATCTCCACACTAACGTAATGTACTTGCAATAACCCTTATCCCTGAGTGGCTTCCGGGCCTTGATAAGTGGTGATCACTGTGTAAAAAAATATATATATAAACCTTAAATTTCTAGTGCTTCATACACGGCCAAACTTAACTAGCCCTCACTACACAATCAAACAAAACTAGCACTCACGACACAGTCAGATAGCTAGCACTTACTATACGACTAGACACAACTAGCCCTCGATGCACGGCTAGATATAACTAGCCCTTCTTACACAGCTGGACACAACCAGCATTTCATATACAGCTGTACACAATTAGCGATACGTACACCGCTAGATCCAAGTAGCACATCTTAAACACCTAGACACGACTAGCCTTTGGTATGTGGCTAGACACGACTAGCTTTTCGTATACGGTTAGACACGACTGGCTTTTTGTATGCAGCTAGACACGTTTAGCCTTTCGTATACGCCTAGATATGACTAGCCTTTCATATACGGCTAGACACGACTAGTCCTTCGTATACAGCTAGGCATTACAAGCCCTTCGTATGCGACTAGACACGACTAGCCTCTCGTATACGGCTAGACATAAGCCCTTCATATACGGCTAGAAACGGCTACACATTACTAGCCCTTCGTATGCAGCACACGTCTAATCGTTCGTATACGGTAGACACGACCAGCCTTTTTCATACAACTAAACATGATTAGACTTTCGTACACGCTTAGACACTAACCCTTCGTACAATAAAGCCAGGTGTTTTAGTTTTAATTACGAGACGATGTAGCGGAGTAGTTAAGGCAATTAATTGCTAATCCATCGGGCCTCCATACGAAGTAAAGAACCGATGCTAATAACGGTAATGTCTTGGGAGTACTGTTAATTTTCTTTTTTTTTTTTAATTTCTTTTTAGATTACAAGCTATTTCGTCGGTTTACGTAACCTTCCCAGAATATGCCGACGATAATGCGGTTCCTATTCTGCACAAGAATCCCCATCTTCATCCTGTTCTCTTCTCTGCCCAATACGAGTCTCTCTCTTTCTCTCTCTCTCTCTTTCTCTCTCTCTCTCTCTCCCACAATTCATTTGTTTTGTTACAACCACTCCTCTCATATGAAAATTATATTTTCAAACCATAATTCACAGTTTTTCTTCGCCTAGTTCTTTCCTTCTTTTTTCTGTCTTTTTCCGGTTGCGTTTTGCGATAACCCACGATGTAACTTGCGCTTAACAGCTTCAATATAATCCGATTGTTTCCCGGAAAATGTTTCTTGGTGGGTACGTGTCGTGAAGACTATTTTCGAACGATTGTTCCGTCCTGACACGCGCCACTGGCTCACCGTGTCATAACCACAGTGAAAACGATAGGCAAATCCCTTTTACATTGAAGGATTGATATGGAGTCGATTATAATTGGGTCTGCGTCGGCTGGTGTAGGTCTGGTCGTCTTAACAAAGCATATTTCATGACATGGACCGCGTCTCTTAAAATTGAACGCTTCACAAAATAGTGAACGAAAACATTCTGAAATATAACAAGTGAAGCATGCTTGGTCCCCCGTGAGTGCACAGTGAACAAGGCATAAAAAATGACTAAGTTCAGCATTTGCCCCCCTTTTATCCCCAAATATCCCCAGGAGACGTCAAATCCTGGTGGAAATGAACAAACGGTGCAGTTTTAGTCCTTAACATGTGTAAATTTGAGTTCTGCACCATGCTCAAAAAAAAAAAGAAAAAGAAATGACTAAGTCCATCATTTGCACACACCCCCATTAACCCCAAAATTTCCCAACATATTTAAATTTGAGTTCAGCACCATGCAAAACTGCTAAATAGACATATACAGAAAATTTTGGACAAATTTGGTAAAATAGTCCTAAAAATGGAACGTTTTTATTAACCCTAAAAGAGCCCCTGGAACACATCCAAGAGTTATCACGAAGTATAGACAAACAAAATTATATAGAAATCAGTTAATTACAACTTTTAAGAAAGTTTTATAAAAATCCCAGGCATCAATTTTTTTTAATAAGTGCCAATTTTAGCCTGCCCTGGGGGTGTGGGGTCAACCGGCGTTTTCCCGGAAAATCTGTCCTATTACTTTTTTACTCATATCATGTTTAATGTTTGGGCAAAATTTCAAAAAATTCCAAGGCGCAGTTATTGAGAAAAGTGCGGACAGACAAACGGACGAACGGACAAGGCTAAATTTACAGGTCTATCCTCCTTTTGTCGGGGGATCAAAAATATAACTTTTTTTTAACACGGAGTCAGTCTATTAAAAGTGACCTGACGCGTGCTTTGCGCACGGCAATCGGACCTGCTTGGCGCCCAATATTCATTTACTTTACAATACGATTTAATTTTCTTGAAATGAAGAAAGAGTGGGATACGACAGGTACTATGGGGAGGACCCACATGAAAGATTTTCTGTGGAACGATGCTGTTGATGTTGTTGAGCATCGTTCATGATAATAATCATTTTTATTGCTATTCGTTTCCCTGATATCTTTCTAGTTAGAATTCTTTTTTAGAAAGATAGCGGGATATTGTGAGCGTCCTTAATTGTTGTTGTGGAATGAATTGGTTCGAACTTGGTACCCAAAGTTATCAACCCGCGTCACTGTGTCATCGTCACTTCCCTGCTCCTGTTGCTGCTGCTGCTGTTGCTGCTGAAACTATAAGATTTTCTCTCCTTCTGATCAGGGGTTTATGACGTAGGTGTGACGTAGGTAGTGTCGGCTATCAGAGAAATAAATACAAAGGAAAAGGATTCCACGTGTTCGGAGACACGCTTCGTAACTCGCTTTAATGTTCTTTCAAAAGATAAACAATAAAAACGTACGTGAAGTAGATGACGTACACAGTTCTAAGTGCCGGTACACACACACACGTACACAAACACACGTACACAAACACACGCACACACACATGTTTGTGTATATATATATGTGTGTGTTTGTGTATATGTATATATATATATATATATATATATATATATATATATATGTATTTGTGTATATGTATCTATATATATGTGTATCTCTCTCTCTTTCTCTCTCTCTCTCTCTCTATATATATATATATATATGTGTGTGGGGGGGAATGCGTGTGCATATATATACAAATATATATATATATACTTGGTTTAGTTATGCATGTGTTGTTTTGAGCAATGCTGAAGCTATTCCACTTTGATTATCCGCTGTACTACTACTACTACTACTACTACTACTAATAATAATAATAATAATAATAATAATGATAATAATGTTAATAATACACATAGTAGAAATTTCTATTTTTCTTTTTCATTGCAGAAATATTAGCAAATACGTGTGTGTATATATATATAGTATCATTATTATCTAAAAAATTATATTAATGCAAATTTGTGTGTGTGTGAGATAGATAGATAGAGAGAGAGAGAGAGAGAGAGAGAGAGAGAGAGAGAGAGAGATATTTCCTCATAGACCTTGAAACGGCTGAACTGATTTTCTTTAAAATTTATAGAACTTTAGCGTATAAGTCGTGGAATGATCTTAGTTAATTTTGTCTCAGAATATCCCGATGATTACCGATAATCAATAATCGAAACCGTTATTTTAATTTATCTATCATCGGTAAAGCCATTTTTTCCATGTCGTCGCTTAGCAACAATGATAGAACAACGAGACGTAAAAAATTTATTGTTGATAGCGTGTTTTTTTTTTTGTTAACATTAAGCGGATCATCCATCATCCAGAACCTATTTTTGTCACTTTTTACAGCCATAAAATGTTTCAGTCATAGTCATCTGTTTTCCTAGTTTTGCAAATGAATTACAAAATATCTGATATTTTCCCAAAACCTTTGGCCTTGATGGAGTGGAAACTAAGACTTGCTGCTATGATTTCAAATGATTTGAAATAACAGCAAAGGAAATTTGGTTCCAAATATTTCTCATATATAATATTTCTCTTTGGTTTTCATACATAAATTGTACAGTGTATAAGGATTATTTGATACAGGAGATATTCATAGTCGTTTAAAATTCCAAAAAGATCTAAAAATATCTATTTTCATGGAACTATAATCAAGTGTCTTATTTTAGACTACTCCTACATTTTATTACAGTATTCCTATACATCTAAGAAAAACAGAGACTTTTCCAGACAAAAACGTATTATTCAAATCACTTTTATTAATTGTAAACGAGTAAATAAAAACTGGATACACAAACAAAGGAAATCGAAATATTTTTCAAAATAAAAACACATAATTCAAATTATAAAAAAATTGTTAAATTCAATTAAATGACTATGGAAACAAATATAATAAATTAAAATGAGAAAAATTGGAAACCTGAAAATGTTATGAAATGATAAAATTATTGTTATTTACTTTTTTGTTGTTAAAGTCTGGGTTTTCACCAAAAACATGGCTTTATCAAAGTGAAGATAGTCCGATGTAGTTTTCTTTTTCTTCATAATGCTGTTATTAAGAGGTCGAGCCTCCCGAAGAGAAAAAACGTCTTGTATCGGTATTGTTTAAAATTCGTGTTTGTAATCGCTTGGTTTAAGCGCGAAATTTAAGAAATGGAGAGTCACACATTTTAGAAAACATTTTTTTTTTAAATGAGAATATTTGAAAACCTTAAAAAGTTACGAAACAATAAAAGCATCTTTATGTACTTTTTTGTTGTTAATCATGTTCCAACCTACTTAAAAATAGTTTTTAAAAAATTAAATAAATTTATTTATAAATTGCAAATAATGCAATCATTTTTTGGAGAGAGAACTGTCGCAAGGGATCAAGTCGATTGAAAATTTACAAATAGACTTTCCGCGCTGTTTTCGTTAAAGTTATCGAGAACTCTATCAAAATTCACTCCATCGACAAGTTCTCTCTCTGTGGAGAGGATTGCTAAGTCTTTAAGCATTGTCTGTCTCATTGTCGATCGAAGGTAATATGCGCTTCAGTTTCGAGAAAGAGCGCTTACAGCTGGCAAGGCTAATAGCTCGGGTAAGGAAAATACGCAGCAAGATTACACTATTAGGGACGGAATCTTCAAGTTCAAAAGTTCAAGAGTTCCATTGATTTTGTCTTTTTCTGTAATCTCTTCCTTTCGGCAAAACAATTCCTCTTTTTCTATATCTTTGTTAACTGCACCAAGCTGACAACTATAATTATCATCAAGCAGGTTTGACGGTGTAAGAATACCGTATTTACTTGCAGGATTGTAAACTTATTGAAATCTGGAAGATATTTCTTCAGTCAACCTGTCTATGACTCAATATCAAACCTCAGCGCTGCATCAGTCAATCGTTCGCCATCTATTCGTTTCTTTTTTAGCGCAAATCACTTTCACTCATCTGGTCCTTGTGAGATACACCAGGAGTGCTATAAAGAATTATGCAAAAATACTTGCTTTCCTTGATCTGATCGATGATTTTCTTTCTCCCCTGCTTTGCCAAAATGCTCACAAATTCATTTTGAATTTCTAGTGACTGATAAGAAGGAGTGACTTTCTTTCCAAGTTTAATTTTCACCAAATATTCACGGAGCACGGAGTCATATTGGCCAATAAATTTACCAATTTAAAAAAAACATTTGTTTTCTTAATCTTTTCATCATCATGGATGTCTTCCCGGTTCTGTTTGACGACAAACCTGATAATATCCAGCAGTCTAGCTAGGATTTCCTGCCACTTCTTATTTTCCTTCTCAATAAGATTTTACTCTATTTTGTTAATTACCTTTTCTTCAGTTGGGGAATGCCTAAGCATGAGATATGCTAGCTTCGTATTCAAATACTTTTCGATTTAATTTCCACCAATTCATAAAACCCACATCAGCAGAAAAACTCGACAGTCCATTTGAAAACAGAAGCAAAATAAGGCTTATCTGGAAGAAGAATACACCATCCATGTTCGCAAAAGTTTCTCGCCGTTCCACAAAACCCGATAGAACCAGTTTTTGTTTGATTTCTAACGTCGCCATTTTTTTTCGTTCCTGGTCGCGCTACTTCCTTGAATTCATGATCGAGGTGCTACACAGCAGCAGATACCTGCCGGACAAACATAGCGCGAATTTCATGGTTAATCGCCACAGGCCATATACCAACTTCATGATTCAATTTCGCACCAACTAGTGATTGCCTTTACAATTCTTCAACTTCACGTGCATCATCATCATTGACAATTTTTTTATGTATCAACAATGTCGACTTCCGAAATAAGATTATCAACGTTAGCAATATCAACTTCATCTTCGGTTACAGCATGATTTTCGCCTTTCGTTTCCGCCATTTCGAATGTAGAACTCTTTTCGATGAAATTCAGCAGCGTGCCCTTATTTTTTTTTTGTTTCCTCTACTTTTGTTTTCCGCTTTTTATGAAATGCTGCAATCGTCTCCTTAATTCTCTTCATTACGGTATCTTTTTTTGAAAATTAACGCAAATATTTTGAAAAAATTAAAAATACTATTTAAAAAAAAATAGCACGGTATTTTCTGCATAAGCACCTTCCTGTGCTGGTCCGTAATAGTACCATAAAAATCAGTTTTCTGAGATACCTATCCATCTCTCTCTTTCTCCCTCTCCCTCTCTCTCTCTCTCTCTCTCTCTCTCTCTCTATATATATATATATATATATATATATATATATATATATATATATGATGTAATGGAATAACCTATACCCTCTCACGTGACTGAGAGAGAAGGGAAAAAGACAGGAAGAGAATAAGACAAGATGTCGAGTAACTCTTATGTCACCTGCATTCCCTTGTAAATAAACCCCTTTGTCTTTCACCCATAACCTCGTGTTTCTTGCTGTATCCTTATTTAAAGTAAGGATATAACAAATGGCGACAGGATTCGAACTCACTAAAACGGAACTTTAAGCCAAAAATATTGGAAAACGAAGAGAAGAAAATACTGTACGGATAAATTCAACTGCTGAAAAAAAATCTAAGACACACAAAAAGCAAGTTATATATTTTTTTAATTCAGTCTGTTACGGTCCTACTGAAAAAGAAAAAGAGAAATTGACATTTTACGAAGCATTGAAAGGAACAATTTTTGAAAGTGTCCATTTCAAATTTCTTTTGTTTCATAAGAAAAAAACGGTGGAAATAAACACTGTAGGATGCGTTTCAGTGTCAATTTCGTGTGTGTTGCAAAAACCTTGTCTACAAAAGAGTGAGGTTTTTATGGTTTAAAAAAACTATTCAGTGAATTTATTTAATGCTTTGTGCAGATACTGTTAGCCTTAAGTTTTATTACTGTGTTTAAACAAAATTTTTAACATGGAACAATTAGCCGAGTTTACAAAAACGATACAATTAGCACTGGCAGCTCAGCAAAGTCAGTTGGGATTTTTACAAAAAGAACAGTTAAAACAAAGTGTCGTATTAAAAACAATATTAATGAAACAAGAAGAAAAAAGGATTGTCGGTTCACTCCGGAAGGAATTGAAAATTCTCTGACAGAATTTTTATATGAACCAACGAATGACTTAATGTTTCCA
This sequence comes from Euprymna scolopes, assembly GCF_053919585.1. Classification (NCBI taxonomy): domain Eukaryota; kingdom Metazoa; phylum Mollusca; class Cephalopoda; order Sepiida; family Sepiolidae; genus Euprymna; species Euprymna scolopes. The sequence continues at coordinate 88,559,501 of NC_136513.1, forward strand.
GCATATTATCGTAGATACGAAAATAATTTTTCCAAACTATGTCAGGCCTGGTCGGATGAAGAAAAAATTATTTTACTGTTGCAAAAACTGGTTTCTCATGAAAATACCAAGTATACAAATTTATACTCCCAAGGAAACCCGAAGATATTTCTTTTAAAAAGACTATAGAAATTTTATACTCGTTATAGGCGTTTAAATATTTTGAAACAAGATGATGAAGACTTTGTCGCCTATGCTGGGAGAGTAAATGCCCAACACGAGTTATTTAAGTTGAAAAATCTAAAAGAGGACATGTTTAAATGCTTGATATTTGTGCAAGGGTTAACATCCTCGAAGAATAAAGAGATTCGTTCTAGGATATTATCCATTATGAACCAAGACATAGAAATAATCTTACAGAAAGTTACTGAGGAATGCCAGAAACTGTTAAATTTAAAACAAGATACTTCCAGTATCGGAGAGAAAAATGTTGACAAAATACAAAGGGTAAAGCAAGGTGACCACTATGTAAAAAAATACTGTAAGATGTGTGGAGGAAAGAATCACTTCACAAAAAATAGTGCTACTTCAAAAGCAAAATATGCTATAAGTGCGGGTATAAAGGACAAAAGTCAACAGTATGCAAAAAGGAGAAATGTTGTAAGCCTGAAATAAAGACTATTGATTCTAAAAAAGAGTCCATGTATGGTAAACAAAGTTTGAAGTTAGAATTAATGGCCGGAAAGTAAACTGTCTTTTGGATACTGGAAGTGACATATCCTTAATTGATGAAACAACATGGAAGAAAATTGGTTCTCCAAAGCTGCAAAACACAAAGAAAATTGCCAGAGGAATGTCTGGAAATAGATTAAGATTTAAGGGTGAATTTTATACTAATGTGACCCTGAATGAAAAGACGTTAAAAACTAAAATATATGTGCTACCTGGAAAAAATTCAAATCTATTCGGTATAGATTTGATGATACTTTTCAATTTATGGGAGAAACCAATAAACTCATTTTGCAAAAGAGTAAATGTGGCAGGATCTGAAAGTCCCAAATTGCCAGGAAGATTTGTTGGTGATTTGAAGAAGGATTTTTAAAAATGTATTTTTTGAAGGTCTGTGTTACTGCACTAAAACGGAAGTGAAATTTGAACTGAAAGATGAAGCTAAATCGGTGTTTAAAGCCAAAAGAAAGGTTCCATATTCGGCATTAAAACAATCGAGAAAGAATTAAATAGACTCGAAGAAATAGAAGTAATAAAAAAGTGGACTACTCTGAATGGGCATCACCCACAGTTTATATGAAAAAAAAAAAAAAAAAATCAGCGTGTGTGGAGAGTTTTCGACGGGACTGAATGATTCCTTAAAGGATCATAACTATCCACTTTCTCCTCCTGAGGAAATATTTTCTAAGTTAAATGGAGGAAAAATTTTCGCAAAAAATTGACTTGACAGAAGCATTTTTGCAGGTCAAAGTCCACGAAGATTGTTCAAAATACCTGACAATGAATACTCATAAAGGATTACTTTCCTAAAAACGATTGCTGTTTGGGTTGAAAGTAGCACCAAATTTATTCCAACAAATTATGGATGCCATGCTAGCAGGCTTGGATTTTGCAATGGCTTATTTAGACGACATTTTGATAAGAAGAAAAAATGTTGAAGAACATAAAAAACATATTCGGAAGGTATTCGAGAAAATAGAAGAATACGGATTTAAAGTGACTCTCGAAAAATGTAATTTTGGTATGGACAAGATTGAATATTTGGGACAAATAATTGATTGGAAAGTTAGAAGGCCTAACCCAAATAGGACAGAAGCAATTAGAGACATGCCTAGACCAGACAATGTAGTGAAGTTACAGTCATTCTTGGGTCTAGCAAACTACTATAATTCTTATATCCCAAATATGCACGAACTAAGAGCACCATTAAATGAATTATTGAAGAAGAATAAAAAATGGCTCTGGACAAAGAATGTGAGGAAGCATTCCAAAAAATTAAAAGATGTATGTTATCGGATCTAGCGTTAGCACATTACGATCCGAAAAAGGATCTAATTGTAGCGGCAGATCCGAGCGAATACGATTTAGGAGCGGTGCTTCTACACAGAATGGAAGATGGATCTACTAAACCAATTTCTCACGCCTCGAGGGTTTTATTACCCGCTGAAATAAAGTACAGCCAGATCGAAAAAGAGGATTTGGCGATTGTGTATGCCGTGAGAAAGTTTCATAGATTCATTCATGGAAGATCTTTCGTCTTGGAAACGGACCATACACCATTGCTATCGATTTTTTTGTTCGAAAAAAGGGATTCCTAATCATACGGCAAATATATTACAGAGAGGGAGTATTATTTTGCTCAATTACAATTTCAAAATGAAACACCTAGCATCTAGTAAAATTGCACATGCAGATGGTTTGTCGAGATTGATCCCCAATAAACCTCAATTTGAAGAAACTGTTATAGCAGCACTAAAAGAAGAAAATGAACTGACAAATATATTAATAAATACTGTTAGGGAACTTCCTGTTACACTCGAGGAAATAAAGAAAGCAGCAAAAACAGATAAATATATTAATAAGATAAAAAAAAACAAGTGGAACAAGACGAAAGGATAGAAAAGGATTAAAAGTGTTTCCATTTTCTATGCGTGATCAACTCTGATATACGCAGACAGAGTGGTAATACCGCAAGTATTATGAAAGAAAATCCTAAAGGAATTCCACATGGGACATCCTGGAATCTCCAGAATGAAGACCCTAATGAGAGGATTCACATATTGGCCTGGAATGAATCAGGATATTGAGAAAATGGTGAAATGATGTAGAGATTGCCAACTAGCCGCAAGATCCCCCCCATACGGACGCAACCTTGGCCTAAAACAGATGTACCCTGGACACGCATCCATATCGATTATGCAGGACCTCTGATTGGATATTATTACCTAGTAATCGTAGATAGTATGTGAAAATGGTCAGAAATTTTTAAATACAAACACTCTACAGCGGCGAACACAATAAAAGCGCTGGACGAAGTATTTAGTCGGTTCGGAGTTCTGAAAACAACTGTTAGTGATAATGGCACTATGTTCACAGGTCAAGAATTCAAGCACTACTGTGAGGCACTTGCCATTGAACACATTACAACACCAACTTTAACCCTCGATCAAACGGACAAGCGGAAAGATTTGTCGATACTTTTAAACGAGCTTTAAAAAAGAATAATAACATCGACACGGAAGAAAAAAGCATTAAAAAATTCTTAGCATTATATAGGATAACACCAAATCCAAATCCAAATGCTAAATTATCCCCAGCTGAAATTATGTTTGCCATGAAAGTACGTTCGGTGTTCGGCCGGTTAATCCCAAGAGAAAAAAAAGTATCAAGGATAATGTAAGGTACAAGACTTACAATGACGAGGATAAAGTTTTCTTCAAAAATTATCGGGAAGGGAAGAGTTTTGGGGAAGAAGACATAATCTCAATAAGAATTGGGAGAATGGTTTATATTATAAAAAGGCAAACTTTTTTCCACAAAAAACATATTAACCAACTGATACCCCGATACATAGAAACAGTCAGAAACCAAGAGTTACCAATAGAAGTGCTATATGACACTTTCCATATACAACATCCAAACAAGGAAGTACCAGTAACTCAGAAATCCAGTCACTCTCCAAAAGTAAAAAATCGGCAAACACAAATGGTGAGGAGAAGTGAAAAGAAAACGAAAAAGACCGAATTTTTTGGATAAAGTCTAAAAAGGTAAAAATGGTAGAAGCAAAATGCTATGGACGAATTTAGCTTGGGAGGAAGGTGATGTAATGGAATAACCTAACATCCCTTCATAGATGAAATGAACTATAGATATATTGACCCTCTTACGTGACTGAGGCAGAAGGAAAAAAGACAGGAAGAGAATAAGACAAGATGTCGAGTAACTCTTAAGTCACCTGTATTCCCTTGTAAATAAACCTCTTTGTCTTTCACCCATAACCCCGTGTTTCTTGTTGTATTCTTATTCAAAGTAAGGACATAACTATATATATATATATATATATATATATATATATATATATATATATATATATATAATGGTGAGAGAGAGACCCGTCAATAACCCCCCCCCAAAAAAAAAAGAAACTTACGGAGGACGAGTCTTTCATTATATTTTCTTTTTTTTTTTTACCATTTGATGTGTTGTTGTTGTTGTTGTTGTTGTTAGCTGTGTAGTCGACTCGCTTACTTCGTTTCGGTAAAATTTGCGTTCCGTTCCATTTTTTATATTCGTTCGCGGGCGCTATCTTGTGTACGACTTTAGTCAAAATTGCCCAAGGAATGGATGGCTTAAGATTATTTTAGGAAAAAAAATTATATGCTTTTTAACGACAAACTCTCTCAACTCTCACAAAATTTGAGGTTCATGTAGAATAAAAATCGAATTGTAAAACTTTTTTATTATATTTTTTTAGTACAATTTGAAGTTTTCAATTTTGAAAATAAATATAATTTAGGGGGGGGGTAAAATTCAGCTTCCAGAAAAAAAAAATTTTCCATAAAAAATCAACAAAAATATTTCAAGAAAATCACGTTTTGCTTAACTGTCCCAAAACGCTAAAATAGTTCGAATATGAAAGTTTATTTTACATTAAATCTATATGTGAAATGACCCCCACTCTAAATTCTTAGATTTATTTTTTAATTTATTCTTCTCGCCTGGTGGATGATTTTCCAGACTATCTAAGAAAGCAAAAAAAAAAAAAAAAAAAAAAGAGAGAGAGAAAAAATAAATTAAAAACGAATAAATGTTACCAAAGGCAGGACAAATAACTCGTCTACCTTGTAAAAGAATGTATTTAACTTTTACAAAGGAAACAATTCGAACTTCCGCATTAAATTAAAATAAAAGTTTAAACATGAAGCAAAAATAAAAAATATGTTAGTAATTTATTTTCAATTCAGGAATTTCAATATTTTTAAAATAGATTTTGAAAAATACTCTTGCATTTTTATATTGGCCAATTTTCAATATTTTTTCTGCGTTCTTTTAGCGTATGGGAAACTTTAAAACTAAATTGTCAAATGGAATCAAAAATATTATTTACCAAAAATAATTTCTATTAGTAGCCTGAGATTTTGTTGCTTTATATTGCCATCCAAATCCGTCTTCTTTTATTCAGAAATTTTGTTTTAGAGACACATAAACTGAAATCAAAGAAGAAATGAGGCAACACGTGCTGTTGTGTATAGCTAGGTGTATCAGAATTTAAGTGGTGGCCATTGTTGTACGCGCGTGCACAACAATGGCCACCACTTATAACATTAAGAATTACATTGCTAGGTGTATCAGAACTTTTGTAGGAATTTTTGACACCCCTAACACGAAACTGCGAATAAAATATAAAAAACTGGTAATTTCTTTTAAAAGGGGGTTGTTTATTTTCTTTATGGATTATACTTCCAAAATAAACTATTAAAGTTGTTTTAAAAGTAATAGAAATTTTTTTTATTTTTTAAAAAACAGTAATGAAATTAATTGAATTTTACGAGCTCAGTATTTTTCAATTTTTACATTGTATAAATCTATCAAAATTTTTCTATTGATTCAATTTTTACGATATTTTCAGTGTCAATGTGAAATTTTATGCTCTTTCCAATAAACCGAATATAATATTTTAGACAAACGTTTTTGTTTTAATTCACGCCCCCCCCCATTTTCAAGTGTCTATTAAAAAGTAAATAATTAATTTACTCACCAAAGTTTTATACATCACAAAGATGAAGATAAAAGATCAATAAATAATATATTCAAATTCAAAACAAAGTAATGCTTTTTAGAAATTTACCTGTAAAGTCCGAATTTTAAAACTTTTTGAAAAAAAAAACACGTTGTTTGTCTTTTCTTTTGTTATTTTTTTAAATGAAACCTTGGTCCTTGCTCCTTTAATTGAAAAAAAGTTAGGGCTTGAATTACATTTTTCGAGTAGTTATAAGCTTGGAAAGACAGGGGGTCGAATGATTTCACGCCTCCCATTTTGAAATGTCTATTAAAAAGTAAATAATTAATTTACTCACCGAAGTGTTATATATCACAAATTGAAGATAAATGATCAATAAATGATATATTCGAATTTAAAACAACAAAAAAGTAGTGTCTTTTTTTAAGAAATTAACCTGTAAAGTCCGAAGTTTAAAACCTTTTTTAAAAAAAAAACACGGTGTTTTTTTTTTGTTTTTTTATTTTTTTTTAATGAAACCTTGGTCCTGGCTCCTTTAATTGAAAAAAAAATTAGGGCTTGAATTACATTTTTTGAGGAGTTATAAGCTTGGAAAGATGGAGTGGAATTATTCAGTATTTTTCACGAAATTTCTGACACACCTAGTGTATAGCTGTGAAAAATTTTGAATTTACTAATGCTGTTAATACCCAATTCTATCTGAACAAATAAAGACATATAAACCAAAATCAAAGAAATGAGCCAACACGTTGTCGCATATAGATGCGAAATGTTTGAATTCATTAATTTATTACTGTCCAATTCATCTGAAGCTAAGACTTGGAAATTATCAAAAGTTTTTTTTGTAAGCACTCTTTTTGATAACTCCTTGTAAACTTTGCCAATGCTAGCTGAGGGAACGGAAAAAAAAAGCACACCGGATAAATCTTACCATTTAATTAAAACAAAATAAAAATAGATAAAATCACAAATAAAAACATTAAAAATCACTTTTTATATTTTTATTTTAATTTAATTGAATTTAGGAAAATTAGACGCTGGAGAACTAATTTTGGTACGGTATGAAATAATGTGTGACAGACCAACGGACATTAAATTCTAAACTTTTACATGGGTGCCTAACGAACGATAAAGATGATATTTCAAACGTAAACCTGCAAACCAGACTAAGACTAAGCGGCATTCACTCTAGGTGAATTGAATTGGTTTCTTCCCAAGGTGGAAATATCAAGGGAATATCACATTCACAAACAGTCCCTAGTCGTTTTGATATCGCGATCACATAAAATGATAACCTTATGTTCTTTCAGTTGTTGCAGGTACAACATCCTTTTACATAGTGCGTCTGGTATTCCTAAATGGTCACCAATTTGGCACTGACCAGGTTCAACGTTGCTTAACTTCGGTGATATCACGAGAACCGGATTGTTAACTTGATTATACCGTAACAGCCTAATATCTATTATTAATTTCGTCAATGCATTGGAGTATTGTTGCTACATTCGGCGTGATCTATATACCAGTAGTTCGTCACTAGGGTTCAAAAAGGTCGATCATTGTCTGTCAAGCCCCAACTTCTGTCCCATCGCCGCAGCGTTGCACCCCTGTGTCTGTTTTACAAGTACTTTAATGAAACGTGCTTTGATGAGTTCGTGGCACTTGTGGCCCCTAGACGTATATACCCCCGACTAACCCGACGAACAGCAAAATTCCGCCCCTTTACTGTTGAGATTTCTAGATGCGGAAAATCTTCTACTTTAATAGTTTCTTCCTTATGACTGCTAGAATTTGGAACTCCTTTCCTGTTACTTGCTTCTCTGGCAGTATTAACATGCAGAAGTTTGAATGTAACGTTAATAGACATCTCGTGGCTCAACCTCCCCACATAGTCCTCTGTAGACATGATGCAGAATTTGAAACTCCCTCCCTGTTTCCTACTTCTTTGTATTTATCTGCAGGAGTTTAAATGTAATGTGAACAGTCATCTTGTTGTCAACTTCTCATAGTCCCCTGTTAGACACGATTTCAAGTAGTAAGCCATTACGTTCTAAGTGACAATATGTCCTGTGTTGAAAAAGAGTAAAAGAAAACCAGTATATTTAAATTATACGTTTTACGCTGGAAGTGATATTTCAGACTTAAGCGTGACGAACCACCTAACGGTATACCGACGGACGAAGTCCACCGTAAAGAAGTGTAGACTAATTCTAAAAATCATCGTGGTTTACTTGTAGTTTCGTATGTAATAAAAACAAAAATAATCAAAACAGGTGCACCCTTTTTTTTTTTTTTTTTTTTTGTCGGGTATTTTTAGTAATTCTCTTAAAAAGCTTACGTGCGCATTCTCCGTTTTGAATTGCATCAACCTCCGTTCATATTTTCGAATAACCTCTCCACCATATTTCTATTCTTTTCAAAGGTCAGAACAAATCAAAAATAAAAAAATAAAAAAACAAGCGACTCAGATACACTTTGCACGCAGTCTCGACTTGCGTTCTTCCGACCACATAGTTTACTATCGCGCCTGATAGAAAGTGTATTCACCAACCGCTACCAACATCATGTCTCCATTAATAAAATGCACTAAACTTTGAGGTTGTTGTTTCTTCCTTTCCCTTTCCTTTGCAAAACTCAATCATGTTATGCAAAGCCAAAATAATAGAAGATATAAAGAACTTGAAGCGTAAAAACTTTCGTCAAAATCGATGTCTACGTTCAGTCTCGAAAAACAAAGGACACCCTCTGTAGGAGAAGCTGCGCGTGTAATTATGTGACAAGGGTTGTGCAGTATCCAACCACACCTCTCCTGAATCAGCATTGCTTGAGTCTAGTGGCAAGGAGAAATCCAGGACAACTGGAAACAATGCCGAGATAAGTGAAGAACATATATACAAAATGATTTATCCTGAAAAGGGTTGACATGCCGTAAAACAAAACAACCAAACCAAACGTTATGGATAAATATTTGAAGATATAAACAACTCGAAACATAAAACTTTTTTTTCAAAATTATCGTGAGTTTGCGAACCTGTCACTGCTTTGTCGTTGTTTTCATGGCAAGTGCTCGTCTGGGCTCCAATCCCACATCGCCAAACTTTCATGAAAAGCACTCGTCTGGCTGAGGCTACTGTCAATAATTTTCTCCACTCTTTAACCTGGACGTGGATTCCACGAGCAGGGATTCTTACTTGGAACTGCACGGCTGCTGGGCTTTCTCCCGTTTGCCTGTTTTCCAGCTGATTACAGTTTGATGGTCTTCAAGTCCAATGTAAACAAGTTCTTGGTGAGCCGTTATCCTTAAGTAATCCAATTTACCAAATTTGCACTACAAATGATTACTAAGATATTGTCCCATCGACTACTGTACACTCATTAACCCTTATCCTCGAGTGGCCTCCGGGCCTTGATAAGTAGTGAATCTTATGTAAAAATAATAATAAAAAAACTCAGCATTATATAAGACAAAATGGGTTTCTGTGCCGTAAAACAAAACAACCAAATAACCATCTTTCGATTACGTGGGTGACTATCAGGTAGAAATTGACTTCACTTACCGCTAACCACACCCTGTCGTTAAATTTCGTTTTACACAAACTCTATCATCAATATTTAGTTACTTCATTTCCAAGAGATGTGACACAAGGTCAAGGGGGTACAAGAGCCTTGAGCACATTCGATCAAAATACTTGTAAAGCAGGCAAAGAGACACAACATTTAGGTGATGACACAGAGGTTGGAGTTTGATTGGCAGTGTGGGACCTATTATATTGGAGATTCTTTTTGGGGTGAGGGTGCACCAGCAAAGATGTAGCAGCAATACTCCATGCATTTGTTTCTGTGGCACAAACTGGATTCGAACTTGGCACATCCAGATTTTCAGTCCGCTTAGCCACCATTATCGTTTAAAGAAATTACCCTTTCGCGAAACTTTATCAGCGATATTGATGTATCGCCAGGTGGTTGACAAAAAGGAAAACCTTTAACACTTCCATTGTACAAGATATAAAGGTTTCTTTATTCCTTGTGTAAGGTTTACATGTAGAGTTTGTTGCAAGGAAAAAACCGACAAGGAAAAAATGCAACTCACTCTTTTTTCACTAAAATAAAAGACATTAATTTACAGGTACTTTCCAGATTAACGCCTTGTCCCCCTGTTCAAAAGCCTTTTCGTACTCCAGTGTTCTTAACAAGACTCTGCTACGTCGAACACGTAGTACTCTGTTTTTACCCGGATATGTTTAGAACGCATCGTTTCCTGTCACTCTCGGGCCACGTGAGTAACATGTATATCTCTGTATTCGCTAACGTCAAGGGTTTACGTTGTTCTCTTCTTTTTTTACTCGCCGTGACGTCACTTTGCACACAACTCGGTCATTTGCATACGTTCGCTTCTGCTGCTCACCTACGCGCGTCCATGTTCTATTACACTTGTCCAACAAGTCCGGGAATAATATTTTTAGGGCTTATATTTCGTGGGGGGGGGGCAACCTACCAGAAGTAATAATGGAGTCGATTGCCTCCAGAGTTAATGTCGCTTTAGACAAACATTTCGACGCTGTATACATCTTTTAAATGTTCATTTACATTATTTGATGCACTTTGATATTTTTACAAATAAATTTAATTGGACTTCTTTTTTTTTATAGAAATCGCTCCTGACAAGGCATGATGCCACCTGATGTAAGAAGCTAAAAATTAGTACTTCAAGTTCAAAAATGTGCCAACGATAAGTGTTAGATGGAATAGATTCTGATCCATGAAACAACAATTCTTCCCTCTTTGTCAGAAACATCGCTCATGGAATGTGAGGACTAAAGAAGAAAATAAGGGAAGCGAGAGTTACACGGCTACCAAAAGTTAACGCAAGATCAAATTTCCACTTTCTTTTATTTTATTTGATAACATTCGATGTAAGCAAAATTACTAAATTCTAAAATAGACTGAATTTCGATTTACTTTTCGGGAGTGGGGCCATCCCGGATCCAGGCTATTGTCTCCGTGGAACTAGAGGATGATGTGCTGTGTTCGATCTGTCTCGTCGCAGGAGGAGCAACATTCTTTGTCTGTGTTTATGCTTCGTAGGGTAGCCTACCATAGGTAGCAATGAAGTCTACTTTATAATTTAAGGTTTAAGGTCACCTTAGACAAAGCATTCAGACATTGTTTAGACGTGTATATATATATATATATATATATATATATATATATATATATATATATATATACATATATAAAATTATTTACTAAAATAATTATTTAATACCTACGGACACTAGTATTTCATCCTTTCTGGAATCTTCAGTGCAGTGTGTCACGATTAACGCCAGTCGATAGATTCGTACCTGGCGACAGAAGCTATCTCTGGCTTCATTAGCAAGGACCATATCCATTAGGCTATCGTTAACCGTGAGAAGTTCTGTTGAATTTTAAACATTTAGTGATCTAATCATTATATGAGGATCTGCAGATAAGAGCTAAATTGACCGACTTTTTATTTCAACTGAAAGTGCTCAATGATAAGAAACGAATATCTTAAAGGGGCTGACATAATTATTTACGATGGATACTTACTGTAAGGGTTCCTGCGCGTGGATTTTTTGTGGCAAGAGTTGCGCAATCTTCAACACCACATCTGAGTCGACATACCAGTGGCAAGTGGTGGTTTAGGACGACTGGAAACAGATTAAATGTCTCTAAAGGACATAGAGAAAGAAAATAAGTGTCGAAAAAAATACAGAATACGATGGTATTATTAGGTTCAATATTAATTGAAGATTGCTACATTTTTTAGTTATGTAATATCGGTAGAACATATTTCTACTGAAATTACATAACCAAAAAAAAAATGAAACAAAACAACCAAATAACCATCTTTCGATTACGTGGGTGACTATCAGGTAGAAATTGCATTTACTTGCCGCTAACCACACCCTGCCGTTAAATTTCGTTTTGCACAAACTCTATCATCGATATTTAGTTACTTCATTTCCAAGAGATGTGACACAAGGTCAAAGATGAAAGCGTTTTCCTTTTACTACTATTTCACTTCAAACACGGCATGGTGACACTTGGACGTAAGGAGCTACTATTTGGGATCAAATTTATAGAGATACTATGTAGCGAGTTGAGCAGCGAGATGTCTGTTTTTTTACATTACATTTGATCTTCTGCTTGTAAGTACAGTCAGGGAAGAAGAAACCCGGGATTGAATTTCAATATCTATCAGTTCGGCAGAGAGAAACTATTAGAGTATAAATTTTTTCGACATCTAGATATCTCTATAGTGTAAGGTTGGAATTTTGCCGTGTTATTATTTGGTTCCATATTGGTTGAAGATTGGTACATTTTTAGTTATGAAATATCGGTAGAATATTTTTCTACCGATATTTCATAACCTAAAAAATGAAACGGAATAATTCTAAATTCTTCATTCTCAAAGGATTACGGCATGTAACTCTGGATGATTCATGGAATATAATTGGATTTTTACCTTCAATGTACCAATCTTCAAACAATATGGAACCTAATAACACCATCACATTCTGTTCAAGGGTTAATATTGGATACCAAAATCTCATACTTTTTTTCAAAAATTTAGTTTCTTCTTCAAAAGATATTTAATCTTTCATATATTTTCTATGTAGTTGCTAAATAGCAAAATTATATCAAAGCAAAATTAATATTTTGCTATTGATTTTTTCCTATGAGGAGATGAGCCCACTCTGAAAATCCATGTATTTTAAAAAATTACTATAAATATTGTATTCTTTGTCCAAACAATAAATTTTTGTTTTGTAAATTACATTTTTTTTCTGAATAAAATTTAAGTAATAAAACTCTAAATTTTAATTTGCTTTATTAAGTATATTGAGCAATTTTATTTGGCTGGGATTGTCTTATATAAAAATACTACCTCCCAAAAGTATTTTGTAAGACTTGAAACCACAAGATTTATTGATCTGTGATCTAATTCATCTCATTATTCTCATATATATATATATATATATATATATATATATATATATATATATATATATATAGGTATTTTCTATGGGTAAGAGTGTGTTAATTCTAATGCTGTAACATAGCGCAAACGCGTGTATGCAAATGCATGCGAAATTACGTCACCGGTAGGTAAAAATAAAAACTTTAAAATGAAGATCACGTTAAAGACGAAAAGAATGTTCGAGATCACGTTCGAGACGTTCGTGGCGTTCCGGTTCTAATAATAAGGAAATAAATTCCATTGTACAAAGAAAAAAAAGCGAGTTGAAGTTCTTTCTCATTCTTTTTCTTTTTTGCAACAGAGCATACAACGTGTAGGTTCTCGGACTACGTTAAAGTGCGCTGGCTTTTCAAACCGACACATGACCTTGTGTGTAACTTTCTGAAGAGATAAATAAAATAAAAGAAAAAGCATGGATTTTTTTTTAACCAAAGAATTGATCATTTTAAACAACATCCACTGCTCTGCTACTGGTTAATGTGTGGTTCCTATTAAATGATATTTTCAAGTGTTTGTTGACAAACGTACTGGTGTCAAATGATAGGCTAACATTTCAAGGAGTTTGATGTCACCTTGATCAGGTTACAGATTAGAAACGGAGAGTTTCTTCATTGCGTGGTCGACATATTTTCTTCAATGGCAGTCATATTGTCGTCACTAGCGGCCATATTGTCTACAATGGCGCCAGCTGCGTAATCCGCATATTTTTTTCGCGATGATGAATCGACAAGAGGTAGGACACGCGAAAAATGTCAGCAATGTCGACGTGAAAATACACGTCTTCATGTTGGTTAGTTGTGAAAAAAAAGTCTCCCACTCTCGAAGCCCCTGTTTTTGACAGCAGCTGCAAGAGTTTTACATGTTTTATACAGTGAAATTAGAATATCAGTACAATTCTGGTTGATTTAAAAATTTAGTACGACGCCGTACGTATTGGATCTAGAATGAAAGACATCACGTGTGCAATGAATAACGAGGTCATGAAGTTCTTACAAATAAATAAATAATAATCAAAATGTGTATTTTTTGGATGCTTTGGAATACAATTATTTTGTAATAGAGCAAGTGACCGAGCCGTGTGCGAGGTGACATCGCAGCCAGGAAGAAGGACAGAAAAAAGATTATAAAAAAGAAAAACGTGACCGAGAAGGACATAAAGAGACGTGGGCTGAGAACGGCAGGGAAAGACCTGTCCTAAGCATAATCCCACAAAGACAGGGTATCACACGTCCGAGTCCGACACAGCAGAGTCTTCTTAAGTGCATTGGTGTACGAGAAGACTTTTGAACAAGAGACAAGACGTTAAGTACCTGTAAATAAATGTTAGTTGTTTCCACTGAAAAAAAAGTCGAATTCTTTCCTTGTCTTTGTTTCCTTGCAACTGTCTGTATACAACGTGTGGCTCACGAATTTTGACATGTAACGACTACGTTTCATTTTCACAACGTTTTAGCCGATATACTCCTCGACCTTCTTTAGGAATATTTATGTCGAACTTTGAGATCTGTATAGAATTTCAAACAGAACTCTTTATTTAACCAAAACGAGTAGCTTGCTCTCATCCTATCAGCCATGACCAAATTAGTATCGCCTCTACTGAGGATCTAATCTTCAACCTTCGGAAGACTGTCATTTAGAATTGATAATAACTTACTTCTTTCCTAGGACCACTGATTTTTTTGCGGACACAACTGATAACTTAGTACTTTTATCCTTTGCGCTACGTGTTTTCTCGAATGATTAAAATAATACAAATTCTTTATCCTCAATGCCATTGTTTTTCTTGTCTTCCTGTTCATATTTTTCAGCTTATTTTTCCCATTGAATAATACCCGCCCCCTATCGAAAGATAATTACTGCCTGATGTGTTTAGTGTGGATATTTTGTTTCTTCCATTCAATATTGATCTAAGAACCAAACATAGTCTTTTCTTGTATTCCTTTCCTATTACTTCTTTCATTTCAGCTTCTTTTATTTTATCTAATTCCACAATTCTTAAGTAGGCGCCTCCTTCTTCTCCGACCCCTTTTATCATTTCCCCACCCAAAGCTTTATTCCTTCGCTCTCAACATTTTCCCCTTTTCAATATCAAGGCACCACACTTCTTCATGCTAAATTTCATACTTATGTCATTACTGAACATTTGAACAGTCCTTACAACCATACTTAGCTGGTCTTCGTTATTTGCATACACATTTAACTCATCCATGAATAATAAACAGTTTACCAATACTCCTTTTTCCTCCACTTATAACATGCATCTATCTTCCGGAATATGAACGACAAGGGTACCATACTCAAAATAAACAACAATCGCGACAAGATGTATCCCTGAAAAATCCCTCTTTTCACATGAACTTCCCCATGATCTTGTCCGTTTGATGTCAATGACACTTTCCATCGTTTCATAAGCCTTTTCAAGAAATCACGCACATTCGTTGCTATTCCCAATATTTCCATAAATTCCTGTGTCCAGCTATGTGGAACCAGATCGTATGCTCTGTGCTAATCTATCCATAGAAAGCATAGATCTGTAGATCTTTTCTGATAATTCCAAAGTATTGTTCTATCAATAAGCAACCCACCCTTTGCCCCTTTACATTATTTTTGTTCCTCTGGTAAGATCTCTTGCTGTTCAATATATTCGTAAATCTCTTCTGCCAAAATTCTTGTCAACAGTTTCCAGTAAACAGTCGAAGGCAGATAATGAGCCAATAGCTATCAATGGGCGCTCAATCCAAGAATTACATCTTTCAAAATCCCGTCATTTTTGAGATGTAATCCTTCCACGCAAGATCGTAACGGTTTTTAATCAATACTCCTGTAAAACATCTGGCCCAGGAATTTGGAATTTTTTTACATCGTCTGCTCACTTTCTCTTTGTAACGTAGTACCCATGTTTATACACGCGTTATCATGTAGATACCCGGGTCCAACACGTTGTAGGAGAGTACGTCGCAAGGAACATAGGACAAGTAATAACTCGACTCCCTTTTTTTTTTGTAACGACATTTAGGTACTTTTCTGAATAAAATGTGATTGTGCTCTTTCTCTTTGACCTCTGTCCTCTCAAACGTCCTCCACATCTCTAACGTGATCGTCTTATCTAACGTGCTCTCTCTCTCTCTCTCTC
Organism: Euprymna scolopes; assembly: GCF_053919585.1. Classification (NCBI taxonomy): domain Eukaryota; kingdom Metazoa; phylum Mollusca; class Cephalopoda; order Sepiida; family Sepiolidae; genus Euprymna; species Euprymna scolopes. The sequence continues at coordinate 88,575,368 of NC_136513.1, forward strand.
TCTCTTTTTTATAGTCTTTTTCTTTTTCCTGAGCGTGACACTTGTGACGTAAAGAAAATAGGTGTTTTTTTACATAACAGAAACATTTCTTTGAAAATAAAAAAAGAATATAGATAGATTTTTATGAGTCGTTCTGTTTATTATAATTGATTATTTTTGAAAAAAAAGTTTACAGTTACTGAATTATAAGTGGTTGGCCATACTTATAGGTAAATGTGCACTGAACAGATACCATAATACTTATTATAGTTAAATTCAAATTTTGATATATCTGTTTTTTTTACATCGTTCATTTCTGTCTTATGTTTAAGTTATTTTAAACCCCGCTCTTCCCACGTTAAATAATAATTTCGAAATAATAACGTTAATATGTTAGCGTCCCAATTGTTCTTTTGTTTTGTATTTTTGTTGTTTTTTTTTTCGCGTTTAAATTATCCAAATAAACAATTGTTAATACTGCCTGCTTTTTTTTTACATCGTTCATTTCTGTATTACGTTTAAGTTATTTTAAACCCTACTCTTCCCATGTTAAATAATAATTTCGAAAGAATAACGTTAATATTTCAGTGCGCACCTGCCATGAAAATAACGATAAAACAAGGATAGGCTCGCAACGTCTCTTCTGTGGGAGAGAGGTTGCAGGGTAGAGAAAAGGGTATCCCCCACTAAGCCACGAAGTCTATTTTGTACTCTGTCAAGGCAGGATAGGCTGTTTTTAGTAGCTCCTGCCCAGATATGGCAACAGTATTCCATCCTTAGACGTACTTGTCTTTTATATAGATAGAGAATTGCATCAGTAGTGAGATATCTTCTGGAGCGGTAGAAGGATCCCACCATCTTTCCAGCGACCTTGGCAACAGACTTGATGTACGTGTTCCATTTCAGATCAGGAGTAAAGGTCAAACCCAGAAGCTTGTCAAAACACGGGGCCTCACCCAGACGAGAGCCATCCATCACAATTGATGCCAGATGGGGATCAGTTTGAACGGATGCACCGAATTAAAAAATTCTTTTTTTCCTTGAAAGATGGTAGTACCTAGATAGTCCTTATCTATATATGCTTCGTAACGAACAACGCCGAGTCACACAAAAGTCCGAAATAAGAGTTTTGCGGCCGTTTCGTGCAATTGTCGAAAACGTTACCTGCCCATGTTAACGGAATTTAGCACTGCTTGTATACAGTCGCAGTAAAATCTCTCGACAGGACTTGCGGCGCAATGGATAACGCGTCTGACATCGAATCAGAAGATTCCAGGTTCGAATCATGGCAAGTTCGTAATATTTTAACCATCATTTTATCCAACGTTTACTCATTATCCTTACCCTTAGTTAGGGTATTTTTGTTTTTTCAGTGATTTTGGTTTGTGCATATGGGAATTCCCCATACTCCCAGTTCACAAGGTAAGCGTTGATGGTATGACGATGTTTAGTGTACTTGATGTTGAGTGTACTCGATTTTGTGTTTGACTCGGCGTTATGTGTGCCGACGCGGCGCAGCGGCTAGAATAAAATAAAACCCTTTCACGTTTCCTATAAAAACTTAATTTTAGCTGCTTGAAATTTTATGCCCCATCAATAAGCAACTGACCCTTGGCCCTTCTACTACTTTGTCTATATCCCTTTTTTTCCTCCGGTTAATGGTAGAAATTGGATAGATTTATATTATTTAAGAGGAAATCTTAACAGGAATTTGTTTACATTAGACTTAACTAATCGAATGTAAACAAGGAACTTGTTTACATCGGACATTGGAAGACGACCATTTTGTAGTCAGCTGGAAAGCAGGCCAGCAGAACAGAATTCCACAAGCGGGCAGTTCTAGGAAAGAAGATTTGTTCATGAAATTTGTGTTTAGATTTTTCCCACTGATAGAGGAGGGAATTATTAATAGTGGTTGTATTTTGACGTGTCTTTTCTGAAAGTTTGGCTAGGGACGGGACCATAGATTGGAGCTCAGACGAGCACTTGCCATGAACACAATGATAGAGTAAAAACGGTATTGCAACGTCTCTTTTGTAAGAAAGAGTTTGCAGGGAAAAGAAAAAGGCATCACCCACTACGTTTCGAAGTCGGGTTTGAATTATTTCAAGACGGGTTAGGTTGCTCCGCGCAGCCCCTGCGCAGATGTGGCAGCAGTACTCCATTCTAGGACGAATCTGATTTGTAAATAAAATGTCCGTTGACTTTGACCTTATTTAGGCGCATGGTCATGAGGATTGGAAAAAAATTCTTAAAAGCAAAAAATTTAAATAAACAGACAAAATCCCTTTGGAACTACGTTAAGAGGCAAATGTTTTATTAAAAAAAATATTCGATTTTTATATATGTATCTATATTGCAAGTTGCCAGGTAAATCCAATTCAAATCACGAAGAGTAATGCTTTACGCTAGAATATATAAACATGTTTGGACAAATGTATATTTGTATGTAAATATATACAGAAGGAAAGAAAGAAAAAACACGACGATATAAGGGTGTGTACTAATGCATATAAATTTAATCGTTCATTCACTAGATAGAATACACCATTGTTAGTAGGGAATGTATATATGCTCTTTAGACCTAGGTATTTCGAAGCATAATGCTTCTCATCAGGAGAAATGTAAGGTAAAAGATTAGACGTGACTTCTAGCGATAACTTTAGAAACGAAATAGTAGGATGTCTAAGGAAGAGAGTACAAAGTATAAATGATGAAGAAAGCTTGATATAGGTATCTAAAACAGTCGCCTATTATCAGTTTTGAAACCGACGGTACCGATGACTTATCTAAACCTTCTGTAAATAAAACATAAATAATACGCTCTTATTTTCGGAATTGTTTCCTTATAATATTATAATAGAGCACTCTGCTGCTATGAACACTTTTCTCCAGAAGCGTAACTAAGTATATATATATATATATATATATATATATATATATATATATATATATATATATATATATAAATTGTTTGTTTTTTACTCTCATTTCCCACTGTTAATCATGAACAGGTTTTAAACAGGTTTTCCTGTCATGATTGCAATAATCAAATTTTGTACAACGCATAAAATTATGATATCTATATTATAAAGCTGTGTGTGTGTGTGTGTGTGTGTGTGTGTGTGTGTGTGTGTGGTAACGAATAGGCTCCTATATGGTTGACTATTTAAAAAAAAACTGATTACATATAATGATAGAAGATGCATCGAGACACAGGAATGGTTATGTTTGATCTGGCAGAATAGTGGCTCATAAAAATTGTGGGGTTTGCATTCGTGCCTGGTCCACAACGTATAGAAATAAAAAAAATTAAAAATTAAAAAGAAAAAAACGTTTACAAGTGTTTTTGATATAGATGTACATAAGATTACTTTTTTAAGTATGTTTTAACTTAAATATGGATGGTATAATAAAATTGTGGGGTCTGCGTTTGTGCCTGGCCTCCATAGAATTGAAATCGGCACAAACTTTAATAAAGACTTTTCATATCTATCTGCGTAAGTATACTTTGATAATTATGCTTCAAGTTGAAGAAATATGGTATAATAAAATTATGGGGTGTTCGTTCGCACCTGACCTCCATAGAATGGAAATATGTCACAAAGTTTAACAAGGTTTTTTAATATAGATCCACAGGATATTTTGATAAGTGTTTCGGTGTGAACAGGTATGCTATAATAAATTATGGGGTTTATCTATTTTATTTTTACTTTCATCATATTTTGCTTTGGTTTTGATACTCCTAAATTCGAAGCTATCTCTTTACAACCCTTCCTTTTCATAACCTATCATACTTTCATAAATCAGAGTCTATTTTCTGTAGGCTGTTTTTGAACCCAGTCAACGACGTGTACTTTTGCTAATATATATATATATATATATATATATATATATATATATATATATATATATATATATATATATATAATGTTAAAAGTCCACGTATGCTTCTAGGATAGTGATTTAAAGGTTATGAGGGTTTTTTGAAGCATGAAAAACGATGTTACTTTTTGTATTTAATATTTTATTGTTATTTTGTATATTTCAAGCGGACCTCCGCTCTTGGTCACAAAAAAGTATCAGAGGGCCGCTTGAAATATAAAAAATAAAAATAAAAATAAAAATATTAAATACAAATGCTTCAAAAACCCCTCATAACCTTTAAATATATATATATATATATATATATATATATATATATATATATATATATATATATATATATATATATATATACTAGCTGTACCCGGCCACGCGTTGCTGTGGCTCAGTTTGTTAAAATGGAGCACATGTGAAAGTAGAGAAAAGTTTGATTTTTTTTTCAAGAGAATGTACAAATTATTTTTTTTAACAGATGTTCAGAAAGTAAACAGAAAAATACTTCCATCATTAATTATGCAAAAAAATAAATAAAATGTTGATTTATTGTTTCAATATTATGCTTATAAATTACGATAAAACTTGCTGAGTATGCGCTGTTTTACGCTTGTTGAAAAAATGGAACGGAAACTTAAATTTCGCTTTGTTTTAATCTTTCTTAATTTTTTAATTGTGCCCCCCCAAACGAATATAATCAAAACAGTAACATTCAACAATTGTACTTTATGTATATAAAACACAAAATATTTATTTAAAAAAAAAATTTTAAAAAAAAAAGTTAATAACGAAAGGGAAATAATTCCATTTTTAAACGAAAAAGTCAGTTTGGTATATCTTTTTGTTATTTTTTACATAAGTCCAGCTTACCATTCACATTGGAAATGTCGACAGTTATAGGTTGTCGGGTACGTTTACAACGAATAAACACTCCAATCTAGTAGATGTATCAGAATTTTTGTAGGAATTTTTTACACCCCTATCACGAAACTGCGAATAAAATATAAAAAACTGGTAATTTATCTTTTAAAAGTGGGTTGTTTATTTTCTTTATGGATCATACTTCCAAAATAAACTATTAAAGTTGTTTTAAAAGTAATAGAAATATTTTTTTTTAAACAGTAATGAATTTTACGAACTCAATATTTTTCAATTTTTAAAATTTCAAAATCTATCAAAATTTTTCTATTGATTCTATTTTTACGATATTTTCAGGGTCAATGTGAAATTTTATGCTCTTTCCAATAAACCGAATATAATATTTTAGACAAACGTTTTTTTAAATTCACGCCCCCATTTTCAAGTGTCTATTAAAAAGTAAATAATTAATTTACTCACCAAAGTTTTATATCTCACAAATTGAAGAGAAAAGGTCAATAAGTAATATATTCAAATTTAAAACAAAAAAAAGTAGTGTTTTTTAGAAATTTACCTGTAAAGTTCGAAGTTTAAAACCTTTTTTTTAAAACCACGTTGTTTGTTTTTTCTTTTGTTTTTTTTATGAAACCTTGGTCCTTGCTCCTTTAATTGAAAAAAAAATTAGGGCTTGAATTACATATTTCGAGTAGTTATAAGCTTGGAAAGACAGGGGGTAGAATAATTCACACCTCCCATTTTGAAATGTCTATTAAGAAGTAAATAATTTATTCACCAAAGTGTTATATATCACAAATTGAAGAGAAAAGGTCAATAAATAATATATTCAAATTTAAAACAAAAAGTCGTGTTTTTTAGAAATTTACCTGTAAAGTCCGAAGTTAAAACCTTTTTTTTTTAAAAAACGTCGTTTGTTTTTTTTTTGTTTTTTTTTAATTAAACCTTGGCCCTTGCTCCTTTAATTGGAAAAAAAATTAGGGCTTGAGTTACATTTTTCGATGAGTTATAAGCTTGGAAAGACGGGGTGGAAATATTCACTATTTTTCACGTAATTTCTGACACACCTACCAATCTACCCATGTAAAGAACGGCTTTCGGAATAGACACCCCTAACCTTGTCAGAATACCCGAAAAGCTATAAAAGTTGACGTGTCGAATGTGAACGATGAGTTGGACGTAATGTAAAAATGTACCGAATTTAAAAGGGAACGAAATTCAAATTTCCGTTTCATTTTTACAACCGTAAAGCAGAGCATTCTATGCAAATTTTACCTAACTTATTGTATTAATGCTATTTTTTAAGTAAAAAAAAATATTTAGGTTTGGCTATGAATTCCTAAACTCATTTCACCCTAAATAATTTAGGTGACTGAAATAGGAATCTAATTGAATCTTTAATTTCCTGAATAGTATGCGAGAATTCATTTTTCTTCGAGTTATATCGAATTCATTAATACGGAATTTAGGGGCTTTTTTCATAATGTTACTGTAAAAATCATTTTTATTGTTACAAATTACGATGCTTTATTTATATAAAGAAAGCAAAAATAAATTCTTGCGTTTTTTATTTACTACTGAAAACCATGACTTTAGTAAAGGTATTTTTTGTTTAAACAAAATAAAACATTTTCACTAAGAGTTAAGTAAAAATAATTAGTTCATTATGTTCTGCGATCATTATTTGAAAAATACTGCAATTTTCATTAAAATTGGTTAATTTCCTGATTTTGGTAAATTTTTAAGTAAAGGGAGGAGTCAAAATGTGTATACACTTTGAGCGTCGGCATTCATTTTGTGTGTACCTACCATTTTTCGATGAATATTTGATAGCAAAGCGACCACGTGTGGTTAATTTAAATTAAATTTCAATCACATGGTTACATCATCAATAATCATGTGATTAAACCCATTGAAAATTTACCGATATTGTAAACACATTCTGTTTACATTAAGCCTGTAGTGTTTTTTTTTTAGTGATGCAATGTTGGCAACTGAGATTTTAAAAAAAAACGCGAAATCAGGAGAAAGAAATCTCCAGAAAATCGCTAGATTTTTAACTTTTATTGTCTGAAATTTTCAAAAATCGCTAATTACTCCCCCCCATAACTCCATATTTTAACTTCCTATCATAAAAAATATAAATATAGTATATTCAATATATAAAATGTTCCGTGTTTTCTAACTATATGTTTGTGGAATTATATTGAAGCGGTTAGCTCCCCAGAAGGTTTACATATTTTATCAGCTAGTTTTGCCTGTTTTTTTCAGAGAGGGTATTTTTTTTTGCAGGAAACAAATCAAAAACTCAAACTTTTTATAATAGAAGTTAAATTGAAATATACTGCAAATTAAACATCACAATAATGGTGCAACATTGAAATTAGAAAAATAAAAAACAAAAAACTAAAAGTATTTAGGTTGGTAGATAATTAAATTCTACTGTATTGGTATAAGTTTTTGTTTGTTTGTTTTGTTTTTTTTGCTGTTGTTTCTTGCTTTTTACAATTTTCGACTAAATACTTCTAAATAAAGCAGGGTTGCTTAGATCGTATTTTAAACTAAACTTCGGGGGTTGGAATGCCCCCCCACCTAAAATGTACTTGGAAAAATCGATTTTATAGCGAGATTTAAGAATCGTTAGCCGAAAAAAGGTGAAAAACAAAACAAATAATCAATTACCAAAGGCAATAAATGCTACTTTTTTTTACTTACATGAATGGGTTTATTTTATGTTTTAAAGTATTTTCAAGCGTTTTTCTTTATTTTTTAATCTAAAATTGCGGGTGTGTGGGTGCCAAATATCTCCAGATTTTCTAGAATTCCCCGCTGAATTGCAAACGAAATCTCCAGATCTAGCAGGAAAATCGCTAAATTGTAACACTGGTCACGTGACAGGAAGCGGTAATAAACACTTGTCCCTCAATAAAAAAAATGGCGTATCGGTACAAAGAAAACCACCTATTTATCATAGAAAAATTAAGTATAATGTTATAATTAAAAAGAAATATATAAAAACACATATGGATATAGTAAACATATTATACCAAAACGTGGAAGCCATCCGTCCAGTGGTTTTTTAGACTATTAATTGCGAACGAACCAAGAGTTACATTATATATATATATATATATATATATATATATATATATATATAAAGAAATAATATATATATATAAAGAAATAATATATATATAAAGAAATAATATATATATATATATATATAAAGAAATAATATATATATAAAGAAATAATATATATATATATATATATATATATATATATATAAAGAAATAATATATATATAAAGAAATAAAAATTCTAACCCACCCTGTCGCACTAACGAAAAATATTTGGCTAATCCTCCATTTAGCGTAAATGTTAAAACCAATATACCTAAAGAATTCTTCAATATTGTAGAAAACTCTTTCAAATATCCACACAGATATAGTTCAATTTTTAATAAAAACTCAATAAGAATTTCTTATTCTACTATGCCTAATTTAGCACAAAGAATCTTAGCATCTAATAACAAAAAAATTAAATCAGCCCAAAAAATCCCTTTCTCAATCCAACCAAAAAGCAACTGCAATTATATTAACAAACATCGTTGCCCACTCAATAATGATTGCATCCATAAAGATGTAATACATTCATGCACAATTACAGAGCTCCCACGCAATTCTCCCATGATAGACAATAACATTTTGCCACCAAATTATCCTTCCTCCGACCCTCCCTCTGATATAATTATTAATCCAACAAACGAATCAACCAGCCCCTCTATTTTCAATCATACAACCAGCTATAATAATAATAATGATAATAATAGTTTTCATAGCAGCCATCCTAACACTGACAACACTAATTATCCCCTCCAAACCAATCCTGCTACAGTCATTGTCCTACCCTCTGTTCATCAAAATGAACAAAATTTAAATTCTCTTCCCAGTATAAATCAACAAATTAATATTAATTCTCGACCCCGAGCTATTAATAAAACATATAAATATATTGGTGCTACTTCAACTTTAATAAAGAAAAAAATTTCAGACCACACTTCTTCTTTCAATAACAAAAATTTAAATAATAACCAGGGAACTTCTCTAACTACACTGGTTAAAAAGCTTAATTCTGCCAATACCCACTTTTCAATTAAATGGACCATCCTAAAAAAAGTTAAGTCTTATACTCCAGGATCTAAGTCTTGTCACCTCTGTACATCTGAAGCTATAACTATTATCACCTCCCCTCAAAGTAGTAATATAATAAACTCTAAAAACGAACTGATCTCCTATTGCAAACATACGTCCAAATTTAAATATGGTAAATTTGAAATTACATAGCTATTAAGTTAACCCTTCAAATATATATTTTTTCCCATAATTTATTTTATTTTTTTTATTTTTTATCTTACCTTCTAAGCTGTTTGTATTTTTAACTTTTTTTTGTTTTTCTTTATTTCTTTAGCCGGTTTCCCATCTGCTGTCTCCGTTTTATGGTATAAGTATACCTATTAATTAAATATATACATCAGTCTACTCATTTTTATTCCATGTATTTGTTTACTTATATTTTACTATATGCATTTACATACACATTTATTTGCCTTATTCCGGAGTTTGTAGATACCGACCATTGCCTCCCCTTAAATTGTATGTAAGTATGTATGTATGTATGTATGTATGTATTTGTTTAAGTTGTATATGTTTTTGGATATGTGTATATATTTATGCATGCGTGTGTGTGTGTGTGTTTGTATATATATGTATATATATATGTGTGTGTGTTATTGTATATATATACATATATGTATATATATATGTATATGCGTGTGTGTATGTATGTACATGTCTGTGTGCATTTGTGTGTCTGTATGTATGTGTATGTATATGTATATGTATGCGTATGTATATATGTATATATAGGTTTTTTTAAACATTTTTTAACATTTTAATTTTCAATTATTAATTTATTTATTTTCATTTTTATTCTTTTACTTATTCACTTTTTTTTACTCTTTTTAATATAATAGACGCTCCATTTCATAAACTTAGCCATTTATTTGTTTCTCTGACTCGTGTTTCTTAATTTCATTCTGGGACTTTCACGTGCATATTTAAGTTGACCTAATTATTAACGCTAACTTTCGCGCTTTTTGTCTGGGTTAGTTTGACCTTGCTTTTCAAATTTAAACTTTCACCGTTTTTCCGTTTTTTTCCGTTGTTTTTTTTTTAAACCTTGATTTACTTGATTCCTCCGGCCTTGGCAGACGTGTTTTAAATATTCTCTCCAGTGCTTTTTCTGTGCACATTTGAACTTTTCTTTTAATGATTTGGAACTCATTCCATTTGTGATTTTTTTCCAAGGAATTCTGCCTTTTGGATCATATTAGACCATTTGGAACTTACCTGTTGGATTGGAAATTTTTAATTCGACCGTGTTTGGATTTAACCATTCTTGGATTTTTTACCCTTCACCGGACTATCCATTCATGTGAAATTTTTTTATCATTTTTTTTTTTACCTCCTACTACCCTTGCCTACCCTTTTTTTAACCAAGTAAGATCTGTGACTTACTTGTATTTTCATTAAATACTTTTACATGCAAAATCCGATCCCGCATTTTGCTAATTCCTGCCCTCTATTTTCGTATATTAATTTATGTGATTAGTTAAATGAAGTAGTTATATATATATATATATAGAGAGAGAGAGAGAGAAAGAGAGAGAGAGGGAGAGAGAGATGGATAGATGGATAGATAGATAGATAGATAGATAGATAGAATGAAAGAAAGAGTGGATTCAATAAGTATCCGATAGTAAGCAAAAAGTTAATTTATTTTTATTACACGAAAACAAAAACAATAACAAAATGCTATTCTAATGTATTTTTCTTTGATATATATATATATATATATATATATATATATATATATATATATAGCGGCACTGATGAGTTGTGAAACAACGAAACAGGTCTGTATGTCGATGACTAAAATATATTTTATAAAGCTCCCCTCTTTGGTAGAGCACTCTCGTAAATTATCTTACTCGCTACTTAATTTAGCTGAAATAATGCGAAGCTCGCGATTTGTTTACAAACAAACGTTTGAACCCTCTACGAGTAGCGGACGGATGTTTATTTAAATAATCGTTCGGACAGGTTAATTTCGGCCACCGATTCCGTAGTCAAGGGGTAGGACTGCCGACTGTCATCACGACGGTTCTAGGTTCGATCGGCTTGGGAGAGGTGTTAGTCTAGCGGCACTGATGAGTTGTGAAACAACGAAACAGGTCTGTATGTCGATGACTAAAATATATTTTATATATATATATATATATATATATATATATATATATATATATATATATATAGATAGATAGATAGATAGATAGATGAACGGATGGATGGAAAGATATAAAATAGATATATAGATAGCTAGATGAATAAAGTTAGATGAATATATGAATAGAGAGATGTATAAAGATTGAGATAGATAGATAGATAGATAGATAGATAGATAGATAGATAGATAGATAGATAGATAGATAGATAGATTGAATGGTTGTGTTCGTGGGAGCGTTGGTGGTACACGTAAGATGATGTCAACGAACAGAGCGAGCGAGCGGCAGAACCAGAGCGCGAAGACAAAATTATTAAAGATGTTGATAGGGTTGAGGGTGGATTCGTCAGCTTGTATAAAAACTGGTCGGATGGGGGGGGGGGCTCGTGGTGAGTATACCCTGGGTGGATGAGTATGGAGAGGTGTCACGTTACACAGTCTTTCAGCAGTTCGAATGGCGCTAGTAGCGAGAAAGGAAAGAAGAAAAGAAACAAGCAAAGATATAAAGAAAGAACAAAAGATATAAAGAGCGAACGAAAGAGGGGAAGAATGGAAGACAAAAAATAACAGGGATAAAGAACGAGGAGACCGCGTGACATTGTGATTACTCGATTGAAAACGGGTTGATGCGAAACCTTGTGCTTTTTTAAATAATTAGAAAAAAACTCGCAATTTAATTAGTGAAACACAGAAATCAAGAGAAACAAGAAAAAATGTTTTCTTTATCATGTGCTAGTTTTGAGGTGTAAGCGCCGATGATTGACATTTTCCCCAGAATTTGAGAATAAACTCCATTTCAGTAAGAAAGAGAGAGAGAGAGAGAGAGAGAGAGAGAGAGAGAGAGAGAGAGAGAGAGAGGCAGACAGAAACAGACAGACAGACGGACAGACAGATCATGTAATAACTTGATATAGTGAGAAAAGATAGATTTTCTCCTTCCTGCGGTGGCAGGGAGAGAAAGAGACAGATGATGTAATAATTGATACAGAGGAAAGAACCTCCCACCTCCAGAAGTAACAGAGAGACAGAGTTTGGGAAGAATAGGACAGTGCTTGATTCCCTTACTCAATTCTTGACATAATATACTCAACTGTATTTTATAGCCAAAAGATTCCATTTTTTTTTTTTTTGCCTTTTTTCGGTCTGCATGTCGTTAAGAAACTGACTCTGAAATTATCGGATGAAAATGCCAAACTAAAATCACCCAGACTTTAAATTTTAAGTGCATTGAGAATTTATTTTCTTTTTCTACACAAACAAATTGTTGTAGCTTTTATACAGAATAACTATCTTAACATAAAAAAATAACAATCGTCAAATTCTGTTCTGTCTGTGGTATGACTTTGCGTGTTCCAAGGTAAACCTTCCCCGACTGTGTGTGCAACCGTTAAGCGTTGCTGCTCTAGGTGTCAGAGGTAAAAAAATTTGTAATTTTGCAGGTTAATGAATAGTTGCGACCAACGAGTAGAAATTTCATACTGATCAGACACTCCCGGGACACAATCTCAGTGAGCTTTATGCAGAGATTTCAC
>NC_136513.1:88592975-88595475 GCF_053919585.1 Euprymna scolopes
GAGAATTGAAAAAGAAAAGGAAAAAGTAAAAAAAAAAAAGGGAAAAATATCCTACATGAGAGCTCATCTTTCGAACTTCAAACGACTTAACATTCCTAAACAAGATGAGCTAGCACAAATACACTGCGAACATTACCAAGGCTGTTCCGAAGAAGTTGGGCTCTTTCTACTGTGATAGACCCCATTATTGATTATTATCAATTATTATTGGCTCACATGGAGCTTTCACACAAGTCAATAAACGATCTGATTGGAAACCGGTGGTGTTCTCTGGAAGCTGAGTGACAACAAGTCTCCCCAGACGTCCAGCTCTCTCCACTTCCTTCAATAGCATTTGCAAATGAATTTGCGTCATCGCAACAGCCTCTTACCATTGATTTCTCGCTGGCAGTGGTCATTGTTTTATACTGGAATTTGAGTGGAACTAAGCCTCCCCAAGGTCCCAGTTCTCTTCTCGCTTGTCCAGCTGAGGTCTGGCCAGCGCTCTCTCCTCGGTCTTTCAACCCTTCTTGACCCTTCTCAGCTCTTTGGTATCACTTTTCCATCTCCCCTGTTCGTTTTTCTTTCTGCTCCACTACACGCCGGCCGTAGACAGCCATTTCTCATCTTTATATGTCACTCTTTTCCAACTGCACCTTTTCTCCATCCCCATTTTTGTTGCGCTAGCTTGCGCACACTTGCTAATTTGCATATGTGCTTTTTTTGGATACTGCTGCTAATATCTCTAATATCCTTACAAGGCAGCTATCTTACAGCTCCTGCTGATATTTTTCCACGCGCTTATATGCGCTCTGTTAAAATACCTGAAAGAATCTTATAGCGCTACAAACCCATTACTCTCCCACGCATAGAGTATTGCTGCCACATCTGGGGAGGTGCATGTACCACTAATCTCACCCTCTTAGAAAGAGTCCGAAAAAAAGAGCCAACGATCTAATAGATCCCGCACTATCGGTCAAGCTCTAACCTCTGTTCCATCGCCGTAATATTACATATCTGTGCATGTGTTACAAGGAATGTGCTTTGATGAACTCATAGCACTTGTGCCTCCCCATCGATATACATGTGATCTGTAAGTTTTTTAATGTTTTTTTTTTTTGCATAATGTGGTCTGTAGGTTCAAACTCCGCACGTAGTTTTCTTTATTTTTGCTTCATTAATTGCAAAGACTTGAAAATTAAAGTGTTTTTTTTTTCTGTAAGCAGAAGGATTGTCTTTTAGGTTTGGACGTGATTTGTCTCTAAGGCGTTTTCTCCCCATATCATAACGATAAATTTATTTTAGTCTTTCCTCTCATTTTTTTCTCTCCCCCCCCCCCATAATTTGATTGATTGTATTTTAGTCGCTTTATTCGTTTCCCTATAGTAATAAAATAAAAAAAGAAGACCCTCGATTTGGCTTTTGAAAAGTGAGGGCGAAACCTAGTCGGCCGACTCTACTCCATTATCTATTTTATTTTTTCTTCATTAAATATCCCCCTCCCCGTCCTTCTTTTTATCATGAATACAAAAAAACTCAGTCTTCCCTTTTTCATAGCTATAATAAAGTTTTGTACCCACCCCAAATAATTTTGTTATCAAGTAAGATCTTTTACTTACTTGCAGTTTCATCAAATACTTTTGTATGCAAAATCCGATCCCGCATTTTGCTAATTCCTACCCTCTGATGAGAAGGAAAGTATTTCTTCGAAACTCCGCGGATTAAGGATTAAGTGTTTCCTTTTCAGATTAAATATGTTTTTAACTCTCTTTCAAAGTGTTTTTTAACATGCTTTATTAACTATTTGCTCTTATATATGTATATTACGGTACTTTAATTTACCTGTATAATTGACAAGCAACTGATCCTGAAGAAATTTCAAGACAGTCTACACACATATTTAGTGAAAATATTTCATGTGTTTTACATACAGTATCACAGGTTCTACAAAGAATGGTCCTGGATATGACCTAAAACTATATCCGATGATGAGGCCCCACCTTGCGGGCCTTGGGGAGTGTGAAGCCACCCTTTAATTGCCATTGCTCCCAGGTCCACTCTGACCCGTAGTGGTAGTACCTTTTAGGGTCCCAACTATGGGTTAAATAGAATCCGACTTAAAAAAACAAATACACTCCATTAAAAATCGTTCCTCAAAATAACTAGATTCGGCATTAAATAACCTGAAAAGGGTTGATATGCCGTAAAACAAAAACAACCATATACAAAGAATATTTAAAGGTGGGGACAACACAACGTGACATATCCTAAATGCTTTCTATTGGATGACAGTCCAAGATAATTGGAAAGAACTTGTGAATGAAGAAGCATTCACGTCATTGCAAACGTTATACCAGTTTTATGAGCTAGACGAAGTAGACGAGCTACAGTTAAAATTAAAGACATTCTATTCCTGCTGAACTTGATAAGGAAAACAATGCTCAGGGTATTTTTTATTTACGCTACTATACACGTCATAACTGATGCACCCGTCCAGTCTCGAAAAACAAAGGATGCTCCA
>NC_136513.1:88600475-88605475 GCF_053919585.1 Euprymna scolopes
ACATATATACACACATGCGATAAACTGGCACAAAAGGGAAAACTTTTAAACCCCGAACGCGCTTCGTTCTTTGCACAACCAGAACTTATCAAAACGGATAAATTGCGAATAAAACCGTTCTGTATATAGATTTAAAAGAAAAGTTAGCCGTCATACATACACATCCATTTTTTATAACTCTTTTTCATATATATATACATATTCATATACAGACATATACATAGTCATCCACAGAAGGCTGTTTCGCTGTATCACGGCTATTTATTGTGGCTAGACGTGGCGAGTATTTATACATATATACATATTACAAATATTTGCAGAGGTTTTTAAGAAACGTTTTCAAAAGCTTTAAAAATACATAGCGAACGTTGTTTTTAACATTTTTTTAATCTATTAAAGATCGACCAAGATACCCCAGCGAGATTCGAAACCGGAACACAAGATACCTGCTCATTGGCTAAAAAAAGCGACTATTTTTTATTTTGTTGTTAAATAGTCTCAATTTTCGCGTTTACAAAATGGTAAGTGATTTTAATTTTCACAAGGAAACTTTTTTATGGTGTTGTTGATTTTTTTTTGTTTGTTTTTATTGTTTTTTGTTGTTTTTGATATTTTTTTATCATCAAAGAAAAAACATTTTTTTTTTTTTGTCAAAAAAAAAGAAGATCGTGGCATAAATTCCTTAATATATTGTAATTAAAGCTCTATCTGAATAGGATATTGAGCACTTATGATGTACACAAGTCTCCTCTCACTGGATTCAGATTATTTAGATTTTTTTGAACTACTGTTTATTTTTATTTTTGGATCCACGAGGATAGCGACGTCTTTTTCAAGTCCAATGTAAACAAATTCTTGTTAAATAAACAAGTCAGCCCAATCACAACCATCATTACCAATTATGATGGTGTTGTCCTACTGTTCATTCGACACTCAATTAATTCTTGTCCTCGAGTGGTATTTCGACCTTGACTAGTTGTGACTCTTTCGAAAAAATAAAAACTTGCTTTCGTTATGCATCAGTCATGAGCAGTTAAAGACTTAAGTAACTATTATGAAAAAAGGTGCTTGTTAAGATATAATCGACAGATCGTTTTTTTTTAATATGTCGTTTTAAACAAAAACAATATTACATACTTAATTGTCATGTCGAAAACAATGATATATCCAAAAATTATGAAAATTTATCGAGTAGAAAAATTGCTATTATGTATTTAGCAACAAACAAGTCTGTCGCTATAGACAACAAATCTTGCGCGCCATGAACAAGTCATCTGAAATATTCGTTCCCAGTTATGTCCATTGTGTGTGAACTTTTCATTGTCTACTTTTTCGACATGACAAGTAAGTACGTAATATTGTGTTTGCTGAAAACGGCATATTTAAAAAAAAAACAAAAAACAAGTGAAGCATGCATAGTCCACCGCTACTACACAGTGAACGAAGCAGAAAAAATTACTGTGCAGCATTTGTCTACACCCCCCTCCCATTTAGCCCCAAAAGTCCCTAAAGCCTTAACGTATTTAAATTTGAGTTCAACACCATGCAGAACTGCTAAATAGACATACACATAAAATTTTGGACAAATATGGTAAAATAGTTCCCAAAAATGGAATGTTTTTCATTAGGCCTAAAAGAGCCTCTGGGGCACACCCAAGAGTTATCGCGAAGTATAGACAAACAAAATTATATAGAAATCAGTTACTTTACAGAAAGTTTTATAAAAGCCCGAGGCATCATTTTTTTTTTTTTTAATAAGCATAAAAGTGTCAATTTTAGCCATTTTAACCCGAAAGATATCCGTAGGGGGGGGGACAACCGGAGTTTTCCCGGAAAATCCGTTTTGTTATCTGTTACGCATATCCTGTTTAATGTTTGTGCAAAATTTCCAAAAATTCCAAGACGTAATTATTGAAAAAAAGTACGAACGGCCGAACAGCCGAACGGACAAGGATGAATTTACAGGTCCACAATCCCCCTTTTTTGTCGGAGGACCAAAACCGATTTGTCGACTCTATATTAATAAGCATCGCCATTCTTAACATGAGGAGGGAAGGAAGAATGTTTTGTAACTATTCTTTACTTTAATCAAACGAGTTAATAAACAAAAGATACCGTAACAGTTGAATTTGAATCGAAAACACCACTATAAAAGTGTTCGTTAAGATATAGTCGACACTGATAAGTGTTAACCTCCAAGTAAAAAAAAAACAACAAAAAATAACCCAACAAAGTACGTTTCACCTCCTGCTTTAATACGATGCAAATTTATTTTACTTGTTATGTATACAAACTTTACATAAGTTCGCTAAGTAAACTTTTGTTACATTGTCATCTATGTTTTTTACACACTTTACAAAATGCGTGCCACAGTATATACCCTCTGATGCTCGTGGTTTTTGTAGTCTAACAATAACTTGTTAAATCAACAAAGTTTTATTTATTTTACAAAATTATAATCTGAAAAAACGAGAGAGCTCTGGTCAATACGGGGTGTTGGTCGATTGGATAACGGCATAAATGTGTCGCTGGCTTCTCTGTTTCTCATTTTCTTTCTTTTGATTTCTATTTATATTTGTTTTAACGTTCTTCTATTGTATTATGTTTTGTACTTTTAGCAGTTTTAACCCAAAGTTAAGTATTTCTCTCGTTGTTTCCTGATCGCGATTCTTCGATTGGAATGTACAGTTGACGTCATCGCCAACAATACGATTTACAACTGGTTTTGCTCGGCTTCGATATTTTCCGGCGTTCTTCGTCACTTATGCAACATTAAAACAAGGCCATTGATTTGCAAGATCCTGAACAATGTTTTAAATAGTCATCAGACATTTTCGTCCAGACAAATACAGACAAACATCACCGACAAAAAAGATATTTGTGTATTTATTCTAATATTGTAGGCTTAGTTCGGTAGGCTTTTGTCTGGTTCAACCAGACGGCGTAGTTGAAACGGTGACAAATTTCGACCTCCAAAGCTCACGGTTGGCCACTACTGATAGCAAACCAGTTCCTGATAGACCAGTTTCACTCTCAATGAAAAACAAGCAATATTTTTTTTTTTTTTTTTTTTTTTTTTGCATCCGGAGAGGACAGTAAAAATTTTCCTGCGGGTTTTTAATAAGTGATACGTCCTGCAAACGCTAGCCGTCTCCTCCTCACAACAGCTGACACATGGCGCAAGGATCCATACAGTGACTTGTTCGGGGGATGCCTTTTTTTAGGATCTATCTATCTATTTACAATTATATAAAAGGAACTTTGTGTATGTGTGTGTGAGTTCGTTCCTTATGAACTCGAAAACGGCTGGGTCGATTTTTATGAAATTTAACACAAGAGTACTTTATGTGTCTAGCAGTGATCTTAGATAGATTTTGTATCGGAATATCTTCGATAAATATCGATAATCAATAATCGAAACATGTATATATATATATATATATATGTATGTATATATATATATATATATATATATATATATATATATATATATATATATATATATATATATATATATGGAAGAAGCAACAGGCGATTTTGACCAGAGTTAACAACTTAGACAGCCTAATATCACAAGTGCATTTGAGAAGTTTTATTACCACTGAAGCCGGCATATAAAATCGACAGTAGGTTCTTTGATATGACAGGGTAGGCTTCGAAATGAATGTTTCTGATTAGAGCACAATTGAATCATGATACTTGACTTTGCATTTTAATTCAAGGCATTATATGTAATAAAAACATAATTATATAAAATCAACAGGGCGTTCTCTACAGTGCAATGTAGACTACAATGTGCTGTCAACTAAGTTGCTGCAGGGGGAGGGGCATGTGAAGCTTCCCCGACTACAGCAGGCAATCATTGAATTTGATCACAAATCGGGTGATTTCACCGATTTTAATGACAAAAATATGACAGCGTGAAACATTAATTGATCATCATTCAATCCTGTGTAACGTTGGAACTCCCTGCTTGTATTTTATAGGCTGCTTTTATCATTCTGGTATACGTGGCATCTAACCGCTTTTTAAATGTTGGTATTTCGAAACATACTGAAGGATTATCTCTATTCAGGCCTTGAAGAACTTTGTTTTTGTTTCCTTTCTGATTGGAGACTTCTACGCGCTATGCAAGTAATGAAACACACCTACTGACTGTGTACTATTACATTCAAATCAAGTTTGGTATCAGATTATCTAACCAGGTACTTGAAGTCATCAGAGCATTGGATTTCATCTTTGTGTCTGTAGATGGATTATTTCGTTTTCAGTGCGTTCAGAAAAAAAAAGTTCTACAGTTTGACAAGCCTTCTTAACTAGGTTTACGAGGCCTCGAGTAGAATGAATACAATCTTAAAGCAATACGATGCCATCGGTGTAATAAAAATCAGTCAAAACCTTAGCACGGCGTCTAATGCTACGGCACGTCTGAGCGTGATGACTGCTACTTTTTGACATAAGCTTACCATCTCTTTTAGGTTGATATCGGGCGTCCATATGCACGTACATAGCTATGCAACCCAGCTAAACCCTTGCACAACCGTTTCCAAATGTGGCAAGGGAACTTGTCAGTATTTGTTGGTTCTTGTAAAGACACTATGTTAGAGGAACTATATTATGCACCTTTCAGTGTCGTGTATAACTGTTGCAGATTTACAGACCAGTCCACAGATATTACAATAATACCTGGGTGATCTGGGTGGCAGCACATCCTCTTAAAATTGTTGTCTGACTTAAATGAATGATTCCAGGCGCTGACAAGAATTGCATACCAACGTACTGAAAGGAATAAATTGTAAGATGATCAGCATCTTGAAATTTGGAATATAGACTTTGTATATATATATATATATTTATATATATATATATATATATATATACTTGTCGAGCTTATTATATATCTACAGTACAATGAGGATTGTTTTCTTTTTAATGTTTTTAATTTAAATAAACTCTGCTATTTACGCTCCAGGTCTAATTCCCTCAAAAAGTTTCGCCCT
>NC_136513.1:88610475-88627975 GCF_053919585.1 Euprymna scolopes
TTTTTAAGAATTAAGACGCTGGATGGATAAGGATTATTTTTTTTACTAAATCTAAAATAACGGAAATCTAAATGGAGCGTTGATATTAATAAACATTTTTTTTTAAATCAAATTATTTTAGTTTTTAATTTAGATTAAAAAACTGTTTATTAATACCAACGCTCTATTTAAATCTCCGTTATTTTAGGCTTAGAAAATATATCCTTATCCATCCAGCTTCCTAATTCTTAAAAATTAACATTACTATCAAGAAATATTCCTTATAAACGACAAGTCTTTAAAATTTGTGCACAAGGCCACGATTATGGTCTTTGGTGTGGTTTCAAATGAGGGCCACATCTTCCAACCTAACAACTTCTAAACTGACTTGGAACTCAACACCAAAGTGTACCTGGATATGCTGAAGAGTGTGAGGAGCCCCTGGTTTAATCAGGTGGCAGCTGGCAGACAGTAGGCGTGGCAGCAAGAAAAGAACGATGATTTCATCGATCAACCCTGTATATATGGTACCTCGATAGTAAGACAAGGATATATAACAGCAGACACTTGAAATTATGCGCTTTTACTAAAGTTCACCGCCATTTTTTTAATTCTCTAGATAGGGCTCAACCTCGTGAAGGTGCTTTATAACTATAATGGTTTAAAGTAAATATTAACAATTATTTATATAGCGACAGACCCTAGGGTGTTATACTTACGCGGTCCTCAGTGATGATTGCTGGCTGTTTGTTGGGAGATTCGGAAAAAATTAACAAAGCCATTCCTGCATCTTTCCTTCTGGCCACCGGCAATTAACACGTAAATTGAAGTAAATTACGTACGTATGAATGCCATTTTCGACGGGTTATATATATATATATATATATATATATATATATATATATATATATATATATAAAATACATATAAAAACGAGAAACAACTACAGAATTCGCGCATAAGCCTGACGAATACTATAGTGGATGAAACGCCGAATATTCAGTGTAGCTTAATCGCCATATATATTTTATAAATTACTATATATATATATATATATATATATATATATATATATATATATATATATATATATATATATATGAGTGTGTGTGTATGTGTAAACGAGCGTGCGACATGTGTGTGAGCACGACGTGTGCGTGCGTGCGTATATGTATGTATTTAGATGTATGGTTATTCGCCGGGACAATGTTGTCATTGTATGCCCAATGTATGTATTATTTTCGGAGTTACATTCTTCAGCAGAACATTTAAATTTATTATCGACTGCAAGAAGTTTAGAACACAAAACCTTGTGCTTAGAAACAACTCCTCACCGGTTATAAAAACGTTGGAACAAACCAATGTAGTGTATAAATTTAAATGCTCTATGGGAGAATGTAATTCCGAAAATAACACATACACTGGGTATACAACGACAACATTGTCCCGGCGAATACCCATGCATCTAAAGAATACTAGTGCGTGCGTATATGTATGTATGGCAAAGATAATGTAATGATAAAAAAGGGTGTAACATCTTGGTTTCAGATGAAGATAAAAAAAAAGGCGGGAAAGAAAGCACGGATGACTAAAATACAAATGCGTGAAAAATGACCTTGAATAGTTTAAACAAGTGTCTGTAATATATGTCCTGAATATCTCCCCCCCTCTCTCTCTCCCTCTCTCTTTCTCTCTGTTTGTTTTTCTCTCTCATCTCTAGTTATATATATATATATATATTAAACAAGTGTCTGTAATATATGTCCTGAATATCTCCCCCCTCTCTCTCTCCCTCTCTCTTTCTCTCTGTTTGTTTTTCTCTCTCATCTCTAGTTATATATATATATATATATATATATATATATATATATATATATATGAATATATATATATATGTGTATATATATATGAACATATATATGAATATATATATATTAATATATATATGTGTGTGTGTGTGTATCACTGTCTATAAATGTCTGTCATTATTAGGGCTGTGACAACAGCATATTATTTTCATCGTTTTGACTCTCGGTTGTGTATCCTCCGTTGATATCTTATATGTTTTTATATAGACTGATGTGGTTCTCAGTTGATATACTGTCTAATTGTTTCGGATATATACTCGAGCGTCAAAACAATGAAAAGAATATGCTGTTGCCACAGCCCTAGTCATTATCTATCGTTACATATCTTCGGTTGGTGCAAAAACAATATCGTTTTCTCACACGTGTTACTTTTATATATGATTTCTGAATTAATTCATTGATATATATATATATATATATATATATATATATATATATATATATATATATATATATATATAGCCACGTTGTATATAATTTTGAAGCACATTTTTTCGCTCTATGTAATCGAGTTATTCTTTACTGTTCTCAATCTCTTCATTCATTTTTGCAGGCTTTTCGACAGCATGGACAAAATTCAAATCTGCATGGTTTTCTTGTTAAACTTTCAAACTAGGCCGAAAGGCTTCCAAGACAGCTCGTGATATCAACTACGAACGTATGGCAAAGCGGTGGTTCAAGAAATTTCGCAATGGTGACTAGAGTCTCAAAGGTGAAAACGATCGCAGCCGTCCGACTGCGATTGATAACGAACATTTAAAAGCCTTAATTGAAGCCGATCCTCGCAAAACCACACAAGAAATTAATGTTGAACTTAAGGTCAACCACTCAACAATCGTTCGCCATATATATATATATATATATATATATATATATATATATATATATATACACACATATGCAAATGGATATATGTATATAATATAATATATATGTATATAATATATATAATACAGAGTGACCAAAAAACAAAAAAAAAACGCTAAACGGAGACCCTGGTGTTTTGATGTGATGTTTTGAATATAATAAACTAGTTATGACCGAAGTTTCATTTCATTCGTACAAAACACTAAGAAACGGGGCCTAATTAGATTTGGGCCCTTTTTTGGGGGGTCACCCTGTATATATAATATATAATATATATGTATAAATATATATAATATATATGTATATAATATATATATAATTGAATATATATAATATATATTATATAATATATATAAGTCATATAATGTATATAATATAGATATAATATACATAATATATAATATCTAAAAATTATATATATAATATATATAATATATATATAATATATATAATGTATGTATAATATATATAATATATGTATAATATAAATATATATTATATTATTATTATTATTATTATTATTATTATTATTATTATTACAATAGAAAAATGCGAACATGAAAAGTAATATGTTTAAGCTTAAACATGGAAAAGTAAAAGACTAGTTGTTAAAATATGACTGAAATTAAACAAAGAAAAAGTGAATTTATTGGAAGTCTGAAAAAATTATGGATTACAATAGAAAAATACGAGCAAAAAAATTAATATGGTTAAGCTTAAACATGGAAAAGTAAAGAACTAGTTGTAAAAACTGGAAAAGAAAAATACAAGGTATTCTAGTAAAAAATATAATAAATTTATAACTTAAAATATTGCAGCATTAGGAATAGGAATTGATTATATAATGTTATAAATTGAATTTAAAAAATTCTTAATTCTGTCCAACTGTTTCGGAGTCTATAAAGAACGAACTCACACACACAAAGTTGCATTTATATATCTATACATATATCTATATATCTATATATATATGTATATATATATTATATTCTGTAAAAGTCTGAGGACGCTACAGACGGCCAAAAAAACGGCCGTGTAGCCGAAAAAATAATGTAGCTTAACAGAAAGATACGGTAATAAAAAATAAAACGCATATTTGCTCTACAACAGTATTGAGTACTTTCTTCAGTTTTTATTAATTACTATCTCCACTATATATATATATATATATATATATATATATATATATATATATATATATATATATATATATATATTCTTGGAATTTTTTCAACCACTAAAACTGTATATAAAGAATATTTTTCTAGTTCTTTATTTTATTACTTCAGGTGATTGTTATAAATTATGACCAACAGAAACATTAAAATAGACATCAAATTCAGAATACTCCGAACGTATCTATGGTCTGTTTTATTCTCTCTATTTTTTCATTTTTCTTATCATTTTGTTTAAGCCAGGGATGGGGCATCCTACCAGATGGCAAACATACACCTGCTATTTTAGACACTCCAACCGAGAGATCTTTTTAATATTCTCACCGTCCCTTTAAGTGCAATTGTTTGAATCTCCTTTGCACTTGGTTTACCTGGTATATTTGTAAGATAGTTTGTAAAATTCTTTTTCATAAATCCGGTTGCTCCTATAATTACTGGAATGATAGAGATCTTCTTAAGGTTCCAGTTTCTTTTCATGTCATACATAAGACCCTGGTATTTGGTAATCTTTTCCCTCTCAGCTCTGTTTAACCCAGCATCATTCGGGACACTAACTTCCACCAGGGTTGCTTCCTTCTCCTTCTTGTCCTATTATACGGTTATGAGTGCTAGACAATAACTAACAGGCCGAGGAAGAGACTAGAGGCAACTGAAACTTGGAAGAAGATTTCCTGGGTAGACAAAAAAAAATGAATAGGTATTAGAAATGACAAACACGGAACGTTCTCTAATAAGAACAGTCCGAAAAGAGACAAATTAGGTTCATGAGTCCTGTCTGCAGAAAAAGCGGAATAGAACAGATTTGTTTGACAGGGAAAGATCGTGAGAGAAAGAAGCAGAGGACAACAGCGCGAAACATACGTTAACAATCTCAATGCCTGGGCAACATCAGAAATGATGAGCAACAATGAATTCATGAATGCATCGAGAGAGAGAGAGAGAGAAAGAGAGAGAAAGAGAGAGAGACAGAGAGAGAAAGAGAGAGAGAGACAGAGAGAGAGAAAGACAGAGAGAGAAAGACAGAGAGAGAGACGGAGAGAGAAAGAGAGAGAGACAGAGAGAGAAAGAGAGAGAGGCAGAGAGAGAGAGAAAGAGAGAGAGAAAGAGAGAGAGACAGAGAGAGAGAAAGAGAGAGACAGATAGAGAAAGAGAGAGACAGACAGAGAGAGAGAAAGAGAGAGAGACAGAGAGAGAGAAAGAGAGAGAGAAAGAGAGAGAAAGAGAGAGAGAGACGGAGAGCGAAAGAGAGAGAGAGAGAGAGAGACGGAGAGCCATAGCCGTCAATCCCTGTACCGTTAGAAAAGTCAGCTAATTTCCCGCACTCATTGTATCAGTTTGCTTTAAATAATCTACATTAGTCCTAATTTTTTCGACCCCATCCAAAAGGTTTCAACTAATGATAGACGCACCAGCCCAGATGTGGTAACAATATTCCATGTACGGGTGAATGATGGCCTTGTAGACGTACAGGATACTCTCAGGTCGTACTAGTTTTCTAGCAGGATAGAGGGAGTCCACCTTCCTTACAGCAGCCTTCGCAATGTCCTCGATGTACTTATACCAGTTCACATTTCCTGTGAATATTAAGCCGAGGAGTTTGAAGGAAGAATTCTCAAGTGGGGAGTTATTTGTCATGGATATCGGTGGTTGGTGAAGCTTCTTGAAATTGTTAAAGGAGAGTAGCTTAGTCTTGGCAGCATAAAATGTTACCATCCATTTATGTCCCCATTCTACTACATTCTGGAGGGCATTTTCTAACGATTCTGCCATTGTATTAGATGTGTGTACATCCGTTGTTTCCTCATCAGCTTTGAATGCTACATTTTTGCTTTCGCGATATCATAAGTAAATATACCCATCTCGTACACAATATTATCAGGGAGGGCGTTAATAAATGTCAAGAATAAAAGTGGCCCAAGGATCGAACCATGAGGCACGCCCGCATTAATGTTATGCTGAAGGGTTTTGAACTTAAATAGATTCTTTATTTTTGAAGATATCTTTTTGTAATTTTAACACAATCTGACTAAGACATTGGGAGATTTAAAAAAATAATGCAAAATTCAAACAATCTTTATTTATGAAAATTAATATCTTTAAAATGTTGCCCATTTTCAGCTTCGCGTATTTGTGTTCTTTCCAAAACATTATTCATGACAGATTGCAGAATCTCTGAATTGCGATTTAACTCCCTTATTTAGTTCCTGGTTTTTTCCTTCAATTCTTGCAGGGTTTGGGATTTGTTAACATAGATGCTTTCTTTAAGATATCTCCACAAGAAAAAGTCGAGGCTAGTCAAGTCGACTTGGTTTGTACTTGGGCTATCTCTTACATAAAAACGCAACCAATAAGTTTTTTGAATCAAAACAAATGACCCCTGGTTTTGGTAAAACAATTTCACAACTTGCGTACATTGTTCAACGCTATATTTATCCATAATTAATTTCAAAATATTATCTGTAAAATATCTGAAATAAAGAAAAAAATAATCACTAATAGTAAAATGACAAACATTTTCAACCTTTCAGTGACTTTTTGCACACACTCTCTATATAAAAATACTGGGGGTTCCAGAAAATATATACACCCATTATTTTTCTTTGCGCGTCTTTGAAACATGTTGTCCTCCAACAGTTTGTATGTTTGTTGTATTCTGCAATATTTTTCAAGCTGCCTCGTTTAAGCAGTAGAGAGCATGCAATGCAGCGTTGCATCGTACGCCATTAGCCATCCCTACATATATATTTTTTCTTAAAGACAATGAACCTGAAACAATTGTCTGACAAATGAGAAGAACGTGCTAATGAATGCAAGGCGTTTGAATAAAAAAAAAAAAAAAGATCATAAAAAATAGCAACACGGTTTATGTTTGAACCACCGCCCACTTATTTCATAAGCACACACTCTCGCTATCTGTATTCCATATATATATATATATATATATATATATATATATATATATATATATATATATATATATATACATCGTTTAATCATATAAATATATAAATAATTATACGAAAGTATTTACTTCAGCAGTGCTCAATACATAGGTCGAGCTAGGTAGTAAGTTATAAAAATATATATGGCAATTAAGCTACACAGATTATTCCGCGTTTCATTCTCGTGAGAATTCGTCAGGCTTATGCGAAGAATTGTAATTATCTCGCGTTTTTATATACGCATATTCTATCGAATTTCACATTTCTGGAACTCCCAGTATTTTTATATAGAGAGTGTGTCCAAAAAGCCACTGAAGGATTGAAAATGTTTGTCATTTTACCATTAATGAGTATTTTGTCACATATATATATATATATATATATATATATATATATATATATATGACAATTAAGCTACACAGAATATTCCTCGTTTCATTCTCGTGAGAATTCGTCAGGCTTATCCGAAGAATTGTAATTATCTCGTGTTTTTATATACGCATATTGTACTAAATTTAAAATTTCTGGAACTCCCAGTATTTTTATATAGAGAGTGTGTCCAAAAAGCCACTGAAGGATTGAAAATGTTTGTCATTTTACCATTAATGAGTATTTTTTCATATATATATATATATATATATACATATATATATATATATACATATATATATATATATATATATATATACATATATAAAAGCAGTGGATATATATGTGTGCGTGTGTATGTCTGCCTGCAAATATTTAACCAATAAATTCTTAAACTACTGGACGCATAACACTGAAATTAACAGGACATACTAATCATACATCTGTAACAGACCCTGGATGCGCGTATGAGAATGCCAAGCCGTGTGCGAAGTGACGTCACGGTATGGAAAAAGAAAAAGATTATAAAAA
This sequence comes from Euprymna scolopes, assembly GCF_053919585.1. Taxonomy (NCBI): domain Eukaryota; kingdom Metazoa; phylum Mollusca; class Cephalopoda; order Sepiida; family Sepiolidae; genus Euprymna; species Euprymna scolopes. The sequence goes on from NC_136513.1 coordinate 88,618,207, forward strand.
AGAACGTGCGCACTAGTGATGAGACGATCCCAATATTTTTACTGGTTCCGACACAATTATCGATTCCCTAGTAAATTCCCGATTCCGATACAATTCCCGATTCCGATTCTTTATAAATCTCTAAATATTTAATTATAGAAGTTGTTATTTCCCCCCGGTTTTCGTAAAAAGCACATGTTAAATATGCAGATATTTTCCTAAACGTCAAAATACATTTGTGGATGATGATCTATAGATTTTAGCTTCACTGGTATTTTAAAATCAATAAATATTTATTATTTTATTATTATTACTACCAGCAATGAAAGATTTTACTCCAAACAAAATCAAATTAAAAAAAAGACAATCAAAAGAATCGTTTTTACATCGGAAAATAAGCGCCAATTTCTTCCGATTCCGATACCAATTCCGATACCAATTCTGATACCAGCTAATGCACTGGTTTTTTCGATTCCGATTAATCGTCTCAACAGATGATGATGTTCGAGAGTACAAAGGTCAGAGAGAATGAGAACAATCACGTTTTATTCGGGAAAGTACCGGAAATAAATTTCGTTGTTACAACGGAAAAAGTGAATCGAGTTATTACTTGTTCTATGTTCCTTACAACGTACCCTGCTACAACGTGTTGGGTCCCAAGTGTCTGCACGCGTGTGTGTAAACGTGTCCTACATTGCACACCGAAGATGGTTTCATAACAAGCAAACTCTTTGTTTGGATGGATGAATAACGCGTACAGAAATACATCGATAAATTGAAATGCAAAATGTTCATTTCAATTTGCCAACATAGTTTACTTCCCTTCTGTGCATGCCCAAATTTAATTCATTTTTTTTCAAGTCGTTTAATAAAAAGTTTTGCATATCCCCCCCCCCCAATAGCTACATCGATTGGAACGCAATTGAAGCGCTAAATATGTTTATAGATTTGATTTTAGCTGATGGCATCTAAGACAATTTTTTAAAACTTTTGAAATCCCTATTATATTAGTGGCCTAACAAGGCCAAGCAAATAAGTCTGAACCAAAATTCATTCCAAAGCAGGAAAACTAGAGCTGTATTGCCAGGACACTATATATATAAATGTATGCTAATTTTGGCATATTGTTATTGGTTGAAAACATAGTATAATTAATTAATATAGTATATTTATAAATATAGTATAATTATAGATATAGTATAATTATAGATATTGTATAATTTAACTATTATTAGTGGCCTGGCAAGGCCACAGGGGAGACAACCAAGCAAAAACAATCTTAAGCAAAATTCACCAGAAAGCAGCAAAACTAAAGCTGACTTGCCAGGACACTATATATATATAAATGTATGCTAATTTGGGCATATTTTAATAGGTTTGAAAATATAGGATCTTTTTAACCAACTGTTATAAAATTTTAATCATAGAATAGTATTATAATATTCTAAAAGCCTGCAAATTTTCATGTAGTTTCGGCGCATAGACCCAAAGATATGAGCATTTTAATATTCAATTTGGCGACGAGTATAGTGTGGCGGGTTATCTCAATATTCCATAAGCATCTTTCACTTAGTGATACAAGCACCAAAATCGGCACAAATGACGTCCAGAACATACATTTTAAGAAAAGAACGTTAGCCATAAGAGAATTCAAGATGGCTGCCAGTTTTCAATCTGGCTGCAGAAGCAAACCTGACAAATTTCAATTTTGGTACTTGTATCACCAAGCGAAAGATTGTTTCAGCAATCCAAATATAGATATACCACAATTCAGGGCAATTTTATAAGGTCGAAATCACGGCAACTACTGATCAAATTTTAACAAATGAAGGCTCGTTGGAAAGCTAATAACCTAAATTTGTGTAGTGGGCTATGTGCCCTTAACGTCGCACATTACTGTTTGAAGAAGTGGGAGATCACTTTTCTATATTATTTTAACGTAAAATGAGCGCCCACTTTATGGTCACCTTAGCTATAAGGTTGATATCCATTTTACGTTAGATTAATATAGAAAAGTGATCCCCCACTTTATAATTTCTGCATATCTTGGAAAATACTCATTTCTTGGCATTTGTACTGTTTTTTTCATTTTCAATACCCTCGAAAACCTCTATTAGTGGTAATTTTAAAGGATTTTTTGTGGGTAGAAAGATACTGCACCTTTATTAATACTTCAATCATAATCATTTGTTTTCCTAGTTTTACATATAAATTACAAAATATCTGATATTTCCTTAAAATCTCTGACCTTGATGAAGAGGAAACAAAAACTTGCTGCTATGGTTTCAAATGATCTGAAATAACAGCAAGAGGAGACTTGATTCCAAATATTTCTCATATGTTATATCTCTCAATTTTGGTTTTCATACATAAAGTAAATTTCACAGTGTATAAGAATTATTTGTTATTAGAGATATTCATAATGGTACCCTATTTCCAAAAGATGGGAGCTATAACACATGAGAAATATTTGGAATCAAGTCTTCCTTTGCTGTTATTTCAAATCATTTGAAACCATAGCAGCAAGTTTTTGTCTTCCCTCCATCAAGGTCAGAGTTTTTGGCGGAAATGATATATCTATCTATATATCTATAAAAGTGAAAGTGTCTGTCTGTTTGTCCGTGTGTGTATCTGTCTGTGTACATTTCCCTACGCAATAACTCTGTCAATTTTCAGTCTACAGACTCTAAATTTGATATTCAGGGTATTAAGATTTGGGAAAATCTTTGTAATCGGTTTTCGGTTGTTAAGGGGTCAACGATTTGCCCTTTGAGAACGCTACCAAACTTCTCCGACAATTTTGGGTATAAATAATTGAAATTTTAGATATAGGTTCCTTGGACATGGATATTACTTAATAACTTGATTTGAGCACAAAGCAATTAATTTTAAGGGGTCATAATAGGGGTCAAAGTTTTAAAAAATTACCGCTGCGGTCTCTACCAAATTACTTAGACCATTTCTGGTCTAAACATTTGAAATTTTACATAAAGTGTATTCAGAGATAGGGCAAGCTTTTTCATCAGTTTGGGTCGAAAACTTGAGCTACGAATATATAAATCTATGTATGTATGCATGTTTCGACAGAGGCGACGGATTTTCACAAGACCAGCACCGTTTTAAAGTTTGGCGTTTCAGACGACAAATATCGAAAAATTGGCTAAAAACATTAATTTCTTCACTTCAACTGGGCACTTTTCTACAGTGAGAGGTCGCTTTTTTGCCGATATTTTCCAAAGTCAGCCCCTCTTTTCGATTGTCTAGCCTTAATTTAAGCCTATGTCACTTCCGGTTTGGCGGTGGTCGTAACAGCAAATACGTCAGGTTTTTTGCACGTTTTTTCCTCCTTTGCGGTACGGGTTCGAGCCTGCCTTCCTACTACCTCTTTTTTTTTTTTTTTTTTGCTCAACATACACCATCAAACACCCGGGCAACGCCGGGCTCCCAGGCTAGTATATCTATAAAAGTGAAAATGTCTGTCCGTGTATGTGTGTGTGTTTGTGTACATTTCCCTACAAAATAACTCTGTCAATTTTCAGTGTACAGACTCGAGATTTGACATACGGAGTACTGAGATTTGGGAAAATCTTTTAATTGGGTTTCGGCCAGAAATTTTCCTGTTAAGGGGTCAGTGTTCAACGATTTGACCTTTGAGAACTCTACCAAACTCCTCCGCCAATTTTGGGTCTAAACACTTGAAATTTTAGATATATGTTACTTGGACATGGGCCAAACTTTTTAACTTGATTTGAGCCCAAAACAATAAATGCTAAGGGGTCATAATTGGGGTCAAAGTTTTAAAAAATTACCTCTGCGGTCTCTACCAAATTACCCAGCCAATTTTTGGTCTAAACATTTGAAATTTTACATAAAGTGTATTCAGACATAGGGCAAGCTTTTTAATCGATTTTTGCTGATAATTTAGCTTTCAAGGGGTCAAAGTTAAACACATTTTACATTTGCAGTATCTAGCTAACTATTAAGGCAATTTTAGGTCTAGACATTTGGAATTTTACATAACAGATATTACGACACGCATGAAGCTTTTTAATCAGTTTTGGGGCGAAATTCTGGCTGCCAAGAGGTCAAACTTGACATAGCTGACCTTTGTAGAATCTATCAAACTCCTCCGCCAATTTTAGGTCTAAACACTTGAAATTTTAGATGTAGGTTACTTGGAGTTGGGTCAAACATATTAGTTTAATTTGAGCCCAAAACAATAAATGTTAAGGAATCAAAATTGGGGTCAAAGTTTTAAAAAAATTGACCTCTGCGGTCTCTACCAACTTTTCTCTGTAGTAAAGAAAGCCTATTATATAGAAAGACATTACACTACTTTCACACTGTTTAATATATATATATATGCATATGAATTATGAATAGTACATAGCCCCAAGGAAGCCAGGTTAAATTGCTAGTATATATATATATAAATATATATATATATATATATATATATATATATATATATATATATATAAGTGAAATTGTCTGTCTGTGTGTCTGTCTGTGTGTTTACATTTCCGTACCAAATAACTCTGTCAATTTTCAGTGTACAGACTCGAGATTTGACATAAGGGGTATTGAGATTTGGGAAAATCTTTTTCATCGATTTTCGGCCAGATATTTGGCTGTCAAGGGGTCAAAGTTCGACGATTTGACCTTTGACAACGCTACTAAACTTCTTTGCCAATTTTGGGTCTAAACACTTGAATTTTTAGATGTAAGTTACTTGGACATGGATCAAACTTTTTTATCTTATTTGAAACCAAAGCAATAAATATTATGGGGTCAAAATTAGGGTTAAAGTTTTTAAAAATTTGACCTCTACGGTCTCTACCAAATTACTCAGCACATTTTGGTCTAAACATTTGAAATAAAGTGTATTCAGACATAGGGCAAGCTTTTTAATCGGGTTTTGGCCGAGGATTTGGCTGCCAAGGGGTCAAAGTTCAAAAGATTTGACCTTTGCGATCTCTAGAAAACTATTAATCCAATTTTGGGTCTAAACATTTTAAATTTTGCATAAAGGATATTCATACATGCAGCAAGCTTTGTAATCAGGTTTTGGGCGAAAATTTGGCTACCATGAAGTTAAAGTTGAAGGACTTGACCTTTGCAGAGCCTACCAAATTTTTCCGACAATTTTAGGTCTGAACACTTGAAATTTTAGATGTAGGTTACTTGGACATGAGTGAAACTTTTTAATATATATATATATATATATATATATATATATATATATATATATATATATATATATATATACATACATATGCGCATAAAGTTCTGAACAGCACATAGGGCCCGAGCAAGGCCGGACTGAACTGCTAGTATATATATATATATATATATATATATATATATATATATATATATATATATATATATATATATATAATATGTATGTATATATATATATGTATGTATATATATACATAAATATATATGTATGTATATATATATGTATATATATATATAATATATGTATGTATATATATATACATATATATATGTATGTATGTGTATATATGTATATATATGTATGTATATATATATATATATATGTATGTATATATATATATGTATGTATACCCCTCCACCGTACTGTATACCGATACTCTATGGCTGACTGGGATAGCTTCCGTATATTCATATCTGATTTACCTCTGCACTCCATGTTTAAAAAGGAAGTGTCCTCTATAGTATCAGATCTGACCGAATGGTTAATTGTAGGCATAGACCAATTCATACCATCTAAAAAATTCCAACAAAAACCTAACAGCCAGCCATGGTTCTCCCCAGAATGTGCTGCTGCTATCGCGCACAGAAACCACTTTTTCCATAGCTACCAACTTAATAGATGCACTGAGGCTAAAGCTGCTTTCAGGACTGCCAGCAACCACTGTAAAAGAGTAATAAAAAATGCAAGAGAGCTATATGCCCAGTCTGTTAAATCCAAGGTAGCTGATCAGCGGCTTGGTTCCCACCAGTTTTGGCAAATAACAAATAGGATCCTGAACAGAAGTGTTCGTTCTATCCCAACCATTATCAATGGACCAGAGGTCATCTCGTCAGCGTCAGACAAGGCCAAACTATTTGCCAAGAACTTTGCAGCTAATTCTACCCTATGCGACGAAGGCCATCAACTCCCCATATTTCCTCCTATAACACAGAACAAGCTAGGTAACATACAAATATCCGTGCATGAGGTCGCCAAGCTAATAAAAAACCTAGATTCCAGTAAAGCAACTGGCCCTGATGGCATCCCAATTATAGTGTTAAAAAAGCTTCAACCAGAACTTGCTCCCATACTTACGAAACTATTTAAGCGCTGCCTTAAGGAGAATTGCTTTCCGACCCCCTGGAAGACCTCATCAGTTTGCCCTGTATTTAAGAATTCAGGTGATAAGTCATCTCCCTCTCAGTACAGACCAATAAGTCTTCTCTGTGTTATGAGTAAGTTACTGGAATCCATATTAAATAGAGAAATAGTCAACCACCTCAGCAGGAATAACCTTCTTAGTGACACACAATATGGTTTCCGCTCTGCAAGATCTACCGCAGATGTGCTGACGGTTATATCCCACAGGATTAGTGAATCTCTTGACAAAGGCTTCCTTTCTAGGGCAATTGCTCTTGACATATCAAAGGCCTTCGACAAAGTATGGCATAAGGGTCTACTTCACAAGATTTCCAGCTACGGTATAACTGGAAATGTTTTCTCAATCATTAAATCATTTCTCTCCGATAGGCTCATAAGAGTAGTGGTTGATGGTCAAAAATCGGAGGCCTGCAATATAAATGCTGGAGTCCCTCAGGGATCAAATCCTGGGCCCAACTCTCTTCCTGATCTACATCAATGACCTCTCTAAACACATACTTAAATCATTCGTTGACATCTATGCTGATGACACGACCATCTACGGCAACACATCAAAGGCTGTAAATGACGAAGTTCTCTCTAATTCTCTCTCCTCTGATCTCGAGCGTGTGGTTCAGTGGGGGAAGATGTGGCTAGTTACCTTTAATGCATCCAAAACCAAACTCCTATCCTTACATCATCAACGCTCTGATCCCCAGCTGGGATCAATTGTGATGGATGGCTCTCGTCTGGGTGAGGCCCCGTGTTTTGACAAGCTTCTGGGTTTGACCTTTACTCCTGATCTGAAATGGAACACATACATCAAGTCTGTTGCCAAGGTCGCTGGAAAGATGGTGGGATCCTTCTACCGCTCCAGAAGATATCTCACTACTGATGCAATTCTCTATCTATATAAAAGCCAAGTACGGCCAAGGATAGAATACTGTTGCCATATCTGGGCAGGAGCTGCCAAAAACAGCCTATCATGCCTTGACAGAGTACAAAATAGACTTCGTGGTTTAGTGGGGGATGCCCTTTTCTCTACCCTGCAACCCCTCTCCCACAGAAGAGACGTTGCGAGCCTATCCTTGTTTTATCGTTATTTTCATGGCAGGTGCTCGTCTGAACTCCAATCCCTGGTTCCCCCTCGCCAATCTTTCACGAAAAACACCCGTCTAGCTGAATCCACAGTGAAAAATTTCCCCCACTCTATATCTGTGCCTAAATCAAAACGCGTATTTCATGAACAAAGCTTCTTTCTTAGAACTGCACGCCTGTGGAACTCTGTTCCGTCTGCCTGCTTCCCTCCGGACTACAACTTGGATGTCTTCAAGTCTAATGTTAACAAATTCCTAATGAACCGCCCCCTTAAGTAAACACTTCATCAAATCTCCTCACTAACGTAATGTACTTGCAATAACCCTTATCCCTGAGTGGCTTCCGGGCCTTGATAAGTGGTGATCACTGTGTAAAAAAAAAAAAATAATAATATATGTATGTATATATATATATAATATATGTATATATATATATATATATATATATATATATATATATACATATATAATGTTTTTATATTAATATTTTGAAGTATTTGCAATAGATACTAGTGGTTTATGCTTACGCAAGCTTCAGTGTAAGAAATGATTGTTACTGCAAGTCTAAAGATTAAAATTGTAGGCTGATATTCAACTTCTATGCCAACATCAATAAATATAGTAAGAAGAAAATCTGAACACAATATAATGTCTAATTAGAAGAAACTGTAAAGTAAGCCACGCAGTGTTGAACGTCTGGAACATCGCTTTACACTTAATGTGACTGCTTATTATTAATTCTGCGAGAGGTCCAACGGGAGCGATAACAATATTTTTATATAAATATGTATTTTTATTACTCACAGGCACTAGTGTTTCATGCTTACACAATATATATATATATATATATATATATATATATAGAGAGAGAGAGAGAGAGAGAGAGAGAGAGAGAGAGAGTGCGTGCGTGCATGTGTGTGTGTGTGTGTGTGTGTGTGTGATGAATGAAAGATGGGGATGAATGTTATTTATAAATATATTACATCATCAGAAAAATAAGAAAAAGTTAAGCGGGAAATTTTAGAAAAAAAAGACGTGTTTAGGCCATGGCATTTCGAAACTAAAAACGCTGGTCCCCCTTCCCCTCCCCCTATCTCTCCACATTAAAAAACGGCCTTGTGCCTAAGTTGCTCATTAGGGAAGCAAATAAATACCTACTGCAAGCAAAGACCATATGTGGGGGCGACCCCACAGATAAGACCTTTGACAATGTAGGGGCAACCCTTCATACCAATTGTCACTATCCAGCTCCCCTACTCCCCGGGGAGTTTGTCCCCATTTCCCCTTCACTCCTCACATTAAAAATCGGCCTTGTGCCTGATTTGCTCGGTGGGGGAGCAAATGAATACCTCAAAGTGTAGTATCTGTTCTTCAGATGCTGCACTTCAATTTCTTGTTCTCTGTCAGTGGAGGAGAAATCCTTCACGACTGAGACAATTTTTATTTTTGTTCCTTTTCTGCACGTTAAAAAACGACCCTGGTGTCTAACTCTGTCCCGTGGGGAGGCATTGTAAATAGGAACAATAACACCTGTCGTTCATAAGCTATTATCACCTTCCAGACACGATCACCATATCTGCCTCTTTCGTTACAGTAGCACCTGTCGTCCACTAACAACTTGTCCACTTTGAAAATCTGTCGTTTTAAGTTTTCTTACTAATATGTATTGTCTAAAATAAAGACAGAGGTGATTAAGAACCTATCTTTAGAAAATGAACATTATTATATTCGCAAAGTAATAGTTTAGATTTTAGTAAAGAGTGATGTGTATTTAGTCCTTTGTTTTTACCTATTTATCATTTATACAGAGAGTGTATGTTATTTTATTTTAAGATGGCTGTATTTAAATTTTTTCTTTTAACCCATATAATAACCTTCTCCTTTTGTATATCTACACATGTTAAGTAGGGCCTTACTATAAGCACATTAACATACTACACTTTAAATCTCTTACACGTAATTTGCACTCTAAGATCTAATTATAATAGTATTTCCAAAAACATGTAGCTTCCCAATTAAAGAATTTAAAATTTCGCCCCCATCTACTAACCAGAAAAGGAGTAAAACTCCCCATTGCAAGGTAATCTCCAGATCCATACATATAAACAAGAAAGAACTATACTCAATGATGCGTCATCCTTGTTGGTACTAGGGTAATTAAATTCATAACCATAGTTACACAACCCCACTCTTTTCATCTTATCAATGTTAAATTAGCAGTGTAGGTGTTACAAATTATCTATGATAAACTTAGGTAAGTTACCTACAATAATTATTGTTATAATTAATGTGTTAAATAATGGTATATTTTCTTTATGTCTAAATATAT
>NC_136513.1:88632975-88662975 GCF_053919585.1 Euprymna scolopes
GGATCAGAATAGCTAATCATATTCGATCCGAGTAGCTAAATATATTGGATCAGAATACGTAATCATATCTGATATCTATAGCTAAATATATTGGATCAGAATACGTAATCATATCTGATCTCTATAGCTAAATATATTGGATCAAAGTAGTTAAATATATTGGATCAAAGTGGATAAATATATTGGATCCAAGTAGCTAAATATATTGGATCAGAATACCTAATGATATTTGATCTATATAGCTAAAAACATTGGATCAAAGTAGCTAAAAACATTGGATCAAAGTAGCTAAAAACATTGGATCAAAGTAGCTAAAAACATTGGATCAAAGTAGCTAAATTTATTTGACCAAAGTAACTAAATATATTGGATCAGAGTTGCTGACGATGAGTCAGAGAAGCTAAATATACATGCTCAGAATAGCTAATCATATTGGATCTCTATAGCTAAATACATTGAGTCATAGTAGTTTATTTTAGTTGATCAAATAATTGAAGATATTGGGCCAAAGAAGCTAACGATATTATAGCTAAATATGTTGTATCGGAATAACTCATTTTCCATATCAGTAAATGAGAAAGAGAAATCAGCGTGAGTCAAGGGGTAAGTAGGAATAGAGTGTACTATTAAAAGAAAATCTAGCGTGGTTTCTTTTGAGTCTTACACCTAACTATGGAGCGGTGGTGAAAGGGGTCCCGATCTTTGAAAATGATCTTCGAACGGAAAACAACGAGAGTACTTATCTTTTTCTTCCTCCCCCCCCCCCAAAAAAAAATGAAACTCTATCAGCCTTCGTGTGTACCTTTGTCAGCATCAGATTGAAGTTGATGGGGTTTTCCTCCACTTGAAAAACGATGAACGATGAGAAAATAAAGAGATGCTCAGAAGATAAAGTGGGTTCTTAATACAAGTGTATATACTAGAGAGCGATTGGTTATCATCCCCTCGTCCCCCAAAAGGTGGGGTAATTATCATGAAGTGCATCTGCCACGCATGCGAGAACTTTTTACTAAATGCGCCATCACTTATCAAGGCTAAAGGCTACTCGTTGACTCAGTTAATTAAATGGGATGATTGTTAGTTGAGAAATGAAGAACAATATTAGAGGATTGGCAATGGTCCGAGTTCGAATCCTTGTGTGGGCATTTCATAATTATTATTATTCTAGCTCTTGTTATGCTCGTAAAATTATTTGTTTAAAATATGAATGGAATGATGTGAAGAAAACAACATGTGCTTCTTTATTCAGAAATGCACGACAGAGAGGAAGAGAGAGAGACAGAGAGAGAGAGAGAGAGAGAAAGTGTGTGTGTGTGTGTGTGTGTGTGTGTGTGTGTGTGTGTGTGTGTGTGTGTGTGTGTGTGAAAGGGAGAGGAAGAGGAGAAGAAAGAGGAGAAACAAAGGATGTACGGTCCCTCAAAATATGTAGCGTATCTCGACTTGTAACATTTTTTATGGAAATCGCTCCAGACAAGACATGAAACCACTTGATGTAAGGAGTTAAAAAAAAAAAATAACACTTAAATGTCAAAAATCAGCCAACGATAACTGTTAGATAGAAATAGCTTCCAACCCAGAATACAGCAATTCTTCCCCGTTTTTCAGAAACATCGCAGATGGAATGTGAGAACTAAAGGAGAAAATTACGAGGGTGCTGAAAGTAAACATAATGTCAAATACAGGGTGTCAAAAAAGTCACTGAAGGGTTGAAACTCTTTGTCATTTTACCATTAATGTTTATTTTCTCTATTTCAGATATTTCACAGATAATATTTTGGAAATTAATTATAAATAAGTATAGCGTTGAACAACCTACGCAAGTTGTGAAATTGTTTTACCAAAATCAGGAGTAAGTTCAGTGACGTTTTGGACACCCTGTGTAATCCAGATAAACAGCGTGCGGTTATTTATTTATTTTTTTTTTTTCACAAACGAACGAGAGAGGGAGAGAAAGAGAGAGAGAGGGAGAGAGAGGGAGAGAGAGAGAAGGAGTGAGAGGAAGTGGAGAAAGAAAAAAAGAAAGAAGAGAGAGACAAAGAAAGAAAAAAAGCAGAATAAGGCTAGGTAATTATTTTTCTCTCACTGTAAGAAATGTGACATTCGAGTTGGAAAGTAGGATCGAAAAGTCAGCGCTCAAGAAGAGGAGTACTCTGACCCTGCAAAAGATGCCTGTGCAGCCCCAGTCGGCATTCCCCGGTAGATGCGCCTCGGGTGATTAGCAATAAACTAAAGCCCTTCTTAAAGTGAGAATGCAAAGGTTGGAAGAGTGAACCTCCTAGAACTACACATGACCAGCATTACCCCCGCAATCAACAAGGAACATGTCATTACAGGAATGGTCTAATTACTGCGGATGCCTCGACTGAAATTTGGATTTGTGATTTTGTCTTTGTGTGTAGGTTAAACTCTCTTTGCAAACTCATTTCTGATTTAAACGATCTAACCGAAGCTCATCGGGTGACCAAACGACCTATCTAATCTTTTCATATAGTTTTTTTTTTTTTATTATTTAATATTCTTTTACTACCGTCCGCATTCATTAAGGTTAAAAGCTATTCATGGACAAAGAGTTAATTAGATCGAATAATCATAAAGTCGAATTACACTAGGTTTAAGGTTCTACCAATAATTCAACAATATAATATAACAATAATATAACAAGACAGTTTGGCTATGAATAAGGTGTAGTATATGTTCTAATGCTATTCTGCCTTTAGTTAGCGAAGAAGAGATCCTTCTAGACAGAGGTCATTTTTATTTTTGTTCCAATCCAGAGTCTTACTTTTCGGAGAGCTAGATTTACCTACATTGAAAAGCCACCTTTTATTTTTGGTGTATTTGATTAAACATTAACTTACCGTTTCCTCCTGACATCTTTTATAAAAATCATTAGACTTATAACTAACACGACTTATTTTCAAATCAATATCAATTTCTACAAACAAAATTTCGGTCTACCTACGGTTAACCCTCTCAGTGGAATATTAGCCTGCCTTTTCTTAGAATTCTTTCAAATTACGATTGCCTCCAAACACAGAATATTTTAGATACATTAAAGGACATTTTCATTTTTCTTCCTGAAAACACGTACATATTAAAGACAAATTAGACTGTCGAACCCTCCATAAAGTTCGCCTATGAAACAGAAAACAATCACTGATTACGTCCGGGCTGACCCAAGTTGTTTGAGGTTTAAAAAGTACTAGAATTTTAATTACTTTTATTATTACTACAACGACAAAATTATTCATTAATACAACAATATAAAATTATACCCTTAAAGTCAATAAATCTATCTTCAATACTTATAGCTTTTAATATAAAATAACCTAAATGAGACAATAAAAAGTCGAGTGTCCGATAAGTACTACAACTCAACATCAGGTTCGACTTATATAAAAGTTATGAACGTAATCTTACAAAGAGAAACAGTATAGCATCTATGGGTTGTCCCATCTAGGCCTGGAAGTTAAATTATAAAACAACCTGTCTTGATTTTAAATATAGCAAACGTTTGACTTTCCAAAAACACAGCATAAGTAAATATATGTATGTGAACTATAAAGTAATGAAATAAATTACGGAAATTTCGAATCAAAAATCGTCAATTATTTGAAGAACAATAGACAAAATATAAACCTTACATAATCACTTATTATAAAATCCAATAATAAACTACCCTTCAAAGTTCACCGCAAACCTACGCACAAAAATGATTACATACATTTCTATTCACACCATTATGACAAAATAAAAACAGGTATGATAATTTGTTTCTTCTTACGTGCATTCGGAATTTGCACTCCAGAATATCTGGACGAAGAATTCAAATACCTCCCAAATACTTTAAAAACTTAGCAATATCTCACATATTTTTTATTAAATGCAAAAAAAAAAAAAAAACGCACAATTTTTTTTTCCAAAATAAATAACCGAAATATCATATACACCAGCCACTTCTCTCATAAACAGACATCTTCTTTTACCGACACACACCAATAATACAAAATTGGCAACACTCTAAACAAACTAGAAATTCCAATCATACAAACCACATCATATACATGGTGCGATTTTTGCTTTGTTTTTTTCTTTTTTGTTTTTTTGTTTTTTTTTTACACAGGCATCACCACATTATCAAGGCCAAGAGGCCACTCAAGGATAAGTGTTAAAGAGTGTACAGTAGAAATTGGACAATATAGTAATCATTAGTAATGAAAATTCGGTAAATTTGTTAACTTATATGGAACGGCTCATCAAAAACTTGTTTACATTAAACTTGAGGACAACCATATTGTAGTCAGCCGGAAGGCAGGAAAACGGAAGACAATTCCACAGGCGTGCAGTTCTAAGAAAGAAGCTTTGTTTATGGAATCTACGTTTAGGTTTAGGCACAGATAAAGAGTGGGGGGGAATTATTGATAGTGTTTTCAGGTTGTTTGTTTGTTTGTTTGTTTGTTTGTTTGTTTGTTTTTTGCGATATGCTTTAATAAACAAAGGTATCGTTGCAATCATTCTTTTTACGAACTGTTATCCTCATCTTCATAGTTTTTGTTGTTGCACTATGTTTCGGCCAACTCATCTTCTGGCCTTCTTCAGATAGTTAACCGCGACAGGGTAGAAATTTCGAGTCTCGTAATTTATCCCCATTAATTACTGCTTTCCGTGGTTGTCGTCTCACCACGTTTTGGCCCATTGGGGCCCGTGGCGCAGTGGATAGAGATGTTGGGTCTCTGCGGTTTCAGGTGAGCATTATCTGGAGATAGCGGTTTCAATCTTACCAAAACAAGCCAGAAGATTAGTTGGCCAAAACGTGGTGAGACGACAACTATGGAAGGCAGTAATTACTGGGGATAAGTTACAAGAGTCAGCATTCTTATGCTTCCACGGTTAATCACCTGGAGAAGGTCAGAGGATGAGTTGGCCAAAACGCGTTGAAACAACAATAACTATGAAGGATAACAGTCTGCAAAGAGAATGCATGTAATGATTTCGTTGTTTATTAAAATATCTTGCAAAAAGAAAAACTCACTCTCTTTCTCTCTCTCTCTCTCTCTCTCTCTCTCTCTCTCTCTCTCTCTCTCTCTATATATATATATATATATATGTATGTATATATAACTACTTAATCTACTCACATAAAATTAATATACGAAAGTATAGCTTTATGCGTAAACTTTAAGTATTTACTTCAAAAGTGCTCAATACGTAGGTAGAGCTAGTTAGTAAGTTATAAAATGTATATGGCGATTAAGTTACACTGAATATTCCGCGTTTCATCCACTCTAGGATTCTTCAGGCTTATGCGCGAATTCTGTGGTTGTTTGTCGTTTTTATATGCGCATCTTCAGTGTAGCTTAATCGCCATATACATTTTATAACTTACTATATATACATATATACATTGTTCATTGTTTTAATCGATTTTTTATGAATTTTGTTATTTTAGTGTAACTTGCACCGAAATATCTTTAGTTTTCGATAAGGGAAGATCAACAAACTTAGCAAATTTTTAGCCTGAACGTACAATAAAAAATATTTTT
Source organism: Euprymna scolopes (assembly GCF_053919585.1). Taxonomy (NCBI): domain Eukaryota; kingdom Metazoa; phylum Mollusca; class Cephalopoda; order Sepiida; family Sepiolidae; genus Euprymna; species Euprymna scolopes. Next base: position 88,638,519 of record NC_136513.1, read on the forward strand.
TACTTTACAATATAAATATTTTAAGTTCTTCATTTTTTTTTATTCATTAAATTCCATTAAAACTTATTTTTAGTATTTAAAAAAATATTTAAGAAATGTGTTTGTAAAATAGTTATTTACCCTTTTTTTAAATCATTTATCGTTTGATTCTTTTTTTAATATTTATCATCCGATTTCATCTTTAAAAATAAATCATCATAAAAATAATTATTTATCATCCTATTTTAATTCGTTTGTTAATTTCTTAAGTTCATAATCTACTTTTTGCATTATTTAATTGTCTCCTGCTTAAAAAAACATACGTAGTTATGCATACATAATTATTGTTGGGTTATTTTTCTTATGTATATTGAATAAAATTCAGTTTTAGGATAAATCGAATCGGGTTTTTTAAAAATGTAATTTTTTAAGTAAATAATAAACGAATTTTATTTACCTTTAAAGCGGAAACAACTTTTTCTTTTGAAGTAATTCTTGTTTTTCTTTTATTAAATACTAGCAGGGATATTCGACGTTGCCGTGGATTTCTATTGGCAATAAATTTTTCTTTTGTGTGTGTGTGTGTGTGTGTGTGTGTGTGTGTGTGTGTGTGTGCGTGTGTGTGTGTGTGTGTGTGTGTGTGTGTGTGTGTGTGTGTGTGTGTGTGTGTGTGTGTGTGTGTGTTATTTGTTTTTGTTTTGGCGATACTTTTTAAACGAATTAAATTATTTTTATACGAAAGTGCATTTTTACCTAAATGCGAGTTGGGAATAATTTTTCGTTTGACCAAATTGGTCCCCCCCCCAAATGGGGAGCGGCATATTATTGTTTTTAAAATATAATTATCTACTGACACATGTTTCGTCGTCCACAACTTATCAGAGTGGCTGAATCTCGCTAGATTCAGCCATTGTGATGAGTCGTAGACGACGAAACACGTGTCAGTGGATAATTATATTTTAAACACACACACACACACACACACACACACACACACACACACACACACACACACACACACATGATGATCAATGAATGTCCCAAACACCAATATTTTTATTTTCATCGAAATCGATGAAATTCATAATTTTTCAATCAAATCGATTGATTTCCTGCTCTATTTTGGGATCCATCGCGGTGTACGAGGAAGAAGCTTCACATTCCTCCCTGCAGTGACTCAGACCACAATATATTGTAGTTTACATTGCACTGTAGAGAACCTATTGTTGATTTTATAAAATTATTTTATATATAATTGTTTTTTTTTACACAGACATCACCACATTATCAAGCCAAGAGGCGACTCGAGGATAAGGGTTAAAGAGTGTACAGTAGAAATTGGACAATATAGTAATCATTAGTAATGAAAATTCGGTAAATTTGTTAACTTATATGGAACGGCTCATCAAGAACTTGTTTACGTTAGACTTGAAGACACCCATATTGTAGTCAGCCGGAAAGCAGGAAAACGGAAGACAATTTCACAGGCGTGCAGTTCTAAGAAAGAAGCTTTGTTCATGGAATCTACGTTTAGGTTTAGGCACAGATAAAGAGTGGGGGGGGAATTATTGATAGTGTTTTCAGCTAGACGGGTGTTTCTTGAATTTAAGTTTAAAATGCGAAAGTCAAGTATCATGCTTCAGTTGGTCTCTAAACAGAAACATTCATTTTTGAACGCGCCCTTGTCATATAAAAGAACTTACTGTTGATTTTATATGTCGGATCTTTCGACTTGTGTGGTAATAAAACTTTCCAAATGCACTTGTGGTGTTAGGCTGTATAAGGTGTTAACTTTAGTCAAACTCGCCTGTTCTTTCTTTTTTCTAATTATTTTGAGCATCAATACTTATCAAAGACATTCCGATATGAGACCTACTTAAGAACACTGCCAGGTACATAGAGTACCTTCGTGTGAAATTTTATAAAAATAGGCCCAGCCGTTTTCGAGTCCATAGGGAACCAACTCTCGCGCACACACAGGCAATGTTCCTTTTATATAAAAATGTAGATAGTGTATCGCTTTTGTGTAAAGTTGAATTCACACGAAACATGGCGTTTTTATTTTACTGTTAGTGCGAAAAATGGTGTCAGCGTATTTATTCAGTCATACAGTTCCCGAAAGATTTGCTAGTTAACCTTGCGACAGATATCGCATATACATAAGCAGTATAGCATCAGATTGTGCATCTCTTGTGCAAATGTTGTGCGAGAAATGGTGCCAGTTATATAGTTTCCTGAAAGATTTGCTAAAGGTAAACATACCTCGTCTTTGCACGGGGGAAAACCTCTTTGAGATTGAGATAGATGATGACTGTGCTTCCAGTTCACAGTAAATAGTGAGTAATTGGTTGTAGGTGGTTTGAGAGGGGAGTGAGGCAATACGTTATGGGTGGGATATCCTAGAACTTATCATCTCTCCACGCCGACACCAACCACCCGACACTCAAACATAAATGTGGGTCAGAACGTGAGATTATAGGTGCAACTTATATCTATCTAGTTTTTTTGTTGTTTTTCAGATACGAAATATAGAATTTCATTTACCTTGCAGTTTTCTGCAGCTAGCTAGCTAACTAGATAGATAGATAGATAGATAGATAGATAGATAGATAGATAGATAGACAGTTAGATAGATAGAAATATAGTTAGATAGGTAGATAGATACATACATACATACGTGATGATTGCAACGTCTTGTCAGACGAGTGCCACTCCCTCAGACACTTAAAGTCCATGAGCCCAAAAATGACTTCCATCGCCACAGGACCATTTTGATAGACAAATGCCTGAGGGAGTATCTGTACACACGTACATACATACATACATACATACATACATACATACATACATACATACATACATTTAGGGAGATATCAATCATACCAGTTATTATAGGTGCCACAGGGCTTATGAAGAACTTGAAGTCCTACCTAACTAATATTCCTGGTGAACTAAGTGCAAAAGAGATCCAGAAAATTGCACTTAAGGGAACAGCAAGGATACTAAAAAGAGCTCTCGGTTGATTTCAATAAAAAGCAGGGCAATGTTGGCAGCTGGTTTGTCTGCCCCATACCCAGTGTTACAATCTTCAAGGGAAGAAAATAAAAAAAGAGAGAAACACATGCATACATACATGATGATTGCAACGTCTTGTCAGACGAGTGCCACTCCCTAAGACATTTAAAATCCATGAGCCCAAATGCCTGAGGGAGTATCTATACAAAAATGATGTTACAGAGTCTTAGCTTTGTACGACAGCTAAGTCTCTCTCTCGGTTCAAAATGTTGAGATCCAGCAACAAGCAAGAGCAAGATAGTCAGCAACAAATTAAACTGCAGACCAGCTTAATGCGGGTACTGGTCTCCCGCTTTATGGTCTTTTAAATCAGAGATTTGCTTCTCCTAGAAAGGTTGCCTTCACCACGGCTTACGGGAGCCCTCTCCACCCCAATGCACATATACACACACACAAATATACACGGTGCTAGTTGGCCGTTGACCCAGAAAAAGAGTTCATTCGCCCTTTGGAAGGTCTTGTTTTTAATCCTTCAGGGAGACTAGCCGCCCTCCTCACCAAACGAGTCTGGTGGGGGAATCAGTTTAGTCGGCGGTGACCCGACCATGAGGCAGGTAGTACTCTGGTTACATGGTACCAGTAGCATATGACATGACCTGACACAAACATACATGCATGCATACATACATACATAAACTGTATATATTACATGAAAGATGAGGAATAAAAATATTGGATCCTGTTTTCTTTACGTTCAAGATTTTATTTATATACTAGCGTAAGGGGGCGCCCAGCTTTGCCCGGGCATAAAATACGCTTAAATATGATATTTTAATTTGTCCAGATTTCGTATATATTATTATAGAGTTGTGATTTCAAAAGTAAAAGAAAAAGTATTTGGGTTCCATCAGCTAGGTACAAAACCGAAACAGTAGCATTTTAAGCTGGTGACGTTACCACAGTACCAACGTGACACGCATATGAACTGATTAAGAATTAAAAAATAAACTAAGATGAAGGTACAAAATGTATAACGATTTTTTTTCCATTTGAACCATTTTTGACCCCTTAAAAACTATTTTAACCGGCTAAAGACCCATTAAAGAATGGCCTGTAAAAAAAACCCCAATCATCTGAGGTCTCTAGCGCCGCTCCACGGCCTTTTGTTTCGGAGGAGATAGAGTTTGAAAATATGGAGACAGACACACAGACATATAGCCTTTTATATATTAGATTTTGATGGATTCCCGTTTACTATATTTGCTTTTTCTACCCCTTTCCCTTCTTTCTCCACTTTCTTATCCACTTCCCCATCTAACCCTAACCCTAACCCGAACCCTTCCCCATTTTTTCCTTTCTTTTATTATTTGCTCTTCTTTAATGATCCCAATTATTTCGGTCCTGGATATGACCTTAAACTATATCCAGTGGTGAGGCCTCAGCTTGCGGGCTTTGGGGAGTGTGGATCCACCCTTTAATTGCCATTGCTCCCAGGTCCACTCTAACCCGGAGTGGTAGTACCTGTTAGGGTCTCAACTATGGGTTAAATAGAAACCGACTTGAAAACACCAAATATTTTCTATTAAAAATTTTTTCTTCAAAATCTTTGGATTCGGCATTTAATAACCTGAAAAGGGTTGATGTGCCGTAAAACAAAAACAACCAACCAACCCAATTATTTCATAGTGATACATATCTTTCTTTTTACTATTACCTACATATATACTACCCTTCCGATTTATTTTATGTACTGTACCTACTTTTAATATTTCTTTATTATTTTTTACCATATTACATCCTATTCCTTCATTTTCATTTCATATATAAATGTTATTAAACCAGTTTAAACCGTCCATCCGGTTTGTGACTTCCGTTTTTAAAAAATTCGTCTGCTTACCTATTCCATGGCCGCCCTGTCTTAAGTCCAATATTAAAAACCATTGCTGTTATTCAAAGCATACACAAGGTCAATAATATTTTTTGTTTTAACTTATTTTAAACTGTTTTTCTTAAAAATAAATGTAATGTAACTCCGTTGAATTAAAAAAAATATTTCAATATAACTATACAATATATAACTATAATCATACAGGGTGACCCAATTAGGCCCCGTTTCTTAGTGTCTTGTCCGAATGAAATGAAACTTTGGTCATAAACTAATTTATTATATTCAAAACATCACATCAAAACACTAGGGTCTTTGGCCTTTTTTTCTCTGTTCTACAGCATATGTTCTAGATGGCCTCCATTTAGCTTTTGTTTGGGGGATCAGCCTGTATTTATAACCATATTTACTGCTTTCAGTAAAGCTCCTGTGGATTTGGACGATTTATTTTTTTTCGCGCCTTACTTAAAAATATTTTCTCTTCAATTTGCATTTCTTTTTATAATTCTGACCATTCTTCTGTTCTGATGCAAAGCATTTAGCTTCGAAATGCCATGACCTAAAAGTGTTTTATTTTACTTAATTTACTCCTTTTAATGTTCCTGTATATAATAATTACAGGCTCCTTCGGTCTTTGAGAGACTACGGATACCCACGAACGGTGTCATGATTAACACCAGTCGATAGATTCAAACCTGGCGACAGAAGCCACCTCTGGCTTCATTAGCAATATATATATATATATATATATATATATATATATATATATATATATATATATATTACAATAGAAAAATGTGAGCATGAAAAGTAATATGGTTAAGCTTATACATGGAAAAGTAAAGGACTAGTTGTTAAAACTGGAAAAGAAAAAGACAAGATATTCCAGTAAAAAATATAATAAATTTATAACTTAAGATATTGCAGCATCAAGAATTGATTATATAATCTTATAAATTGAATAAAAAAAATCTAAATGCTGCAATATCTTTCCCCAAAAAGAGACACTGCGAGCCTGTCTCTGCTCTGTCGTTATTATCATGGCAAGTGCTACTCTGAGCTCCAATCTATGATCCCCCTGCCTAATTTTCACTGGATTTACTTATTTTTATTTGTTTTTTTTTCCTTTTTCGACGGTGCCAGACAGTGTGGAGGTCTGAGAGAAGTTTAAATTATAACGAACACGGTTCGAGCGGAACGCCAACGTTACACAATGTAAACAAGTTCTTGTTGAGGCGTCCCCTAAATTAATCAAACTATATACGATTTCTATCACTAGCGATTACTATGTTGCTCTCCCGGTTACCATTGTACACTCATTAACCCTTATCCTTATATATCGAGTGGCCTTTGGGCCTTGAGCAAAAAATATGTTCATAACTCCTTAGACAAATGCCTATGATCATGTTAGCAACCTCATGCAACATCGTCAATTACATTAAAAAAAATGGCTTAAACAAAACCTAAAATATAAACAAAACAAAAAATGCATCAGCATCCACATCTCCATGGTTTTTGCAAACACATTAGAAACAAACCAATGTAATATATCAAAAAAGAATATTTCTCTGACAATAATATTACAACCAATGGTTCACCCTCACAACACTTTCCGGAAGATCCGCCTACCAGCTTTGTGACACCAGTCCCATTTGCGGACACCTAAAGTAGGTGGGAAGGTTATCTCCATATTCCATTCAGTAATCTTTCGTGATACAAACACCAAGTGAAAGAGTGTGTCAGCAATCTGCCCCACTAAAGCAACCATTGCTATCCCCATATCGATAGAGACACACCATATTAAATAAGATATATATAACATACCAACATCGAATAATTAAAAATACCAACTTAAAAAGATTAAAAATACCAACTTAAGAAGATTTATAATACAAACTTCAAAAGATTTAAAATATCAATTTCAAAAAATTAAAAATACCAACTAAAAAGATTTTAAAATACCAACTTAAATTTTTTTTTAAATAGTAACTTAAAAAGATTAAAAATACCAACTTAAAAAGATTAAAAATACCAACTTAAAAAGATTAAAAATACCAACTTAAGTAGATTTATAATACAAACTTCAAAAGATTTAAAATATCAATTTCAAAAAATTAAAAATACCAACTAAAAAGATTTTAAAATACCAGCTTAATTTTTTTTTTAAATAGTAACTTAAAAAGATTAAAAATACCAATTTAAAAAGATTAAAAATGCCAACTTTAAAATATATTAAAAATACCAACTTTAAAAATAGATTAAAAATACAAACTTAAAAAGATTAAAAATTCCAATTTCAAATGCTTGAAAATACCAACTTCAAAAGATTAAAAATACTAATTTCAAAAGATTTAAAAAAACCAACTTCAAAAGATTAAAAATACCAACCTAAAAAGATTAAAAATACCAACTTAAAAAGATTCAAAATACCAACTTTAAAATATATTAAAAATACAAACTTTAAAAAATATTAAAAATACCAACTTTGAAAAAGATTAAAAATACCAACTTAAAAGGATTAAAAATTCCAATTTCAAATGCTTGAAAATACCAACTTCAAAAGATTAAAAATACTAAGTTCAAAAACTTCCTACATAAAAATAAACATCCCACAATCAATAGTGTTAGTTATAAAACGAGCCAAAACGTTTAAAATGTTTTACATATAAAGTAACTTTAACAAATTTTAGTCGTTATATACTTATATACTTACCTTAGCCATTCTGATATACGTATTATTTATAGGGACGTATTATTTATAAGGACGTATTATTTATAGGGACGTATTATTTATAGTGATATATTCTCTCATTGGGCATTTAAACACATATATGGCATTAGTATTTTTTAGAAAATCATTTTGAATCTTGGATTATTTTGATTAGTAAGTTAACTGTTTTAAATGTTTTATAATATATAGTAACTCTAAATTAATAGTTGTCAACATTGGATACATATTTTATCTTTACTTATATATAAAAGGTGCTTTGTCTGTGTGTCTGTATGTATGTGTGAGTTCGTTCCTTATAGATTCCTACACGGATAATGTTTTTGATTTCACGCTAATGTACTTTATGTGTCTGGGAGTGTTCTTAAATAGGTTTTGCATGGGAATACGTTCGATAAGCATAAACATATCAATAATCGAAAACATTCGATTAAATAAAGAACAGTCCGATTTTGAACAAAGTTAACACCCTTATACAGCCTTACACCACAAATATATTTGAGAAGTAAGTGTTATCAGAAGAACCCAGCGTATAAAATAAACAGTAGGTTCTTCGATAAGACAGGGGCGCGTTTAAAATGAATGTGTTTAGCACAACTGAAGCATGATGCTTGACTTTTGCATTTTAAACTTTAGTTTAAGCCACTATATTAAATAATTTTATAAAATCAACAGTAATTCTCTACAGTGCAATGTAGACTACAATGTATTGTGGACTAAGTCACAGTGAGAGGCATGTGAAGATTCATCCCGGTGCACTGCGATGGGTTCCCGACAAGAACGATTTCATTGAAAAATGGTCAATTTCACAGATTTTGATGACAATAAAAGCATTGAAAGTGTGGAACATTCGTTGATCCTCATTCAATCCCAGGCAATATAGTCTCCATTTTAATGTATCATATATTTTATATAATTATGAAACTAAGATAAGATTGCTTGCTTGTTTAAACCGTCCATCCGGTTTGTGACTTCCGTTTAAAAAAAATCGTCTGCTTACATATTTCATGGCCGTCCTGTTTTAAGTCCGATATTAAAAGCCATTGCTGCTATTCAAAGCATACACAAGGTCAACAATGTTTTTTGTTTTAACTTATTTTAACCTGTTTTTCTTACAAATAAATGTAATTTAACTCCGTGTAGTTGAAAAAAAAACTGATTTCAATATAAATATAAAAGATATAACTATAATATTTATAACCATATTTACTGCTTTTAGTAAAGCTCATGTGCATTCTGATGATTTATTTTTTTTTTTTTCGGGCCTTACTTAAAAATATTTTCTCTTCAAGGAGGCGGGGTAGGAAATTGGTTTTAGTAGTGAAATTTAGGCCCTCCTTAATTTTAGTTATTGCTTGTAGTAGTGCTCTGGAGGCTTCCTGGGTTTTATTTTTTTCACTCATCACTTAAAAAAAATGTTTTCTCAAAACAATAAAAGACAATATAATCTCAAAATCACTTATTTGGAACATTTTTAAGGGCCAACGGGTAGACAAGTATTTTATTATTTTTAATCTAGTTTATAATCCGAGTGCATTTAGTTACAACAAATGAAAGTGATGCAATTACTAATATTAATAGATGTTTTAGGATGCTTATTCGTCAAATAAATTTTGGCATAACGACGGAAACTATTTCTCGCCATCTAATATGCTATCTTACCGTGCGTATCAATAATGCTCCAAGGATGCGAAAGCTACAGTTTGAAGCAGCGAGGATGGAAGTGTTCTAAACTACTATATCACGGAAGTCTGTTTTTATTGTTTTGTTTAGTTTTTTTACATTGTATCACAATAAAATAAATAACATACCACCCAAATTTTCCTACAAATCTCCATCTACCGACTTCTATTAGAGCACACAATTTCTATAAGTTACCTTGGTAATATGCTAGTTCGAAACACTGCCATCTTCGCTGTTTCAAAATCAATTTTTATTGTTAATATATCTTCGTATCAATCGAGATACGTCCTTGACACTCAGTCCGACGGTCGCTTTGTGGCTGTTGGGCGGAAGTATGGTCTTTCTTCATATCTAGCATGTCCACCCTCCCAGGTGTTACCTTCTCTTCTAAGAGGTTAGTTTATTGTTAATCGCCTTAGGTTACTCTACTGGGGAATGCCATCAGAGCTGATCAGGTATTTTGGTAGTCCAGACATATTCGCTTATCCTGGTGCGTGTTGGGTTCAACCTCCCCTAGTGAGGGGGTAAATGAAATACCTCGTTTTTGTTTTAATCATTGGGTGTGGATTTCAGTTTTTATAATTTCGGAATTTTTATTCGAATGGTCAAGTAAAAATATAACACGCGTACACACGCGTACACACGCGTCAACATGTAGATATCCGGGACCCAACACGTTATAGTAGAGTACGTCGCAAGGAACAGGACAAGTAATAACCTGACTCTTGTTAACAACAATATTTATTTCCGGGCACTTTCCCGGATAAACCGTGATCGTGCTCTTGAACGTGCTCCTCTGTCTGCGCGCACATTCTTTTTTTATAGTATTTTTCTTTTCCCTACAGTGACCGCATTTTCCACATGGTTCATCATTTGCATACAGCCTCCATACTCTGTTAAAAAAAAGGTCGTCGTTTTTTTTTTTGTTTGTTTGTTTAATTTTTTTTTTTTTTGCTTTAATTAAAAAACAAACAGCTTTTCATAAACATTTGTGCTTTTTTTTAGCATATGAAACATTGTATTTTTATATACATCATTTCATCGTATTTAACGGCATCAACTGTTTTTGCTAGCATCCGGCACATTGAGCCTCGCCCATATGAATAGATGAAATTCATTCTCGACAGTGAAAGATGGTGAACAGACAGCGAGTCGGACAACTGTCAGCATCAATTTCTCTTTGCAAATTTAAATATCTCGCAGAAATGTTTTATAATCGACAAATACTTATTCGTAAGGAAGATCGGTTAGTATTCAGCAGTTTATATATATATATATATATATATATATATATATATATATATATATACGCATACACACACACACACGCACACACACACACACACTCACACACACACACACACACGAAATTTGGGCTTGAACATTATAATTCAAACGCAATCTAAGTATTACCCGAATAGTTCATTCCATAACAAAAAAAAAAGAACACCTTTTAGAAAGTGAGAATGCCGCATAAACATTAACCCTAGAGATTTCTTGGCCTTCGGGCCAAGATCAATTCGGCCAACACCAAGTCACCTAGAGATCGTTGGGAGGGTCTTACTAACATTTTGATTATATTTTTTTTTTACTTTTCCCACCCCACCTCACTCCAAGCTAATGAAATATAATCAAACAAATTTATACTTTTTATAAAAAATTTATGTTTACATATTTATTTTATTGCTTTAAAAAAAAACAGGATATGATTTGGGAATCTTAGGTAGGACGATCCCCGATATGCTTGTAGGTATTGTGGTAAATGAGAACTTTAGCTAGGATAAAGCATAGACAAGCTAAGGTACATGGACGAGGATGATTATAGACACGCCCTTCCCCAATTTTATAGTAAAGCTCCTGTGGATTCTAACGATTTATATCTGTGCCTATTTTTTTGTTTATTTCTGTTTTGTTTGTAAACTTTCACAGAGAATAAAAAATATATAGCTCAAAGTGTAGTATCTGTTCTGATGCTACACCTCAATTCTTCACGCTTGAGACAATTTTTTTTTATTGAGTTTTGGTTCCTTTCTCCACATTAAAAAAAAAACGACATTGGTGTCTAAATCTGCCCTCGTGGGTAGGCAAAGTAAATAGGACCAGCAACCTGAATCCTAACTCCAACTCTCGATGAAAGAAACCCCATTGAGTCTGAAAGTTTTAAGAGAGCTCTCTTTTCTTTCTGCGGCGCGTTTCTCACAAAAAAAAATGCTTCTAGCCTTTCTTTATTCTTTCGATATTTGCATTGTATTCTTTAAGTTGGAGTAAGTTCAAGGTGGAGTAAGTTCAAGCTGGAGTAAGTTCAAGCTGGAGTACTGCTGCCACAGCTGGGGAGTAGCCGCTCACAGCACTTTGGTGCCTTGAGAGAGTATAACATTCACTTCAAAATCTGGTGGGGAGGTGTAATAACTGGACTCTTTTCTGTTCTACAACTTTTTTTCACGAAAAAGTTAATGCTGATCTTTTTCTTACTTAATCAATATTTTCCATAGTATGGTATTGGACTGAACTTCAAGTTCTGACAACGCTCTCCCTCCACATTTCACTGAAGCACTTACTCAACTCGTCTTTCTATCAACATTGCAAATAACTCCCTTTCATTTTCTGTCTACCTCAAACTAAACGGAGCTCCTGTAATCAAGAACTTGTCCGTCTTTCTCTTTCTGTGTAAACTAAACGGAACTCCCATAATCTAAGCTTCCTTCCTAGAAGTTTACATCTGTAGAAGACATTACCATGGGTCTGCTTCCCAGATGACTACAAGCTGATTGTTTTCAGGTTTGTTGAGCCGTCTTCTTAAATAATATTTAATAATTCAGTCAAACGTCCTACATCATTACCAATCACCACGGTATCGTCTCACCACCCATCTGAAACGTATTAATTTTTCTCCTCGGGTGGCTTTTGGGCGTTATTAAACAGTGACTCTTAGTAAAAACACACTAATTTTTCTCAGTTTATTCTGGCAGTATTTCTAGTTGCTCTAGACCAGTTTTTCTCCGATGGTCCCTCTAAGGCGATCACGGCCCTTTTATGGTAAATTTCCATTTTATCGTATTACGTCATTCATTTTTTTTGTTGTTGTTTACCTGCCTCTCCACGAGGGCAGAGTTAGACATGAGGTCGATTTTTAATGTAGGGGGAAACCAGCTCCCCCAAAAGGGGCACTCTCGTCAGAAACAAAAATGAAAAATTTATCAGTCATGAAGGATTTCCCCATCCATTAACCGAGGCCAAAAAAGTGTTGTGCAGCATCTGAAGAACAGATACTACACTTTGATCCTGGCCCGAATGCTAAGAACAATAGAAAAAAAAAGTCAGCCTTTTTTTTCATTTTTAACTGATTAAATGAAGAAATGATTTATCTCCCCTGTTTATGGAAACTTCGATATTTTCACCGTTATCAATGGCGAATGAAAGAAATACTATAAAACCGATGTTTACATTTTAATAAAAAAGACTTGATTGTTCAACAAATTCGCGCTTTGAAATTTCATAATATATATCAGCGTTTCTCAATCGCGGGTCCTAAGGGAGCCATGTGCCTACGATTGGCAGGTCACAAGAGGACGCCGGAAAAATGTAATTCAAAATGCACAGAAGATGAAGCAAAACATCTGACAGAGTTCAAATTTTCAAAAGCAATGATGCTGGCCTTTAGTTACAAAAAAAAAAAAAAAAACAACTCTCCAGCTTCTGGTTGTTTGTTCAGAATGGGAATCCTCTATTGAGCAGGAAGACATCCGTAATACCCAAAGAACTCGCAACAACACATTTTTGCGAATCTGTATTTTCTAACCTGGCGAGTATTAAAACGAAGCCCAGAAATAGTCTTGGTGTTAGGAACGATAATCGCTTTGCTGTATTCAAGACGGAGCTGGACATGAGAGGGCTCGTCACATGAGCTCAACAGTAAATGTATAAATTTTCGGCAAAAATGTTTTTTTTTAACTGCAGGGATGGGGGGCACGAGTGTTGAGATACTCAGTAAGGGGGCTACATGTAATCAAAGGTTGAGAAACAGCGCCAGACTTTTCCATTACGATTGCATTCAAGCAATGTATGTTAAATAGCAGTGTTGGGCCGATTAATCGGAATCGGAAAAATCGGAACTTTTGTTGATATCAGAATCGGTATCGGAATCGGAAAAATTTGTGTCAACTTTCCGATGCCAAAAACGATTCGTTCAATTGTATTCTTATTTGATTTTGTTTAAAACAAAATCTTCGACTGCTTATAATAATAATAATAAAATAATAAATATTTATTGATTTTAAATTACCAATAAAGTTAAAATCTATAGATCATCGCCCACAAGTGTGTTTTTTCGTTTGAGAAAATATCTGCACGTTTAACGTGCGTTTTTACGATAATTGGGATAAAATAACAACTTTATAGTTAAATATTTAATAATATATAAAGAATCAGAACCAGAATCGGTAATTGCATGGGAATCGGGAAAAATATTGGAATCGTTCAATCACTATTAAATAGAAGTGCAGTTGGAGATTGCGCAACACTTGGTCTACTTTAGACTCTCTGTACAGCCATAATTACACGGAGTATCCATTGTCTCTAGAGCTTGGAAGGCGGCCATTATTATTAGTTACCATTCATTCTTTTATACAGAATAAGATTTGTTTATCTTTCGTTTCCCGAATTCTACCAAACTTTCACTCGTCAGATTGTAAGGAATCCCTTCTTAGATTGAGTTGAGATTTCTTCTTTTTGTAGATGTTGTAGGCATTGTTAGGGGAGGAGGAATCGTATCTGATGTGGCGCTGGCTGTTTGGCATGTTAAGATATAAGCATTAGGTAGAGACGATTACGTAAGGAAGGTTAAAGAAAGGGAGAATAAAAAGAGGATGAGAAAAAGAGGAAGGAAGCAGGAGGGGGAGGTTAAAAAAAAGAAAGAAAGAAAAGAAATGGAAAGAACGTTCAGACCAACTTACCGCACTTATAACCCCCTCCTAACATGAATGCCTCCGAAAAAAAACGACTAGCAGCAAACTCTCACCTCTTCGCTGTAGAAGTCAGTAGATGGTGGAAAAATTTCTATTCTACTAGTTTTCAGTTACCCACCTACCCTTCAGAATTCACTCGTGTTTCCTATTTCATCGACTGTACTAACATGCAGAAATTTAAATGTAATGTGAACAAACATTTGGTTGCATTACTCTTTAATTTGGATGACCCTATAAATCTGTACCATATTTGCAATTCACACTGAGTTGAGATTTATTCTGTAGATGTAGTAGCCATCCTTGTCACTGCATTCAAGCAATTTATGTAAATAAAAGTGCAGTTATGCAACCTTTGATGCCGCGTTGTACACATTTTTAAACGGTGTCGTTACATTTTAACGGACCCAACACGTTGTAGACTCCATCGCAAAGAACATAAGAAAGAAAAAAAGTCGACTCATATCTTTTTTAAAAGAAATGTCTTTAGAGTTATATATGCATCAATTTTCATATCAACGAATCGGCAGACTTAAAAGGACATTATAAAAAAAAAAGACCAAAGCCGAGAGGATTGGGAGGATGTTAGTACGAAAGAGACGAGACCTGTTAAAAGTCGTGCATATTATGGCAGTTATATTTTTTATTATTTCTTTACTCTAGTGAGACCACACACTAATTTCGGCGAGAAAGGAAAGAGTTTAAATTAGGGGACGAGATTCGTGTTTTACAAATGGCGGCTCAAGTTATGCAAATGAAAAAATTAAAATTCGAGTCGGATTTTTGAGAAATATCGACGTCAAGTTGTAAAGAAGAATAAAAAACGATTAAATTGGATTTTATGAAAAAAAAGTCGTCGCTTTTAAATGAAGAACTTAAAATACAATAAAATACGGAATTTTCTTTTATTTGGCGTCGCCATGTGTCTAGTCAAGTACTAAGTTCTGATTGTGACTGGCCGGGTGGTGAGTGTTGACTGTGACTGACCGGATAACGAATGCTGGCTGTGTCAAGCCGTGTAGTGTTTGTTAGTTGTGTCTAGCCGTATAGTGCGGGCTAGCTGTTTCTTGAAGCCATATACATGGGTTTATGTGAAATGATTCATAAGGATCATGTAGGCGTGTAGTTATAATTGCATTAATTTACATATCTGCGAACACATTATAAAAAGATATTATAAAAATACATCAGAAAAAGACATTATAAAAATACATCATAAAAAGGTATTATAAAAAGACATTATAAAAAGACATCATAAAAACACATTATAAAAAGACATTATAAAAATACATCATAAAAAGACATTATAAAAAGACATTATAAAAATACATCATAAAAAGACATTATAAAAATACATCATAAAAGACATTATAAAAATACATCATAAAAAGACATTATAAAAATAAATCATAAAAACACATTATAAAAAGACACTATAAAAAGACATCATAAAAACACATTATAAAAAGACATTATAAAAATACATCATAAAAATACATCATAAAAACACATTATAAAAATACATCATAAAAAGACATTATAAAAATACATCATAAAAATACATCATAAAAATACATCATAAAAAGACATTATAAAAATACATCATAAAAACACATTATAAAAAGACATTATAAAAAGACATCATAAAAACACATCATAAAAATACATCATAAAAAGACATTATAAAAAGACATCAGAAAAAGACATCAGAAAAATACATCATAAAAAGGTATTATAAAAAGACATTATAAAAAGACATCATAAAAATACATCATAAAAAGACATTATAAAAAGACATTATAAAAATACATCATAAAAAGGTATTATAAAAAAAAAAACATTATAAAAAGATATTATAAAAAGACAAAGGTAAAAATCCAAAGGTAAGAGGACATGGAGGTTGTTGGCACGAAAGATACGAATCGTGTACAAGATGCCAATTATTTTTTTAAATATATTTTAAATACTAATTAGACGACAATTTCCCAAAACACATTTTTTTTATAAATATTTCAACAGTTCATTTCTTATGTTCCGGCCGCGTGTGACTTTTCGTCTCGACTCTGACAACCCACGCGTCTCGAACACATCTCGAATGCCACTTGAACACTCGCATCTCCAACACGTCCTTTACCTCTCTCTCTCTCTCTCTCTCTCTCTCTCTCTCTCTCTCTCTCTCTCTCTCTCGTGTCTCGAGCACGTCTCAAATACACCCTTCTCTAACACGTGTGTCCTTTTTATCTCTGCTGTGACGTCACATAGCGCAGCCGACTTGGTCATTTGCATATAGCTGCTTCTGCTAGCCCGGCATCAGCGGTTTTATAAAACTGAGACTATCTGTGCAGCCATCATTACAGGGAGTATCCATTGTCTCTAGAGCTTGGAAGACGGCCATTATTATGAGTTATCATTCATTCTTTTAGGCAGATTAAGATCCGTTTTTCGTTCGTTTCCCAAATTCTACAGAACTTTCACACGTCATATTGTAAAGAATCCCTCTAGAGATTGCATCGGGTGTGACGCTGGGTATTTGGCAGATTAAGATATAAGCAGGGGGTAGCGATTAATACTTAAGGAAGGTTAGAGAAAAGGAGAATAAAAAGAGCATGAGAAAGAAAGGAAGAAGAGGACGGGGTAAAAAAGAAAGAATAAAGAAATAACGAAAGAAAGAAAGAAAAAAGAAAGAAAGAAAAGGGAGAAAGGGCACTTTGACAAATTTATTGCCCTTGAATACTCAAAAAAAAAAGATTGAAGAAAGAGAGAATAAGAGAGAATGAGAGAGAGAGAGATAGAGAGAGAGAGAGACGGGGGGATTTCAAGCACGTTTCTCTGTCTTGTTATCTTGATTGCTTGTCACCGTGTACATAGGATGACGTCACAAATACAATAAATGCAGGTCGAATGATAAGAGACGTTGTCAATGGAAGCGAACGAATGGTATAATGATTTTTTTTTTACAAATGAGCCGCCACTTATCAAGGCCCGGAAGCCACTCAAGGATAAAGTTTAATGAGTGTGCAGTGGTGAAGGGTAAACTTTAGTAGTAATCGTTAGTAGTGGGAATTTGGTAAATTGGATCACCTAAGGGAATGGTTAAACAAGAATTTGTTTACGTTGGACTTGAAGACGACCATATTGTAGTCAGTTGGGAAGCTGGACAACGGAAGAGAGTTCCACAGGTATGCAGTTCTAAGAATGAAGCTTTGTTCATGGAATCTACGTTTAGGTTTCGGCACAGATAAAGAGTGGGGGAAATTATTGATAGTGGTTTCAGCTAGATGAGTGATATTTTAAATATAATAGAAACAGAGAGCAAACGAGACACTGAGAAAGGGGAAGGATAAACGAAATAGAAAGCAACTTATAATTGGCAGGAAATGTATAAAATATGTATCTGTATACTAGCAGGGAGACTCGACGTTGCCCGGGATTGAATGATGATCAACAAATGTTCCACCCTTCCATACCTTTATTGTCATCGAAATTGGTGAAATTCGTCCGTTTTTTAGTCAAATCAATTCATTGTTTGCTCTAGTTAGAGACCCTCCCGGAGGTGCTTCGTGAAGGAGGCTCACATGCTTCTCGCACTGACTTAGTCCACAATTGCACTGTAGAGAACCTGCTATCGATTTTATAGTCTTCATTGCACTGTAGAGAACCTACTATTGATTTTATAAAATAGTTTTAAATATAATGGCTTGAATTAGAGTTTCATAATGTATAAGTCAACTATGATTGTTCAATTCTGCCCTAAACAAACATTTATTTCGAACGCATCCTTGTCATATCAAAGAGTCTATTTTTAGTTTTATATGCCTGACTTTTTTTTGCTTATGCAGTGATAATAGCTTAAATTTAAGTTTAACATGAAAAAGTCAACTATCATGGTGCAGTTGTGCTTTAAACAGAATCATGCATTTCGAACGCGCCCCTGTCATATCAAAGAACTTACCGATTATTTTATAAGTCGGCCGTTTCGACTTGTGCGGTAATTAAGCTTCTCAAATGCCCTTGTGATGTTAGGCTGTGTAAAGGTGTTAAGTCATAATCACCTGTTCTTTCTTTCATCGGATTATTTCGATTATCGATTATCCATTATCGATACTTATTGGAGACATTCCGATACAAAATCTATCTAAGAACACTGCCAAGCATATTAAGTACCTTTGTGTGAAATTTCATAAAAATCGAACCAGCCGTTTTCGAGTCCATAAGGAACGAACAGATACACAAAAATCCTTTTATATAACAGTAAAGATAAATATATACATTGGTATTCAATATAGAACAGAGGATACACATAACTAGGCCTATGACAACAGCATATTCTTTTCCTTGTTTTGATTCTCAGGTATATATCCATTGATATTTTATATGTTTTTATGTAGAGTGATGTGGTTCTCGGTTGATTAATTGTGTCTAACTGTGTCGGATATATACTCGAG
The DNA here is from genome assembly GCF_053919585.1 of Euprymna scolopes. NCBI lineage: Eukaryota > Metazoa > Mollusca > Cephalopoda > Sepiida > Sepiolidae > Euprymna > Euprymna scolopes. The sequence continues at coordinate 88,657,215 of NC_136513.1, forward strand.
AGTACAAACAATGCAAAGAATATGCTGTTGTCCTGGCCCTACACATAACACATCCAGATGAGTCTTTACTGACCAACAGTGCATATGTACCTGTTTTTTTTTACGATAATTCCAGAATGGCGGCCATCTTTCTTTTAATGTTCCTCACTTTTTAATGGCGCCGTTAAACAAGAACAAATTTCTTCAAGAATAAAATGACCGCATTTCTTAATAACTCCTTTCGCAAGACTGTGCCTCTTACTCTGACAGGAAACGGGGTACCACGGGTAGATGGATTAGGGTAGGTGGGTAGCATTCTAACTCGTGTATCATTATGAAATGTCAGACTTAAGAGTCATTATTTCAGAGAAAGAAGAAAAAATCGTTTTAATACGCCATCTTTGTTTTTCGTTGTAGATAATTCTTAGGTTTAATCATATTTAGTTTGTTAAGATGCGTCCTTGCATCGGTATTAAAGGCTTCGTCCGTCTCTCCGATATTTTATTTATTTATTTTTTTTGTCAGAAAAACAAGTAGAATTTAGTAAAGAAATTGAAAAATATAAAAATATAAACGAAAATATTTTTTTTTTCTTTAATAAAGCTGAATAATAAAAATCTAGCCTGACAGACCAACGAAAATGCTCTTTTAAATTTAACCCTGACAGACCAAAAGCATACGATTTTAAGCATTACAGACCAACAAAAATTCTAAATAAACATGCATCAATTAAAACTACGCGTCTCGTGTTCAAAATGCCATTCTGACATTTAAGAGTGGAGAGCGACGAAAATGCGATTTCAGACTTAAGTGTAACAGACTAACGAAAATTCTAATTCAAACTTGAGTATGATATATAAATGTTATTTTCGAAAGATTAAAATTGAAATAGAATCAGCAAATGCGCACTTTAAATGGACGTATCTTAAATAAGCCGGTTTGTCTCTGCTCTATCGATATTTTCATGGCAAGTGTTCGTCTGAGCTCCAATCTATGGTCCCCCTTTGCCAAACTTTCACGAAAAGCACTTGTCTAGCTAAAACCACTATCAATAATTCCTCCCACTCTTTATCTGTACCTAAACGTAGATTCCATGAATAAAGTGTCTTTCTTAGAACTGCACACCTGTTGAACTCTCTTCCATGTACCTGCTTTCCAACTGACTACAACATGGTCATCTTCAAGTCCAACGTAAACAAATTCTTGATGGGTCGTTCTCCTTAAGTAATCCAATTTACCAAATTTCCACTAACGATTACTATAATATTGTCCCATTGACTACTGTACACTCATTAACCCTTATCCTTGAGTGGCCCCCATGCCTTAATTAGTGGTGATTCCTTTGTAATAAAAAAAGGCTGTTACGTTTGAAATATAATTTTTGTTAGTCTGTAATGTTTAAGTTTAAAATGGCATTTTCTCTGGGATATTCTGCTTAAATATAACATTGCATTTTCGTTGCTATTTTTATGGTCACCTTTGAAATAGCATCTCATTTGGTCTGTCACGCTTCTGTACGAGATGTTAGTCGATAAACGCGCAGATTGATTGCACGTAGAATGTTGACAATACCGATCTTTTAAAGTGCGTTATTTGTTGTTGTTGTTGTTGTTGTTGTTGTTGTTGTTGTTGTTGTTTTCGACATTTCTTTTGTTTCTGGGGTTTTTTGTTTGTTTTTTAATTGCATTCTCGTTTTTTGCTTTGTTTTATTAACTATATTGTATTGTTTTGTTTGTTTTTTGCTTTCACGCCACATCTCACACTTTCTTTCCGTCTTTATCGCTTTCGATTTTCTTCTTCTTTCTCTTTTCCTTACATAATTTTTCTCTTTCTTTTTTTTTTTTTTTTTTTTTTTTTTGAATCCTTTGAGATGAGGCTTCATAACTGGTGTATTAATTTTTTTAATTTTTTTTTTTTTTTTGCGGACTGGTATCCTCATCTTCATAGATGCTGTTGTTTTATCAACTCATCCTCTGGCCTTCTTCAGGTGATTAACCGTGACGGGAAAAAAGTAAAATAATATATAATACCATTCGGCATGGACCCAATAATGGAAGACCAGATAAGAATCCAAAAACTTTATATAAGACCATAAAATCGAACCTCCATCGTCTTTCGGGTTCTATGGCGCAGTGGATAAAGGTGTTGTTTCTCTCCGGTTCCAGTGAGCTTTGTCTGAAAATAGCGATTTCAATTCTATCCAAACCATGCTAGAGGATAAGTTGAACAAAACGTGGTGAGACAATAACAACTATGGAAGTGAGTAATCACTGAAGAAGGCCAGAGCGTGAGTCGACCGAAACGTGGTGAAATAACAACAACAGCTATGAAGATGATGATAACAGTCCGCAAAAAATATGAACAAATTATTCTCCTTCATTCTATTCTTTCGCCCTTCTCTTCTTTGCTTTCTTCTTTCCTTTCTTTCTTTCTTTCTTTATGTCTTTCTTTATTTCCTTGTTTCTTTCTTTCTTTATTTATTTATTTCCTTGTTTCTATTCTTTTCTTTATTTCTTTCTCCAGTGTTTACTTTCTTATTTCTCCTAACTTCCTCCTTTTCCTTCTTTTCTTGTTTACTTCACAACTTTTCTACCTTTTTACCCGTTTTTTTTTTTTTCTTTTCCTTTCTTCAGTATTTTCTTACTTTTTCTTTAAGGTTTTTCTTTTTTGTTTTGATTTTGGAGAATAGCTGATTTTATAGAAATAGTATTGTTTATTCATATTAGTACTTATGGCGACATTTAAGATTAAAGAAAATTCAGAAAAGTCTGTATGATGTACGTAACAGTCACGGGACCAAGATGAATTTTTTTTTTTTTTTTTAATTCCGTAATTTGATCAAGTAGTTTCTTTTTATTATTATTATTATTATTTAAGAAAATCAGATTTTACGTTGTTTTGATGAGGATGAAAAAAAAAACGTTTAACCAATCTGTGAACAAGGACAGACAACCATAATGCACGTGGAAACTGTTAAAATAATCACTGATTACCTTCCCTTATAATAAGTGCCAATCTGAATAAGGCCCGAAATATTTCCAGTGAAAAGGGTTTACAGGGTTTATAGTTTCATATGAGAAAACAAGAGACGTGTTATACGATAAGCAGTAACAAAATAGGTTCAGGCGGCATAAATTCAGAAAAAAGATATATTATATACGTTTTTAATGGCAGTTTACACCAATAGGAAAAACATGGAATGTTTGTGAATATTTTAGAATTCTTATAAAAAGGAGTGGGGATTCATTAGTTGAGATATTGAAGTTGTTAGAGTCGATAGTTTAAGAATTATGCGTTACACGGGTCAGAAAATCGTAATCAAAACTGTCGGGAATATACTACCAACGAGTTGAGGGTGCGGAAAGAAAAGACGTTTAAAGTTAGCAACAAAATGAATGGCGTCGTTTAAAGTACAGCCTTTCCTTTGGAAAAGGTTTTGTTGCACACACACACACACACACACACACACACACATATATATATATGTATATATATGTATATATATGTATATATATGTATATATGTATGTATATATATGTATATATATGTATATGTATATATGTATATATATGTATATATATGTATATATATATATGTATATATACATATATATATACATATATATATACATATACATATATATACACATATATATATACATATATATATACATATATATATACATATATATACATATATATACATATATACATATATATACATATATATACATATATATATGCATATATATATACATATATATATATATATTTAGCCAGTAGAGTTTAGTTTCCTAGAAGTACTTGGCCTGAAGACGTAATCCCCCAACGCGGTTGATTACAGAAACATGTATGCACATATGTAGCCATCAATGTTTGTATAAATAAATTTCATATATATATATATATATATATATATATATAAATATATATATATATATATATATATATATATATATATATATATATATACAAGTTAGAAAAGCATTTCATCCAAGGCATGAAAATTGTTAAACAAAATGTTTTTAATATAGGCTTTAAAAATAAAGGTACAAGATTCAATTTGAAATTTATCTTTTATAAATTTTACAAAGTAAGGTATAAAAATTTAATTTAAATTGCATCAAAAAATTACCTTGTATTTATTTTATGTAATGTACATTCTGTTGCACTTTAAAAAAAATCATAAATTTTATGTCTATATCATTAATTGATTGCTAGATTAAAGATAATGTTTTTAAAAAGTGCAACAAAATGTACATTACATAAAATAAAGGTAATTTTTTGATTCAATTTAAATTACATTTTTATACCTTACTTTGTAAAATTTATAAAAGTGCACTTTGAAGATAAATACATTTCAAATTGAATCTTGTACCTTTATTTTTAAAGCCTATAGTAAAAACATTTTGTTTAACAATTTTCATGCCTTGGATGAAATGCTTTTCTAACTTGTATCTTATCTTTTTAAGATTATATTTTAAAACTGTCCTTCTCTCTATTTCAGTCTGTATTTCTCCTAACACCATAGCTCATTTTTACAAACCCCTCTTTGTATTATTACAGGTCTGAATATTCTCTCTGTTTCAGTTTGTATTTCTCCTCACACCGCAACTGATTTTTTGCAACTCACTCTTTGTAATACAGGTTTGAATAATGAGAAAATCTGAATTTTTTTTTTAATAAAAACTTTAAAATAATTTTTAGATTAAATTTTTTAAAACTTCTTTCAGAATAGAAAATCTTAAAAATTTAATAAGGAACATATTTCATATAGGTTTCATTAACAAATATTCAGTAGATAACGAGAAAAATAGAGATTAACATTTCAAAATGACTGTATAACTGGTTACGGTCAATAGTAGTCCTCGCCAGCGAAAGTCTTTGTTATTATTATTCTATTATTATCATTATTATTTAAACCATTTTGTGTCCTGCTCTTTCGCGCGCGAGGACTAATATAAGAACAAATAGTTAATAAAACATGTTAAAAAAACACTTTGAAAGAGTTAAATATATATATATATAAAACACACACACACACACACACACACACACACACACACACACATATATATATATATATATATATATATATATATATATATATATATATATATATATATACTGGCAGGCCACCTAGTATTCCCCGGTCGTAAAATACGCTTAAATATGATATTTTGATTAAGCGATATCTTTTTAAAGTACTATCTTTCCTTTAGAAAAAATTTTGTTGTTCAATGATTATTTTAGATACATTGACTATAAAAAGGTTTGTTAAGTAATACAATCGACAAAAGACAGTTTTTAATTTTAGCTAATAAAAAACGTCCTTTTAATTATTCATAAATTAATATAGGCGACAAATCATGTTATTTTATTATTATTTGATTTAATTTATTTTTATTTTATAATTTTGTTTTATTTTGCAAATTATAATGAAGAATATATATGTTTTCGGGTTTGTATTAAGATCCACAGAGATACGAAAAGTAGTCAAAAAATAACATATATATATATATATATATATATATATATATATATACATATATATATCATTCAACCACGTGTTTGAATATATTGTTTAGTGTTAGTTTTACTTATTTATAACTGCTTTAAGTTAAGGAAAGTTATATTAAAATTACTTGTGTTCAAACGTCCCCAGAATTAGTAAGGAACGTGAGAGACGGATTCTTCTGATTGGCTGTTGGTTACCATAGCAATTTTTTCGTCGTCGACACCTTCATAAATCGTAGCGGGAATGTCGTTCGCATGCCATCTTA